>NC_087445.1:36551827-36876373 GCF_036321535.1 Camelus dromedarius | reverse complement strand
GCTGCTTTGAACATTGGGGTGCATGTATCTTTTTGAATTAGTGTTTTCATTTTCTTTGGCTATATATCCAGGAGTAGAGTTGCTGGATCATAAGGTAGTTTCTTTTTTAGTTTTTTGAGGAACCTTCATACTATTTTCCATAGTGGCTGCACCAGTTTATATTTCCACCAACAGTGTACAAGTCCCTTTTCTCCATATCCTTGCCAACATTCGTTATTTGTAGACTTTTTGATAGCCATTTTGACAGGTGTGAGGTGGTATCTCGTGGTTTTGATTTGCATTTCTCTGATGATTAGCAATGTTGAGCACCTTTCCATATGCCTACCTGGGAAGATTTTAAAATCCTGATGCCAGGATGCACCCCAAACCACATAATTCAGACTCTCTAGGGATGCAATAGGCTACAATAGTTTTTTTAAATCCCCAGGTGATTCTAATATGCTCCCAAGGCTGAGAACCACTGCCTTAGAGTCTGCCCTAAAACCAGTGGCTCAGTGAAGGAACGAAGATGAGTTAAACATTTCCCAATTCCTAACCATAGCAAAAATAAAATTGTTACTGGATCTTTAAAGTCTAATGATTCTTGGGCTATTTGGAGGAGAATAGTTGCTCTGTCTTAGAAAAGAGTCTAAGCTTTAATAACAGGAACTAGCCGAATGGGAAATCCTACTCCTAACAGGTCCTAATTAAATCATACTCTCTTGTCAGATGACCCATCTCACATGCAGACCAGTGGCCAGTCCTATTTCTAAAGTGCCTCTAACAGGAGCTGTTTATAGGACTTCTTAGCAGAAGGTCACTGAAATTATTTTATTGTAATTTTACTCCAGAGGGATTTAACTAAAAGGGGCCAGAGAGCACACCCTAAATGTTCCAAATATTTACCAGGTAGAAGCACTTAAGCAAGAGGGCCACCTTCAGCTGGAAGAGCTCCAATTTGGGGCTGGGCCAAGGGTGTGTCCACTTCTGGCCTTGGCCAGAGATTAAATACAGGCACAGGAAGTCAGCTTGGGCAGCCTAGGGACATTTAAGGTGAGGCAGTGATTTAGTTCACGGCATAACCTGTTCTGTTGAAAGCATTTTGTAATGTTCCCCAGCCTCTGACTTTTGGGATTGACAGTATTCCAAGAATCAGAGGCTAAATGCTGGAGGCAAGGAAACTATTCCTGCCACTAGCTCAGGAATATTTGGTCATTCTTTGATCCAGGGGTTGAGATGAGTACCGTACTGGAACCAAGAAGTTGTCCACTATTTGTTCAGTCATTATCTCTAAATAAGGTCAAGGCTGCAAAGCATTATTATTCACCAGAAGTATTAAGTAGCTGCTGGCTTAGGGCTGTGCAAGGGGACTGAAAAGGTATGGTCTCTAATTTCTAGTTGGTTCCTATTAAATATATACCAACTGATTGGTTTCTCAGAATTTATCAGAGAATAGGTAAAACACATACTCAGTAGCTACCACTCAGCCATAGGCATTAATAAAATGAAGAGTGCTTTAAGTGCTTTCTCTGTTGTCACCACCGCTTATAGTTTACAAGCCCACTATAAACTTATACGCACATTACCATAAGTCTTGTTCAACATGAGGATTTTATCTCATTTTGAGATATACCTATCATATCAAATGACAGAGGATTATCTCTACTTACAGAAACACAAAACCAACTGTTTGCACTAAGGTGCCGGCGTGACCAGTGTAGGAGCTCCTGGTATACACCAAGCAGCTGGAGGATGTCGACACCAGGCAAGGCACTACAGGAAGGATTTTAATTTTTTGAACTATAGTTGATTTACAATGTGTTAGTTTCAGGTGTACAGCATAGTGATTAGGGTTTTCTTTTCTTTTTTCATGTTATATCCTATTATAGATAATTATAAGGTATTGGGTATAATTCCCTGTGCTATACAGTAAATCCTTGTTGCTTATCTGTTTTATGTATAGTAGATCGTAACTATTAATCTCAAACTCCTAATTTGCCCCTCCCCTCCTTCTCCTCTTGGTAACCATGAGTTTGTTTTATGTCTGTGTGTCTTTTTATGTTTTGCTATGTACATTCATTTGTATTTTTTAGATTCCACATATAAGTGACATCATATAGTATTTGTCTTTCTCTGACTTATTTCACTAAGCATAATATTTTCTGGGTCCATCTACGTTGATGCAAATGACAGTATTTCATTGTTTCTTATGGCTGAGTGATATTTCATTGTGTATATAAACACCGCATCTTCTTAATCCAGTTATTTGTTGGTAGGCACTTTGGTTGCTTCCATGTCTTGGCTATTATAAATAGTGCTGCTATGAACATTGGGGTGCATGTGTCTTTTCAAATTTGTGTTTTTGATTTCTTTAGATATATATCCAGGAGTATAATTGTTGGATCAGAAGGTAGTTCCATTTTTAGTTTTTAAAGTAACCTCCATACTGTTTTCCATAGTGGCTGCACTAATTTATACTACCACTAGCAGTGTAGGAAGGTTTCCTTGTCTCCACACCCTCTCCAGCATTTATTATTTGTAGACTTTTTGATGATAGCCTTTCTGACTGGTGTGATGTGATACTTCATTGTGGTTTTTGATTTGCATTTCTTTGATAATTAGCGATGTTGAGCATCTTTTCATGTGCCTGTTAGCCATCTGTATGTTGTCTTTGGAAGAATGTCTATTTAGGTCTTCTGTTCCATTTTTTTGATTGGGTTGTTGGATTTTTTTCTGATACTGAGATATATGAGCTGTTTGTATAGTTAGGATATTAACTCCTTGTCAATCACATCGCTTGCAAATATTTTCTTCTGTCCCACAGGTTGTCTTTTCATTTTGTTGATGCAGAAGCTTTTAAGTTTGATTAGGTCTTATTTATTTTTGCTTTTATTTCTTTTGCCTTGTGATGTGGGAAGGATTTGATGCAGAAAAAAAGGCAGTGCTCCTCTATGTCCTCTATATTCATTTAGAGTCTTGCTAAATCAGTAGATTCACTTTGATCTGACCCTTAACCCAACCTAAACTGGACTGGGAATCAGTCTAGGCTAATTAGTGTTGGAGAAACAGTTTCAGGCCAGATGCCAGGGAACTGTTTTTGAGCTCTTTCTTGCCTGCAGATAATGATGGAGCATGGATCATGAAGGATGGATGCACTGAAGTAGTTAAAACTTTTAGCTGTAGATTATCGAATCTCAACAGAAACTGACCTAACCAAAGAGAGAATATATTACTTTAAGGTACAGTAGTGGCTGAATTTCAGTGCTTCAGAGATGTTATCCAGAATCAGTTGTTTTCCATCTCTCCACTCTGATTTCCTTCACGTTGGCTTCATCTTCAGACAGGACCTCTACAAGTGGTAACAGTAATAATTGCCAGAAGTTCCTGGCCCAAGTTCAGCCAGCTTAGCATCCCCAGATAGTTCTAGCAAGAACCTGGGGCTGATTTCCATTGGCCTAGTCAGAGTTACATACCATCTCTGAACCAATAACTGTGACCAGGGAAATGCAATTCTCTTACTGGCCTGGGCTGGCTTCTGTCATATGCCCACTTCTCATTCAAGGTAGGGAGTTCAGCCCTGCTCATACAACATGGACTAATACTTCAGGGGATACCCAAAAGATAATTGGGGTATTTTCCTAGAAGGTGAATGGAAGCTGAGTATCAAAAACAACAGCTTTCCACTCTACTGTACTGGCCCTGTTTGTGGATCCTGGAGTTAATGGCACCTCTTCTTACCTTCATTGTCATTGAATTTCCCCTGTCTGAAACTTAGGCAATTCAATAATAAATAGTTCTAAAATGAACGAATGAATCTGGATGACAGTATACACATGAATCATTTACATATTCTACAGTATTTGGTGATATTCCTAAATGAATGGTACTAAAGCAAAGATGCAAAGATAAAAGAAGAGATCAGGGGAAGCCATAAGGGAAGAGGCAAGATCTGAACTGAGTCTTGAAGGATGGATTGGTCTAGCAATGGGGAAGGGTTAGAGGTACATTCCAGGCAGGGCCACAACAGGCACTGAGATCAGACAAGCCCCATGCATCTGGGGACACAGAGGCAACTTGCCAGGCTGAGGTTCATGTGGGGAACTGATGGGGAGTAGGGAAAGTCGGGTGAGGCCAGTTGCAAGATTGGAATGGCCATCTAAAGAGTGGGGTGAGAAGTGAGTTAGCATTGATGGGAAAGAGGAAGAGTTCAGTTTGGGACAGGATGAACTGGCAGTTTCAGCATGAAGCATGAAGCAGGATGACAGCACTGCTTCAGAAAGATAAGCCTGGTAGAGATGGGGTGGGTGGAGGAATTGTCAGAGGTGAAGATGGAAGCAGGGAGTTAGTCCAGTCACCAGGCAAAGGTGAGGAGGGTCTGGCCTCTACCTTTCAGACAGCCTTTTCCAGCCCAGCCTCAAAAGCCTGCCCCACCCTTACCCTTTCTCTCTTATGCTACCTCTCCTGCCTCTGTTTCCTGAAAGCATGTCAGATATTTGATTATATTCAAGAAATTTCTAAATGCATAGAACCTTCACTGAGAGAAGGAATAAAGAGTATCGTGAGAAAAGACCAAGCCTTGCTAAGACAGAGAGGCCCAGGTAAACCAAAGGAGATATAGCTTATTGTTGCTATTCCACAGGCTGAGTTTGAACCTCAGCTTCCCCGTTCACTGGCTGTATGATCATGGGCACCTTCTCTCCCTTAGCCTCAGTATTTCTTACCTGTAAAATGGAGGTAATAATTATACTTTTCTCAGAGGCTTATTATGAGAATTGTGTTAACAATGTATGTAAAGTGCCTGACTGAATAAATGTCATTATTATTATTATTATTATTATTAGCAGCAGCAGCAGCAGCAGCAGCAGCAGCAGCAGTAGTAGTACTAGTACTAGTAATAATAGTATTTGCATCTGGGAACAGTATAAGCAACCCTGCCTGTAGAACTCACCTAGACTTCCTCCCAAAGCTAAAAATTCCTATGGGAAAGAGAAGCTTTTGAAGATGAGATTAAGCTCTTCTCCACAGGTCCTCAGGCTGAGCTAAGACTAACAAGCTCTGTTCTCTCCTGAAAGATGCCAACCACTAGAGGGAGAGTGAACTTCCAGAAACCACAGCCCCCTGATCCCTGTGTCTTTCACACTGCAGTTAGCCGCATATTAGTGGTTGTAATATCAATTTACTAGGACCCGACTAGTATTTTTTTTAGTGGAATAGAATAAAATTGAAAATAGCATTAATTGTAGAAGATACAGATAGATACTGTTTCACAGAGCCCTTTAGTTTTAGTTACATAATTATGTGTGTGTATGTAAAATGTATTTCTCAGTGTGGGTCATGATCAGCCATCAAAAAGTACGAAACACCATTCTTACTTTTAAATTTAAAGTAACTTAAATTTTCTTTAATTCTCAGACACCAAACAAGTTACATTCAGATGAGTCATTGTTCTATATTAAAGAAGAATCAGATACAGGAGTTGAGGACTAGATTTAACTGACACCCCATATTATTAAAAAATTATATTATTTCTCAGATCCTCTTCCTCTCGTGTAAGTACCTCTCTGGATCTAACCAGGCCCTCTATTCCCACAGGCCTGTAAATGATCTGTATAGCTGTCTTTCTAGATGATGACATTGATGCCCAAAACTTTCATTGGTCCCTCTAATGTGGCTGAATCCTGAATTACTTCTTTAGCTCTTAACTCCGGACATGTATTTCCAAATGATGGCTGGAATTCTATACATAAGATGTCCCGTACAGCCCTCAAATTCAGCCTATCTGAAGCTCAAAGTATCATCTTCCCTTCATTTCATAAAAAAAAAAAAAAAAGCAAAGGCTCTTCTTATGTTCTTTCTTTGGCCCCTGTCTTAGTCTGTTCAGGTGACTACAGTAAAATATCACAGATTGGGTAGTTTATAAATAACAGAAATATATTTCTCACAGTTCTGGAGGCTGGAAGTCCAAGTCATGGCAGTGGCATGGTTGGGTGAGGGTCATCTTCCAGGTCTCAGACTTGTGTTCTCACAGGGTGTTAAGGGCTAGGGAAACCTGTAGGGAGGGGTCTCTTTTCTGAGGCATTAATCCCATTCACAAGGACTTCACTCTCATGACTTAAGTGCCTCCCAAAGGCCCCATCTCCTAATACCATCATTTTGATTTCAGCATATGAATTTGAGGGGACACATTCAGATCATAGCAGCCTCTTACCTCTCAGTAATCCAGATGAGGAAACTCGATATTGTCAAGTTGTCTTTCCCTCGTCTGTCATCAGCAAGTCTTATCATTTCTACCTCCCCAGTGTCTCATTGTCCAACCCACTTTTACCCCTGCTCACACCATTCTAGATGATTTGGTCTTCTTATTGGCCTCTGTTTCCAGTCTCTCACCTTTCCCTTGGATCCTTCCCATGGCCATCAGTTTCCTGATGAAAACACAGGCTGAATCATGTCATTCACTCATATCATCCTGATTGTTAGAAACATGCAATAACTCCCAAAAAATAGCAAGTAAAATACAAATATGTAAGGATAGGATTTAAGACCCAAGCAAAGAATGACAGATGGTTTTATCCCAACCCCAAATGATGAGTAGTGGCCTTTTGGAGAATTGGATTGAGAAAGATTCTGAGATGTCATATAAACTTAACAAGAAAGATTAGCTGTGGGCACAGGATGAGGAAGTAGACATCCCCAGTCTAAGCTCAACCTATTTTTATGTTTTTTGCTTCTTTCTACGTACTCAAGCATCAACCACTTGGCTACAAGAACTGCTCATTAATACCCAAATATAGTACACAATTCTGTTAACCACAAAGACCATATACTTTCATGATCTCTTTCCTTTGCTGTCTAGACGGCACATGACCTACCTTCCACCTATTAGAATCCTCATCTTGTTCCTGTAATACTCTGCCTTCACGGTTTATACCTTGTCCTTCCATTGGACATGTATCAACCTCCTTTGTATTATATATGTATATAAGGATTATGTGCGTGTGTGTGTGTAGATGTGTGTGTGTGTGTGTATTTCTGCTTCTTTCAGTGGACAGAAAACTCTCTGAAGGCAGTGAACATATCTTACTCACCTCCCAACCCTAAGTCCCATCTAGTAACTTAAACATAGCAAATACTCAGTGGGAGTTTATAGAATGAATAAACTAAATAACTAATATTCTGATGACATACTGACTTAAAAAAAAAGTCACAGGGAACCTCCAGAAACTAGAATCATCTCAGAAATAAAGATTCTTGTAGGACTCTCCCAGTTGCCAGCAGTGAGCAAGACCTACAAGGCAGCAGCCCCCAACCATGATGTAGGTGGTGGAGCAATGAATGCAGGAGAATCTCTTTTGCTGGTACAGCAGTATAGCACTTGGCACCTGTAAATGACTCTGCAAGTACACAAAACAAGCTTAATGCCCCTTTTGGCAGTTGAGTTTTAGGAGGCACAACTTGACCAATATCATATGTGCACCCATAAGTAGAAGATCCAGACCCATGGCTCACACAGAATTGTGCCCTCCTGCTTCACCAGTGAGTTTTTGGTTAATTACAGTGTAAAGAAAGGAATCCACTGCTACTAAAAATAATAAGCTGGAAAACTACTGCTGCCTATCCTATAGAGGTCTCACCCTCAGATCCTCCAAACAGACCCCCTAAACCATTTAACAGTGTGCCCCTAAATTGGAGACTCAGACCTAAGACTAGACAAAAATTGCTTTCAAAGAGAAATTTCAGACCACCTTACCAAGGATTGGCAGCATCTCGAGTTGGTGATTTATGTGGAGGCAAACGACCCAAAACCCTATTATCAGTTCTCTCAGGTCATACAGTAAATTGGGGAACACTGTAACATCGTGATAGCCTGAACACTGAAAGGAGTCACAGGCACTGGAGGCCTTTCCTTTCCCTACAGGAAAAAATATCTTTTGTTGTCATTTTCCTTTGAATGCCTAAGACTTAAAAAAGAAAGGAAGAACCGAAAGAAATCCGGGAGAGATGGTGACAGACTTGTTCACTTCCGAAGTGGAAGCTGGAATACTGACTCAGAGAAAGGACATCACAGGCATTTTGTTCTTCCAAGAACTGTAATGCTTGGGATTTTTTAATTTCGAGCAGTGAAAAAAGCGAATGATCAGGGCCAAAATCAGAGAGAACACAATGATTTCAACAATTTGGGGGTTATCTTCCCTGTTTTTCCCTCTCTGTGTCTGTATGATTCCTCCAACAAAGTGGGTTGGAAAAGTTCAAGCTCAGTTCACAGAAGAGAACATTCTGTACTCTGCACAACAGGCTGGGCTGCTCTCTGTAAAACAAAATCAACAGCATGATCTCAGCCGCTGCGGCGGCAGGCACCGCGCCGCCAGCCCACGGCCCGGCGTTTGAATAGACTGGCTGTCAAAGGCGCCCTATAGACAGGACACGCGGAAGGTGCGGACGCACGCGCATGCGCCTCCCCCTCCCCCACCCCGCCCCCAGCCCCACGCGAGCAACAGGCCACAGAGACGACTTTCTGTCCAATTGTTACTTCTTCCCAGAGGGTCAAGGAAGTTGTTTAGATATTTCTCTTTGGAGAGTGATTACAGCTGAAACATTTCCAAGGAAACAGCCCCCTATGTGTGCACTTCTGCTCTGGCATTGATTGGAGACTTTCAGTCTGTTAGGATGTTCCTGTAATCAAATGACCGCATTAATGCTAAATAACTGCCGCTGCCTCCCTACTAAGAGGGGAGGGAGGCGAGGACAGGAAAGGGGCAAGTTGGTGTTTGTACCCCTCCTCCACCCCCTCAGCTTTTCAGTTTCCTTCAGGATTCCTGGCCTTTTTTGTCTAGAATTTAGCATGTAATTAAATAAGTACTGAGGGCATATTTGGTACCAGGAATTGTCCACAGAATAATACCTGTAGCAAGGTTTTTCTAATGAACTGAAAACCTGGCCTTGAAGCCAGTCAGCGGAGGAAGAAAAAAGCTATGTGTGTGTCACCAGTGGAAGGTGGGAGGGGAGGGGACACTGCTCCCCAGGAGGATTGAGGGTCTGAGGTACTAGAAGGCCGTGCATGTAGGTGGGTGTTCTTAATGTGACAAAGCACACATCTGGAGCGGGGCTGCTAATTCAATGTGCCCTCCCTGCTGAATTCAATCCTATTTGCTAGGGGAAGAAATGACAAAAAGAGTGCACAACTGCCCAGAGCAGAGGCTTGGAATTGCCACTCCATGCTTCCTGCAGCTGTTGCAGGATGCAGAGACCAGCGAGGGGTCAGGGCAGCATGGAGAAATGGAAAGTGGAAAAGCAGGGGCTTCTGTGCGTGTGAAGGGCTTGAAATCCTGCTTACTGTCTGTGGCCTCAGGTGAGATTCCCAGACTTTGTGCCCATGAGTCTTCTCAGCTGTGTCCTCCCTTGGCTATTAACTAAGGAGGGAAATACCTCTTATGTAACACCATTGACTAGTGTGGAATTTGAGGAAGTAATATGTGCCTTTGCTTGGCATAAACTGGAGATTTAATAAATAGTAACCATTGTTATTGTTTATGTAAGTACCGTTCAGAGAAAGCTGTTAACTGGTGTGTCAGTTAAGAACTTCCACCGATGTGTCCTCTCAGATGTTTTCTTGCCCATGTAGTTGACAGTTTATTGACTTACTGGATGTTTACTGAGTACCTGCCCCCAGCACTGGGCTCTATGCAAGGCATTGCACCAGGCACTGGGGCAACAAGAGACTTGTCCTTGAGGAGCTTCCTCACCTGTCCGGGGAAGGAGTTTACACAGGGCAGTGGCAGCCCTGGGGCCTGACGGATGCTTCCTCTCAGCCTGCCTTCTTTTCATGCTGAGCTCGTTTCTTCTGTCACAGCCAACCCACAGAGAAAGGAGTTGCTGGGGCAGGGACTGGTCAGGAACAGCCCTGATGCAAGACATTTCTTGAGACTGCTCTTCCAGAATGTAAACACCCTTTCTTCAGGACCAGAAATCCTGCCAAGACTTTGAAAAACAAGTTACACAAGCACCTTTGGGGTGGTTGGACATGCCATATCACAGCTGCTGCTGTGTAGGGTGGCGGGGGAGGGGAGTGGCCTCAAGGACTCAGTCAGAGACAGTACATCAACCTGTGATATAAGACTCACTGGGCCAGGAGTTCAAGAAAACACAAACCCTCAGGTACCACCCCAAGCCCCAGCCTGGAGAAGGAGTCAATCATTGAAGAGCATTTCACAGACTTACCTGCCACCATCACTTATACGATCCCCAGGGTTGGGTAGAAGAATCATCTGCCTTTAGAGCCGGGGCCCAGGCCAAGGCGGGTCTTCCTTGAAGCTGCTCACCATGACACCTTGAATTCTCTTTCCCCACCAGAGATCACCTGCCTGACTCTACCCACCTCACCAAGGGTCCTGTTTAAAATTTTGGCAGCAGACAGCCTGTCTCAGAAGCACTTCCACCCATTGGACCTCCTTTGCCAAGGGCTACTGCCACCTCTAGCCAGTTGCAGATGAAATTTGTCAGAAGGCCAGAGTGTGCATGGGGGAGCAAAAGGAAAACCGTAATGATCTGAGGTGGACCAGGAGCCAAATAAATCCAGAGTAGTCAAGTAACCAACATCTCAGAATAAATGAAAGGAAGTGGTTCCCAGTTCACACCTAACCACACACACTTGTTGGGAAGAGCCTAAGAGAATGACGTTGACTGACCATTTATTATATGCCAGGTGCTTTACATTCGTTCTCTCATTTAATCCATATAATGACCCTGTGTAGTAGGTAGTAGTGTTATCCCAGACTCAAAGAGCTTAGGTAACTGGCCCAAGGTCATGTAGCCAGGTCTACGGCAGAGCTTGCACTTGAACCCAGGTTTATCCAGCTTGAAAGCCCGGGTTCCCTTCATTAAACTCTTCTGCCTCCCTGTTTACAAGGGTCTTAAATAGAATACTATTGGAATCATCTTGCACATTTATTTTGGTTTTCAGAAACAGAAGTTCAAGTTAGAGTTCTGATACCAAGTTCCACTCTAGCCTCTTATTTTACCTTACCTCAGTATATATAATCAGTGAGCAGTAGTTATTGAACATGCATCAGGCATTGTGCTATGTTCTCTGGGGTATAGAAACATGAGTCATGTATGAGTGCTGCCTTCAAGGAACTCATAGTCTGTATAGGATAGGTTGTGCTGCAATAACACACACATTATTTAATTTTTATTTATGTTATTATTCAGATAATCTCTGAATCTAAATGACGTAACACAACGAAGATTTACTTCTTGCTCACACCACATACACATTGTGAACTAATCGAGTTCTCACTCAGACATCCAGAATAGTCCACCAGATAGTCTCAAAGATTGCTAGCCACTCATGTTGGGGGAAAGACAGCATGATCAGTCACCAGCTCTTACTGCTTCTTCCTCTGAAAGCTTCTTCCCTAAAGGGGCTCATGCTAGTTCTGCTCACATTTCCTTGGCCAAAGCAAATTAAACAGCCACACGTAATTTCAGAGCTTAGATAAGTACAAACCTACCATAGTCTGGAAATGGAGAAAAACCTGAAAAATCTGATCAGTAGACCCGTTAGTGACGACTTATGGGAAGAGGAATGGCCTCAATGCCTCATACCCCAAATTCCAAATAATGAAGGGCTGAAAGATTAGGTGCCATTGGAGCAGATGCATCAAGACAGATGTCCTAAGGATTCAGTAGAGAATTATGCCTGGAATGGAGACCTCAGTGAAGTATCCTGAAGAAGTGAAGACCTGTATTGAGCCTTGAGGAGTAGGAAGACTTGGATGTACTCACAAGGGCAGACCAGTTGCATCCACTTTGGCCTTCTGCGGAATGCTGATAGCCTACCACTAACCACTCTCATGAACTGCATAGATTATTCCAGGCCTGGAGAGACCACTTGAATGAATGCCTGAAGGTGAGAATGTGCATGGTGGGCCTGAGGGGAAGGAGTCATCAAACTGGGCATAGTGCTTGAGTTAGGGAAAAATGGCAGTTGGTCAAAGCATTAGTTGAGAAGGTATGAAAGCTCTTTAAACAGGAAAAAACCATGATTACAGTGGAACTTTCAGAATTCTGTGTCTATATTCTTCTGTTTATTTCTTCTTGCATTTCACAAATATTTTAAGTATTTTGCATAGGAGATGCAAAGGTATGTAAGGCTTGATTCCTACCTATAAGTCTTTAGTGGAAGGAGAAGAAATGTGGTTGGGTTTTTTTACCATTGCCTTTTAAGAGGTATTGATCTCAAAGAGATACTTTGATGAATAAGATCTAAAATTTCAAGGATGTGAGTTTATGAAGCAGTAAAGGCTAGAAGGGCTAACCTGCTAAATGGAATTGGAGGGGTGGTGAGGAATCCAGGGGTGGGAGGAGCATGGAAATGGCGAAGACAGAGGAGATAAGGCAGCTGGCAATGAGAGAAAAGCCTTTTAGAATGATGGAGATTTTTAATGGGGATTTTTATGAAGTTTGGCCATATGGTCTTCAATGTAAGTTCTCCACTTTTCTCTCTTGTGAGAATTTAAGTAAAATATACATTATTCAGAATGCTTTGGGAGGTGACTTGAGAGGTCACAAGGAGGCAATTGTGTAGCAATAAAGTGTTGATTATGGCCTCAAACCACAGAGTATGAGCACGAACTTCCAAAGAGAGCTCAATTATGTTTGTATCAAATAGATATGTGCAGTCACATTTGTACAGGATAAAGTGGCAATTCTAGGTGTGGGAGAGTTTGTCAAGAAGAGCTTCATAAAGGACATTAAAGGTGATCTTGGCACCAGGTGTTAAAATATCAGAAAGTGTCCCCCTGCCCACCTGGATTAATGAACAGCATTCCACAGAGAGCAGCATGTGCAAAGGTACTGGGGTGTAGGACAGCCTGGTTTATTGGCACTACTCTGAGCAAACATTGATTGGTAGGATTATGAGGGATAAGGTCAAGAGGAGCAAGTCCAAAAATCTAATCCAGTTATCAGGGTTTATGGAAATAAGGACATGTTTATCTTCAAAACCATTTATTCAGCATTTACAGACACTCAGATACTTTCCAGCTTTTGTATTGTTATAAAACTATTTTGTTTTGATTTGGCAAAAAAAAAAAAAGAAAGGAAAAAAAATCTGGGAAACTCATGATCTCCTATTTTCTTACCTATTGATAAGGAAAATGGTGGATCCAGAGATGAACTTTTCTAAGGATGTCCTGACTTACTTACAGTCACTGCTTACATACAGCATGCTGGTATTTACTTGGCTGCTAAGCATCACCTCTCCATGTGCAGTGCACAGAATGTGCCAAGATCCTTCAGGTCCTGTGTCCTGGGAGGTGAAAGATTGCCTGAGACAGCAGCACATAGAAGCAGATAGCTAGTGACTATTAAAACAGAGTTCTTGATTTACAGTCAACTGTCAGGTAGGAAAATTTATCCCCGCTGGTCAGAGTGGAAAGTACCCTGAGTGTGGGGTGTGAGTGTATGTGTGTGCCTGGGTATATTTTAAGTATCCACCTGGGAAATCTCTAAATCAGTATTTATTTCAATAATCTCATACATTCATATGGCACCTTTCTCCATAAATGCTTCCAAAGCAGTTTGTAAATTTTATGTAGCTGGGGAATCATCTTTGCTGGAATAGAAGGAAATAGATGCTTATCAGCTTCCTAATGAGAACTTGGGACTAACTGTATTTTTGTTAAGAAGTACGGGGATCCAAGAATGTGTATTTAATTCTGAATGTGTGTGTATTTAAATGACATTGTATTTCATTAAAATAGTATTCAGATTTCCTCGGAATAATCCATTCAAATTCTCCCCAGCCTTTCAGGTCCAACTCTAGATTCAGCTCTGCAGCTGATGCTAAATTTCAGTCCCCTGGAGCAAAGTACCATCACCTTGCCCTGGATATTGCTCTTGCCTAAATATCCAGAAGAGCAGAAGTGAGCGGGAGACTTTGTCACTCTTAGGGATTCTACATGATGCATTTCTGGCCCATTTGGGAGCTAAGAAGTATCTGAGAGGCTGGTGAACATCTGGGAGGAAATTAAAGGAACTTCAGATCATTCACTCATTCAGTAAATATTTATTGAGCATTACTGTGTTCTGGAAGCTCAGCTAGGGTGCTGGAGATACAACTAAGAGTGCAAGAGACAAGGCCCCTGACCTGGAGCCAGCAGCCTGCTGGTCATTAGTGAAATAATCACACAGACCATTGTAAACTGAGAACCAAGATACGTGCTGAGAGCATAAGCAGGGAACTTCACCTAGGTTGGGGAGTTAGGGGAAGGCTGCCTGAGACAGTGAAGTTCAAATTTTCATCTGAAGGATGAGTAAGGGCTAGCCCAGTGGTGCGTGTGTGTGTGTGTGCACACGTGTGCGCGTGTCTGTTTGTCTGAGAGGAGAAGGGTGGGGGAGGGAGAAGGGAAGGAAGGAAAAGAATGTGTGCCTGTGTGACAGCCTCAGTTTCCTCATTTGTAAAACAACTTCAGTAAGTTGGCCAGTCTAAGTTTGGGGTCCCCAGAAGGAGATCCTGAGATGAAGACTCACATGAGCATGGTTTATTAGGAAGGGTCCCCAGGGTAAACTTCTAGAGAAGCTGAAGAATGGAAACATAAGGGAAAGAGGCCAAGCAAGGTTGAGAATAAAGCACAGTGCCACGGAGAGACCTGGAGGTGAGACGGTGCCCCAGGGAGCTGGGCTGCCTGTCCCCCTGCACTGTTTAGTCACCAGTAAGGTCCTAGGCACTTCTGTGCTCTGGGCTGGGAAGAAAAGTGGTTCCAGTAGCTGGAGGAGTGTCCCCCCACAGAGAGCCACAGTGCTGGCTGCTGGGAGCACAGCACACTGTGATAACAGCATGCAGGAATGTGGGGAAAGGATATGAGGGGATGCGGGCAGAGCCCTGGAGGCCTTTGCTACGTGGGATACAGGGACAGGTTAAAGGAAACAATGCATATAAGGAACAGAGCACAGTGCCTGATGCATGGTAAGTGCTCAGTAAATACTCACTTTCCTTGTATTTCTTGTTCATTGACTGTACACTAATGTGGCCTGGGATAGACTTCCTTTGCCCAGTTGTCTCTGCCTACTCCAGTCCTACAGGAACCACTCTATACCTGCCACTCTCCACCAGGTCTCCTGAAACAAACACACATATAAATATAGCAAAATATATTTATATTTCCCAGGACTGTCACATTTTGCCAAGCTCGTAACAGAACTGAACAAATAGTCCTGTCATCCTTGGTAATACGTCCTGTCATTCACTGAGGCTGTATTTCTCCCCGTCCTTCTGGGCTCCTGGATTCAGAAATCCTCGTGCCTGGTTACTTCTTGAATGTGATCGGTACTAGCTTGCTGCAATTCTCAGGCCTTCATTTCCTGGCCAATTTGAAAGAATTTTTAGACCAGAGGGACTTCCTGAATCTGCTCATCTTCCTGAGTAGTGCATCGAACAATTGGTGGCTACTTCAAAAATGAGCATTTTAAATAAAAGGGAAGGAACTATGGATACCCTAACAACAAGAATGAATCTCAAAACCATTATCCTGGGTGAAAAAGGCAGATACAAAAGAATGCATATAGTATGATTCCGTATGTTGGAAATTTTAGAACAGGCAAAATTAATCTCTGGTGACAGAAAGCAGGTCAGGGATTGCCTGGGGCTGGGGTAACTGCAGAAAGGCATGGGGAAACTTTTGTGAGTTGAAAATGTTCCAAGTCTTGGTTGTGGAGGTGATTACACCAGTGTATACATTTGTCAAAACTCATAAAGGGGGATACTTAAAATGGATGTGTTTTTTTGCATGTAAATTATACCTTAATAGAGTTTATTTAAAACCAAATAAGCATTTTATTGCCTGACTAGGAGATCAAAAGTAGATCTAAGACAAGCACAGGGAACTCCATCTGGCCAGACACAGAAGCCTTTGTATTGTTCTCCATCCTCACCCCTTAGTTTTTCTTTTGGCAAGAAGTTAGTCTTTATTATTTGCACCAATTGAGGGGAACGATGGCCTGGAGAATCTAAAGGCATAATCAGCAAATCATGTACATCTGGTGGCTGTGGAATGTGTTTGTTGCCTATCTAGTATTTGAATAGAGAGATGTGCCTGCTTGACATCCTGAAAATACACTTCAGATGAACTAATGAAGTTCCCTATAAAGACCAGAATTGTTGGAAGCCTGGGAAGCCTTCACTTTCCCTGCCTGACCTCGCTTCTCTCTTTTCCTCATTCCAGGCGGGAAGTGCAGTGTTTCATCCTGTCCCAAACCTTTCTTTGGGCAGGACAGACTCTCTGGGTTGGTGCCTCTGTGTTAACATGCAGTGTAACTGGAGGGAGTTGAGATACTCAAGTCATTGAAAAAAGGCTTGGAAAAAGTTTTCTTGCAAATAAAGTGAAATCATCTACTTACATGCAGATAATTGAGAACAGATTCTACAAAAATTCTATTTAGGATATAGTTTAGTTAGCTCTGGCTCTGGGAAGCCTCTGCTGGCACACCGCGCACCCCTAAGCCCTACTGCTCCTGAGGCCAGGTTTGCTGCCCCTGTTATTTACACCCCACCTCCAACACCCTGGACTTTGTCCTTCAAAGCCCTTACCACGTGGAAGGCAGATGCCTGTTTACTAATCTGTGTCCTGGACCTGACTGAAAGCTCTTTGAAAGTAGGGTCTACTGAGGTCACCATTATATTGCCCGCTGTTACAACAGTGCCAGCTCATAGTAGGTGCTTAATACATAGTTGTTGAGTTGTTATGATTCTGAACACATCACAACAGAGTTTATTTAAGGTTTTCAGAATCAACTGCACAAACAGGAAAACTCTGGCGCTTCCAGAAAGAACTCCACCCAGACAGAACCCCAGCAGGAAATACCAAAAAGTCAGTATCTATCACAGAAATCACTGTGTTTCAGGGCCGGCTCTTGTGAACTGATCTCTGGGAGAGGCTGTGGAATAGTCTGGAAAATCTAAAGCTTTAGGGACTCTCCACAAGAATTTGCCTCCAAGGCAAGTGACAGTCTCCAAGTGGGGGGTGGAGGGAAGGGGAGAGATGCTCCCAGGAGAATGCCTTGGGCTCTGGAGAAGCCCTGAACTTGGGGGTCAGTGGACCAGGCTGGGCACCTAGACTCTCAGAACGTCTATAAATGACAGTAATGACACCTCCCTCACGGAGTTGTTGTGGCATTCCTTCTTTAAGTCCTTAAGGATGATTTACATTTTAGCCGCCTGTATTATCAGGACAAACAGCAAAATAACACCTAGGGCTTCAAAACCGGTAGAACAAGAAAAGGAAGAATGAGGAAATTCTAAATAGTAACCATAAGTTACTGCTCAATATTCAAACACTGGCTTCCAAGGTATAATCTGCCCCAATGGCCTCCTGGGTGCTCACCGTGGGTTCACTTACTCCACATGAGGGAGGGGAGAGCACAGCAAGCTGAAATTTACTCAGTGCTACTGTCCAGTATCCACATTAGAATTGAGAAAGAAACTGAAATGAACATTTGATAGTATCTGAATCCCAACTTTCCATAAATTCACCTTGTTGGGCACCTAGGTATCAATATACAAAGACCAAAATTTGTTAATTGATTGACAATATCTCTTTCACTAAAATGCTTAGTTATGAAGTGAGCTTGTGAATTTAACAGAGTACCATGGCCTAGACCCATCAGATAACTTGAATTTAGATAATGAATCATGCCAGTGTTTGGGAAAAAGCAAAAGAATTGCAGAACATCAACAATCAGGTCAATTCCTGGTGAAAATCCAGCTGGTGCCATCATGGTATCACCAGTCATTCATTCATTAAATCATTCAACAAAAGGGAATGATCTTGGAGTCTGGTCTGAATCCTGGCTCTGACTTTTGTTAGCAGTATAACTTTCAACAAATTGCACGTCCCTTCCTCTGTAAATTGCAGGTCACAATGATTCCTACCTTGGAGATTTGCCATGAGCATTAAACGAGTAGTTTTAATTATTAATAATAATAGCAACAGTAGCTATGGCTCGGAGCATAATATGTGCACCAGGAACCTAGAGCCATTTTGCTTCTCCTACTTTAAGAATGTTCTTTCCAGCCTTAAAGCCTTAAGTGAATGTCACGCTCACGTGCCGGGGTAGGCATTAAAGGTAATCTTACACAAAGCAAGCTTTGCACAATGCTGTGTTTCTAGTAAGGCAGTCACAGTTCCATTAGATTAAGCCATCTAACTGTTTTTGGAGAAAGAGAAAGAGCTCAAATGAGGAGGAACTGGAAAACAGAGAACACAGGACCAAGATAAATATGTAAGAAACCCAGTTTAAGCATCTTGAATCAGATCTTTCTAGCACAGAGTTGTGACAAAAGCTTCTCTAAATATGTTCCTGCATAACTACAATTCAAGCACAGTGTTTTGTAAATAGTGTGCTGCCAGTACATGCAATAAGTATTCATCATGCCTCCACGGGATAGGCAAGGTGGGAGAGCCAAGCATGAATTACATGGGGCCCTCTCCTGAAGAGATGTGTCTGGTAAATTCTTGATGACTTAAAAAGAAAGTTTTAGGTATCAGTTCTAGTTTACCAAATTCCATATCACTTTACCTGTCCCACTCTTAGGGAGCAGTTTCTCCAGAGCATGTAGCTGACCTCCCTTTCCAGAGATGGCAAGCAATTTTCAAGGGTTCATGGCTGGTTCACCACTGTGGCCCTCACAGCTCCCAGTGGAGTGCCAAGCACACAGCATATTTTCTCTCTCTCTCTGCGTGAACACACACACAGAGTACTAACTCTGTCTAGAATGGTCACACCTATAAATGTCTTTCTTTTGAAGGGTGCGAAACTGACCACTGTTGCCTATATCATTCTTGCAATAATTGATGAGGTAGGCAGTGCATTAACTTGGAATATCTGGATCCATATCCTTTTGTCAGTGGCATAATATATAGCTTTCCAGTGAATGAGGGCTACTATAATTCCTGTCTCTTCAAACCTCACCACTTTCTCCCTTCAATCACATCCTTCTCTGGCTACCTACAAATCATTAGCTATTTGGAGCTAAAAGAGTCAATGCAGCCCAGCCTCCACTGTACTTACTATGCGGTGAAGTTCAGGTAGTGAAGCAGGAGGATGGTGCCCCAGGTCAAACAGCTAGTGATGTGGCCAGAAAAAGGATCTAGGTCCTTAACTTGTCTTCCATATATTCCCTTTCCAAGGAAGTTAAATCTCAAGTTGGAAGAGAGGCTTGATTCAAAGAGTTAACCTTGAGGGCAGCAGAAATATGGAAATAGTCCCTTCCTTACCTTTACTGACTTTGAAATTTAAAAACTATTGCAGAACAGTTGTCCTATTACATGTAGCAAATGTATGTGTGCACACTTTTTTTGGTGCATATATGTATCCATCTGTAATGTTAAATCCTAAGAGATATTTGTGCATAAATAGTGTATCATATATATTGGCATTATTGCATATATATGTCAGATTCAGACATAGCCTGGTCAGCTTTTGAGGTTGGCTCCTGAAGAGTTTTATTTGCATGTGGAACCCAGGTGCCCCATGGAAAAACTCAGCCTAATGAAATGTGAGTCTCAAAGCATCCACTTGATTGAAGAAGAGTCAGTTTGTATTAAAGAAGGATGGCCCTAGAGGGCTGTTCCTTGGAGTGCTTCTGCCCTTTCTTCTTGCTCTCTGCTCCTAACATTCCCCCCTTCTCATAATGTTATCTTAAGGAGGATGCTGGGGAAAAAAATGTCTGCAGCAAAACAGCAACAGCAGAGGGTTATACCTCATGCAGAGGAGGGAGTGGAAGCTGTAGGAAAGCTCTGTGGCAGTCTTGGATGCAGGTACATGAAGAAAGAAATGGGATTTTTTCCATGCTAACTGGTTAAGGGCTGAACCAAAGAAACACCATCTGCTTGTCCCTGGTCCTTTTAGCCACATCAACACCCCTACACTCAAATACTAGACCTCAGCTCTTGGTATTTGAGGGAATCCCTTCTGCACCCAAGTTTGGAACCAATTGAGAGAAAGTCACAGAAATAAGGCAGGCAGAGATGAAGATAAGACATTCTTACTTCTTGCTATGGCCCCCCAAATTCACATGTTGAGACCCTAACCCTCAATATAATGGTATTTGGAGACTGGACCTTGGAAGGTAATTAGGTCATGAGGGTGAGAACCTCAGGATGGGATTAGTGCCCTTATAAGAAGAGATTTGAGAGAACTTTCTTCCTATCTCTGCTCTATACCATGTGAGGACACAGAGAAAGGACAGCCATCTACAAACCAGGAAGAGGGCCTTCACCAGAACTTGACCATGCTGGGCCCTAATATTGGACTTGCCCAGCCTTCAGAACTGTGAGAAATAAGTGTTAATATTTAAGTCTATGATATTTTTATTACGGCAGCCCAAACTGACTAAGACATTACTCAGAAAGGCTGGGTGGGAAGATGTGTCTGAGGTATCCAGTAATAATGAGCTTTCTCATACTGAATCCCAGAATTACGCAGATTTCCCCACCCTGTCACAGGCAGCTCTGAATAATTACAAGGCAGAGGCTGCTCTCTCTAGAGGATGCAGGAGCAGAGCAGGAGGAGGCCTCTGTGCTGGCAGGCCAGACCCAAAAGAGGGAGAAACGGAGCCATACAGTTCAGTTCCCTGTCTCAGACTCATCACGCTGTTATGTCACTCATCCTCTCCTGGGAGGGATGAGTAAAAGGGTATGGAAAGGCCAGGAATGTTGCTGTAATAGATGGCCCTCCACATGGAATGAACATCATGAGTAGGGAGTAAGCATTCCCCAACATGAGCCAAGACACAAGCCAGGCCTCAGGTGACAGTGGAGGTCCCCAAGAATGGCTCAGAAATGGTGCTCTTACTCCCAAGTCTTACTCCTTCCTAACTTTCTTGTCTCACATTATTTCAGCCCCTTGGGCTGCTCTTCTGGATTTTGAGTCATGTCACTCTTGGAAGAGGAAAAGGAGTAACAGCTAAACCCAGGGGTGTTTCATTGTTGCTGTTGTTGTTGTAGTTGTTTTGTACCTCAGTGACGACTGGACTGGTACTTCCCACAAGAATGGATGAGAAGGAGCAGGTCAGATTGGTGTGTTGGTTAAGGGTGCCTTTGTCTGCTGACCTCTTCCTCATCTTCCCAAAAAGGATGCAGAACATAAGCGAAAATACTCTGAAGTCCTGGACATGCCAAATATTACTGTCCAGAGCTAGAAGAGAATCAAATGAGTCAACCTTAGAGCAGATTTTTACATTTACAGAGCTCATTAGTTCCCAATAATATTCACTCATGCATTCGTTCAACAAACATTGTCATTGTGCATCTAAAAAGTAGGAGGCATGAGGCACTAGGAACAAAACCCAAGCTCTAATGAAATTTATATCAATCCACTAGTCAAATGAGAGTTTATAAGCATCTATTATGCACCCCGTTGTGCCAGACATTCAGCAAACCCCTGAGATGCTGTCCCCTCCAACCTGCTGAATGCAACAGTGGAAAGTGCTGATGTGAAAGTGTCCAAAAGTGTGTTTCCCTTTGGGGAGAAATTTCTTTAGATTGCCTGAGGGTGGTGGAGGGTTTAGAAAAATGAAATAAATGGCTGATTCGATTAACTAAAATTAAATGTCCCTTATGAAAGACTACACAACTTCTGAAGAAGGGCTGGTGAGCATTACCATTGGGTAGTTAAAACCATTCTAAGAAATAATATGTGGCAGCTTTAAAAATGTTAAAGGGTTGAGAATCTGCATCCCACCCTTGATAGAGGTGTGACTGCTGACTTGACCATGAGTTAGATCTGTACATTTTTAGACACCATAGCTTTCTTTCTGTCTGGGCTGCTTTTGAGCATTGTACATTTTGATAAAAATTTAAAACAACACAGCAGGTAAAAGAATAAAGGATTTTCTCTTTTTAGTCCCAATATAACTGTGTGTGAAGGGCAGAGAGCCAAAAAGTTCATGTCCAGAAACTCAGGTGCTATTTGTAGCTTTCTAATGAGTAAAGCTTTTTTGGCCATTTACTCATTCATTCATTTTGTTACCCATTTGGTTATCGCAAAACCTAACAGGAAGACAGGCACATAGTAGGTGTTCTGTGAAGGCTTATTGAATGAATGAATGGCTATCCAGAGATCAATCCACAGTCCATCCAGCTTCCACAAGCACAGAGTGACTTTGGGACTGGCCATTAGTAACTACCACGTCTCTACCCGACAAGGAACTGAAAGAGAAAAGTGTTTGTGTGCTGACCTCTAAGAGGAAAAAATTAAATAGAGAAATAGAACAGTCTCATTCGGAAAGAATGCTGAACCCAAGGAAGAGAGAACTAGGGCACTTGAGAGATGAGAGAACTGGAGGTTTTATACACCCAGTCTTGCCATGCATTGCTTAAGGGGTGTTGGGGGTGACCAAGGAGTATCTTGTGGGGCCCAGATTCCTGGTCCTCAGAAACTGTGAGATAATAACTGTTTGTGGTTTTCATCCACTAAACTTTGGTGGACTTTGTTACATGGCATGGCTAACTAATACAGATGTGATAGCATTGGAAATCCAGTCCAAGGTATAAATTGTTTTTGCACCTAGGATATTGAATTTCTTGAAAATGAACTTTATTACACAAACCGTAACTATTCTTTCCACTCATATTTCTGTAATTGCCCCAAAGTATAGCATTCTGTTGTCCCATATCTCCCCACCCCATTATACATATTCAGACCAGGTCCCTTTGTGTAAGTAAAAAAACGAAAACTTCCCAATGGGAAGTAGTCCCTTCCTTTTCTGCCTTTCTCCAGCCCCAGTGTGGAACCACTACTGATGATTTTTATGATCAGTATATCAGTTGATCACAGACTCACAGAATCATCTAATCAAAGAATCATAAGATTAGGAAGAGCCCAATGAGATTTCTTTACTGTAAATTTGATAAAGGTAAAAATTGTATGCCAGTTTTGGAAAGGAAATCCTTAATTACCTTTTCCCTCTCCTACCAAAGAAAGTTAACAGAGGTAAGAGCCCACTGAGGTCTTTTATTTTTAACTTTTCATAATGAAAATATTCAACACCTAGAAGTTGGGAGAATAATACGGTAAACCCATTACTATTGTTTACTTCTCTCATCTTCAACAATCATCAGCTCAAAGCCAATTTTATTTCATCTCTTGCCTCCCTTACTGTACCACACACACTTAACCCTCACCCTGATCCTTTGGGCTATTTTAAAATAAATTTCAGACATCATATCATTTCATCTGTAACTACGTACGTATCTCCAAAAGATGCGAAGTTGAGAACCCATTTTTTTAACATAATCACAGTACCACTTTTAAAAGAATTCCTTAATGTCATCACGTGTCTAGTCAGTGTCTTATTTCTCCCAGTTGTCTCATGTTTTGTTCATTTGTTTGCTTTACAGTTGGTTTGTCCAAACAAGGTCTACACATTGCATTTCGTTGATATGTCTCTTAAATCTATTTTAATTTAATTCCCCCTCCACCTGCCACCACTCAGCTACCTACCATGCCCTGCACTAGTGGTACATTTTGAGACGATCTTTCCAGCCTTAGTAAACACGCTGTTTTCTGATTTCCACTAGTGACTCATCTCTCCTGATCAACAAACAACAGCATACTGGACCCCCTTCTTCAAGATGTAACTTTAAGATAGGGTGTGCTTGAACTTGGGCTCATTTTAAAGTATTAAAATTTATCAAGGAGAGATAGTCTGATTACACATTGTACTAGAGGAGATAGAAGTCAGTTTCACACTACAGTTGATGTAACACTTTTAAAAAACGCTACTGTTGGGAGATGTTTCACAAAAGTCGATAAATATTTTGTTCTATTGGCAGTGCCCTTGCCATAACTTTTAAACAATAAACATGAAATCAGAAAGTGTTTTCAGCAGCAGTACACATCAGTTACATCAGGTGGCCCTGCTTCTAAACCTCCTTAAGATTTTTCTTATTTTCTCTGAAGTGGGATAAAACTAATAGCTTCACAGGAAAAATCTCACTGAGGCCTCTTCCCAAGTTTTTCCCAAGCTGAGGTGCATCTGTGGAGAGTTGGTGTGAAGTGAAAACACGGAGTAACTGGTATCTGTGAATTTATTTGGGTCATCATGGTGCTGTTAACTGCAGGGTTTTGACAGGAATGCTGTGAAATCTCCTCCCAAGCCTGGCATCACTTAGGACCCAGGAGGAAGCACATTCTCATGGTCTGTTTACTCTTCGGACCCATCCCCCTGGGCTTGCACTTCACCTCTGCACTTAACAGCTGACCAGACAGAGCTGGGCGCTGCAGACTTGGAGGTGTGAGCCTCATTATGGCTTTTCCTATGGTGCACGCCTGGGATTTGTCCAGCCTTGGAACAGGCGAGAGTTCAAAGCAGATGGCACCTTTTCATGACTTGAGTCAATTAACAAGGGATTCCAAGCTGGCCTGGAAGGCCTGGCTGCCAGAAGGGCCCTGGAGCAACAGCTGGAATAAAACTAATAAAAACAACTACACAGCAATTTGTGAAATTGTCAAGGCCAGCACAAACACTGACCCTCGTAAACCTTGACATGAACTTGAAGAGGTTGGCCCAGACTGCCTTCAGGATGGCAGAAGGGGTGGGGGCTGCTGCCTTCTTGCCAGTTGCAGGGTCTTTCCAAATCTTCCTAATGCTGTGCTCCACTGCCCAGCCCTCCTGATGGGGCACACTCCAGTGGACCAGACATCTGGGCCGTCCGTTCTTTCTTCTAGGTAGACCCTCTCTACGCCAAACTCTCTCCACAATGAATGGAAGCGTCAGGTGTATCAGAGGTGGCTGCAGCCAGCAATTCTAACAACTTATTTAAAAAAAAAAAAAAAGCAGCAGCTCCTCAAGCCCATAAAAGCACTCAGAACCTGAGTAAGTAAATGTTAGGATTCCAAGCTCCTTTTCTTTTCTCCTCCTTCCCTTTAAATGGTTCAGGGTGTACTCACCACTGTTTACACGAAAGCAAATGCCTCTCTCAAGATAAATGGACTTTCTGTAAACTCACAGCTGTATGTATAAGCTACAAAAAGTTACAGAAGTGATTAATTGATGAAGACCACAGCTTTGCCTATATAGACACAGACAAAGGGCAGCCCAGATCACAATTTTGTAACTACTGTAGGTATTGAACCAAACTATTTCAGGACCCCTAAAGTCAATCAGACTAAGGTGAGGAAAAATTAACCTAAATTGGAAAAGGGAAAATAAGGAAGATTTGCTTTTATTTCATATTAATTTGAAAGTGTATGTTTTTTAAAATACTTTCATGAAGACAGTGGTTCTCCTAGGTGGGGAAGATGGCAGGACAAGAAGACAGGGGCCACGAGGGGGCATGGAAAAGGCTGTTGGGGTGCTGACAATGTTGCCCCCGTTTCTGGCCAAACATGATGGTCACACTAAAATTTGCTTTGTGATCAGTCACAGAGCTGTACATTCCTATTCTGTGTGCTTTTCAGTATATGAGAATGCTTCACAATTTTATATATATATTTTGTTTTCCAGATTAATAGACAGTCCTAAATAATACACAGTCCCTCAAAACATGCAAAAGTTTAAGTACTGTCTTCTTACGGGCACTTCTAAGAACTCCCTGAACCTTAAACTGTGTCCCTTGGCTACCTACTTCTGACTTATCTGGGATGATTGTTATAAAAGCAGAAAGCAGGATCCCACCCAGCCCAACTGATGCAGACTTGAGAGAGAGAAGGGAGAGAAGTGGTATCTCTGGAACCCATTATCTAAGCCGGAAAACTGAAAACTGTCCTTTGTGCATCCCTCTCGTGCACCACCCACATCCAGTCAGCTGTCAAATCATTCTGTGACCCAGCACAAAATATGACCCAGACTCTCTACCGCTGCCTTTCTTCCCTGACTTCCTAATGTGTCTTCTGTTTCCATTCTTGCCCTCCACCCACTCATACCTCCACATTGCTTCCAGGACAGTATTTCTAAAACACAAGCGTGACTGTAAGAGACCCCACTCCCCGACACACACACACAGCCCAGCTCCTTAGCCAGGTCTCCAACTGTATCTCTCCACCCTCCTCTTCCCTGGGTATACCTATGGCTCACCTCCAGCCTGCTCTCCAGTTTACAATGATACCATGTTCTTTTGCACCTTCTTACCTTTGCTAATTTTGTCTTCTCTGCCTAGAAGGCCTGTCCACTCCCTTCTTCTCCAAGCAAAGTCCTACTTAGATATCACCTCATCTGCCTTCCTTTCCTGCTGCCTGAGACGCTGTAAGCTCCTCCCCTGTGATGGCATCATCACTAGAATGATGTGGTGTGTCTCTTCTTAATGGAGAATTTCCCTGCCAGATTATAAACGCCCAAAAAAGGGACCCTGCCTTGTTCTCTTTCAATTCCTAAAACCTTGCACAGTTTGAGACACATAATAGGTACTCAATAAATGTTTCCTGCATTGAATTTAATTGACTAACAAAAACCAAATAAAACCCATTACTTGCCTCCTCAGCCTTGAGTGCTCTTACCTAAACTGTTCTCTTTTGGTTCCTTTCCAATCAGGGTGAACACTTGATCATTTCTGGCCTACAGAGATGCTGCTGCTAATGCAGTCTCTGTCCACTAAGCCTCCTCTCATTGGCCAAGCGTGGGCCTGAGCAGCCAACACGGGTGCCAGCAACTATAACCATTACACGCTTCTCCTGCCAATAGCAGCCATGACCCGGGGTAAGATGAGCATGGTCACTGGAAAGCGTGTGGTCTGCCAGTTGATGGAATCTTCTCTGGTCACCTTCTGAAGCAGCAAGCAGCAGATAGAATTACCCTCACCTGGGGCAGAGGTGTCTGGTAGGATACTTACGTCCCTCCAGGCCAAACCACATTTTCTTCCAAATGCCTGGGAAGTCTAGACTTTTGTCTCCATTCCCTGGAGCTGGCCTTCTTTGAGGTTGATTTTCCAGCCTAAGATGGCAGAGAATCATCTTAGAATGCTTTGAATTCTATGGGCAATTGCACTGACTCAGTGGCTGAGCACAGCATTCACACTGCGCAGGGACAGCCATGACTGAAAACAGTAGGGCAGGCACTGGATCCATAAAGCATTATATTAAAAGATTAGGATCTTGGACAGCATTTGTAATTATAGTGTGTTCACATCGGAAAGGACATTGGGTAAATCCCAAAGTGTCATAGGAGCAACTTAGAGATAACATGTCCATTTTACAGATTGGAAACTGAGGCCCAGGGAGGCAGAATGGCTTGCCCATATCACATAGCGAGTCGCCATGGAGCCTCACTCCATTTGGGGCTCTTTCCAACATCCTTCCATACTTAAGCTTGAGGACTTACTGTCAAAAAGAGTCCAGGGTTTTCCATCACCTCCGCCCAGTCCATCTTTCATTTGCTCGATTGCTTTTAAAGGAGATGTATTTCTGATCCCCTTGCCCATTTGTTCACAATGCACATCTGACCCTCAGCAGCCACAGAGCATGTCCCCTCTTATATGCACTTGGAGTGGTTCCACTTAACCATGGTTTCTAAACCTGTACCAGGCCACCTGGAGTGATTTTTTAAAAATATAGAGCCCTGGTCTTCATATTGGCATTTTCCATTTCAGTAGGATGGGCTCTGTTTGTTTGTTTGTTTGTTTGTTTGTTTAACTCCTTCACTGATTTCCCTGTAAGGCAAAATTTCAGGACCACCCTGCTAGCTGCCCTTTTTAGGTCCTTTCCAACCTGGAGATTCTATGCTTCTATGTCATATGGAATCATTCACCTCTGATTTACTGGCAATCCATCATTCCTAATTTAAAAAAAGAAAGATGATCAGAAGTATGGGCTTGTTGTCCAGACATGCAGCAGAAAAACCAGCATCCGGAGAGAATGTGAAAGTTGCTCAAGGTCACCATCAGACTGCCCCCATCAGTAGTAGTGCCCAGGAGTTTTAACCCACTGACCATGAGGTGATGCTGTCCTATAGAATAAGCAGCAAAAAGGAGACCTGTGACCCTGAATGACTCAGCCATTGCCCTGCAAGGTGAAAGTCAGTTAATGTCTGTGCACCATCTCTTCATCCATGACATGAGAGTGATAATGCTTGCCTCCATTTCAGGTGACAGAGATGCTTATAGAACACTGAAAGTTTAAAAGTGTTAAGAGAAGACAGACTGTCTTTAAAATAACTCACATGCTAGTCCCTCTTAAGTGGCTGGCTTGAGTAAAATTTCCATTTAGCTCCAGCATGGTAATATGAACTATGAGAACACTGACATCTTAAACCACTGTTCATATAACTTGGGCTGCATGGGTGGCCTCACTCAGTGGGGCTATTTCAATTTATAACTTACTGAAACCAGCCTAACACCAAGATACAACTTTATCAGGTCAGTTGATTCTTTTAGTCTCCAGTCAAATCCAAAATCCCATTTTAGAGCTTGCAGTATGGAAGGTGCCTCCAAGCCAAAAGTCATAAACCTTTTCAACTATGAACACTGGATTCAAGGAGCTAGAAACTGAGAACTGGCTGAAGACCATTGCTTACTGATCCAAAAAAAGATCCCTATAATCATTGCAGACCTGTGGGAGAACCTCTGTATTAGCTTTCTACACCATCTTTGTCCAACTCCCACTAATCTAATGAGCTGATGAGAAATACTTAGGCCTGTTCAGTAGATGCCTTAGATGAAATTGAAAGCTTAAGAAAGCCTTGAATAAAATTCAGCTCAGATGTGTGGAATTTCAGTAGCTACTATCTTATGGGATTTAAGATTCTATAATGGCTGAAGTTGTTTTGCAATTTATTACATTCTTCTGCTTCTGTTCATGTAATGCTCATATGCAGAGATCCCTGTGGTTTCCCCATGGTCTGTGTGATGGGAAACTCTCACTGGTCTTCACCAGACAGACCAGAGAGAGCAAAGTGGACACACAGTAAAATAAGGTCATATGTGGAAACCAGAGACGCAAATGCAAAAACAGAGAAGGGAGAAGAAGAAAAGGCAAAGAGGGGAGAATGAAGTATCTACCTCCAAGGAATCTACATGCCAGTAGGTAGTAGATGCAGATGGAAACAGTTCTCCATTAGTGATTGTCTTGAGCTGAAGCAGTAGGAATAAAGGTCGGGGATGACTTGAGTTTTGCTGGCTGCAAGAAGAGGAAGGTCACGTCAGCCTGTGTGCTGACCATGGCAACACAACCTTGTGCCAAGAAGCTACAAGAAGGTCACATGAAGGCCTTCTGAACTAGTGCGCAGAGCAAGTCCTCAGGGTGTAAAATCAACCACTGCCCAGGCTCTGCAGAGCTATGTCCCTGGGAGAAGTCAAGTCTGAGGGAAATATGTGTCCACTTGTCTGCATCAGCTTGGCTGCCGTAACAAAATACCACTAACTGGGTGAGTTAAAGAACAGATACTTATTTCTCACAGTTCTGGGAAGTCCTGTCGGAGGCTGGGAAGTCCAAGATCAAGGTGCCCTGCTGGCTGATTTGAATCCTGGTGAGAGCCTTCTTGCTGGTTCTCAGGTGGCTGCCTTCTTGTTGCCGTGTCCTCAAGTGGCAGAGAGAGATAATTTCTCCTGTTTCTCTTCTTATAAGGGCACTAATTACGTTCAGGAAGGCTCCATCCTCATGACCTAATTACCACATCCCCCAAAGACCCCCAACTCCAAATACCATCATACTGGAGGGTTGGGGCTTCAACTTGTGAATTTTGGGGGGACGCATTCAGTCCATAGCACCGATATTTGTTTTTCTCATATTATGAAAAGTTTCAAACCACAGGAAAGTATAACATAAACCATTGTACCCACTGCCTAGACTTAACAGATGTTATTACTTTACCATATTAGCTTTAAATCTTTATTCTAAACATTGCATCTACCCTTGGAAACGTATCTAGGACCTTCTCTGATCCTGTTTCCCGAGAAGTAACCACAATCAGGAAAATTGTGTTTACCTTTTAAATCTGTCTTCTTATTTTTTTATATATACACATATACATACACACACACACATATATATATCCATAAACAATAGTTAGCATTGTTTGAGGGTACTTTTTAAATTTGTAAAAAAAAGTAGTACATAGGATCCTGAAACTTGCTTTTTAAAATTTAAACATAACTTTTGAGATTCATCCACATTGCTACATTTAGGGCTAATTTATGCATTTAGCTGTTGCATATTATTCCCTTATCTGAATAGCCCTCTATTTATTTATTCATTCTTCTTTTGACAAACTTTTGTTTTTCGTTTTTTGCTATTACAACACTGCAATGAAATCCTTATGGGAGTTTCTCTAGGATATATGCTTGGTGGTAGAATACATATGTCTCCAACTTTCACAGATACTACCAAATTATTCCTGTAACAGTCCTCCCAGTTTATGTTCACCAACAGTGTGTGGGGTTTCCTTTTTCTCCACACCCTCACTATTATTGTTGACTTCTAATTTTTATTAATCTGCTGGGTATGGGATAATATTTCATTTTAATTTTAATTTGCATTTCTGTGATGACTGGTGATATTGAGCATCTTCCCCTTCAGGTCAGCCTCTTCTGTGATTTGCCTGTCTGTATTCTTTTCTCGTTTTCCCTTTTCTATGGTGAGTAGGTTTTTTCTCAAATATTTGGGGTAGTTCTTTGTGTATTCTGAATGCTAATCCTTTGTTTATTGTGTGTCATACAAAGTCTTCTCCCAAAATGTAATTTGTATTTTAACTGTTTTTGGTGTCTTTTATCACTTAGACTAAATTTTTTCTTTTTCTTAATATAGTTAAATTTATTCACATTTCATTTATGGTTGCAGTTTTTGTTTTAAGAAGTTCTTGCCTGTCCTAAATGATAGTCTACTATAATTCCTTTTAAAGTTTGCTTTTTATATTTTGAGCTTTAGTTTTTCTAGAATGCATTTTTTTAGTATGATGGAGCATAGAGATATATTTTAATTTTTTCTCGTATAAGATATCCAAATGCCACAGCAACATTGAATAGTTCATCATTTTCCCTGTTGATTTGTAATGCCTCTTTTATTATATGTATTGTTTTCATGTATGTTTGCATGCCTTTATGGGCTCTTTATTCTTTTCTGTTAGTCTTTTTGCTTTATTACTCACCAGTATCATGCTGTTTTGATTAAATAGCTGTTTAAGTCTTGATATCTCCTAGAGCAAGTCTCCTCTCACCCACTTTCTTTAATTTTTCAAAATTCTCTTGGCTTATTCTCAGCATCTTCATCTTCCAAGTTAATTTTTAGATCAGCCTGTCAATTTGTATGAAATGCCTCATTGGGATTGTACTAGTTAAGAGTTGCATTAGTTAGGAGTTGATTGGAAACACAAAACCAGTCTGAACAATATATAATAGGGATTTACTGCAGGGCTGTGTCTGGTGTTGGACCTGAAGTCAGTAAAGGCAGCAGCAGGGAAGGAAGAAAACTGAGGCAGAGCAGAACAATTAGGAAACCACAGGGCAAACCTGTGTCTTTCTGTCACTGCTCCAACCTCCATGACACAGATGACCTTCAAGAAAAGCTGGCACTCTTCACCATAGAACTGTCACACAGACCTGGTCCAACTGGTACCGCATGAATTGCAAAGTGCCTGGCCTAGCTGATCTTCAGAGTATAAAAGTTTACTATTGCTTTACCTTTCAATCCTCATGCAGATTTTTCTTGTGGCTCATCCTAATCCATGACCATTCAGTGAAGGAAAGTCTGGGTAACAAACTTCCTGCCTAGCTAATTGTTCAAAGCTACCTCAGGGATTTTATTTGGAATGGCTTAAAGTTACAGGATAATTTAGACTAATTGACATCTTTAAAATATTGAGTCATTCTATCCGTGAAACCAGTTCATCTCTCTTTTTTATTCAGATCTTCTTTTATGTCCTTTGAAACATTTCGTAAATTTCTCCAGAACAGTCTTGCACATATTTTGGACCTTAATTAAGTACCTTACAATTTCATTTGATATTTTGAATGAAATCTTTTAATATTACATATCTTAACTTTTTGCTAATAATTTTTAGGTTTTGATTTCTGTAGGTCTGTTGAAAGTGTACCTGCTACTATTTTGAACTATTACTAGTTCTAATCATTTGTGTGCTTGGATTTTTCTATTTAGACAATCCTATCAACTATGAATGTTGAAATTTTTCCTCTTCCTTCCCAAACCTACACCTTTTGTTTCTTTTTGTCTTACTGAATTAGCTAGAACTTCCTCTGTAATCTTGGCTAATGGTGGTAATCTTGTTTCTGACTTTAATAAGAAAGCTTTTAGAATTTTACCTCTAAGTATCATGTTTCTTATAGATTTTTGGAATATACTGTATATTAATGTGCAAACTTTCCCTTCTATTCCTAATTTGTCTTTTATCATGAACAAATTTAAAATTTTAACCATTTTCTCTTCATTTATTACAGTAATTATGTACACTTTCTCCTGTATTCTGACTGTGGTGGTCAGCCTCCAAGATAGCCCCAGTAATCCTCACCTCCTGGTATTCACACCTCTGTGTAATGTGCTCTCTTTAGAATGGCCTGGACCTGGGGATGCACTTCTAATTATAATGTGGCAGATGTGATGGTATGTCATTTCTGAAATTGGGTTCAAATTTTTTTTACTGGTTTTATGAAATAATCAGTTTTCCATCTTTTCCTATTCTATAAAACATTTGTACAGGAGGAATGATCTGTTTCTTAAAGATTTAGTGAAACTTGTTTGTAAAATTTTCTGGGGTTGGTGTCATTTAAGATTTTTTTTGTTACTTTTTTGTTTTGTTTTGTTTGTTGTTGTTGTTTTTAAGTGAAGACTTTTAAAATTACCAAGTCAATATCTTAAATTGTTATTGATAATTCTTCCTGATTCACTTTTTGGTGCATTATGTTTTCCAGAATATTGTTCATTCCATTTAAGTTTTTAAATTTAGTATCATAACCTTGTTCATATTCACAGCCTGTGAATTTTTTAAATCTGTAAGTATCTGTAGCTTTTATCCCAATATTGTTTATACATTTCTTTTTTTCCCTTGATTAGTCTTGCCAATAATTTGGCTATTTTAAACTCTTCCAAAAACCAGTTTTTGGCTTTGTTGAGACTCTTTACTGTTTATTAGTTTTCTATTTTACTTAATTTTAATTTTATGATTTACTGTTTCCTTAATTTTACTTTCTTTGCATTTACTCTGTTGCTTTCTCTTTACCTTCTCAAGTACAATATTTAATTTATTTTCAGTCTTCATACCTAATAAATGTGTTGAATGCCTCACTTCAAGCAAAAATTGATTTCTTCACTGCTTCTGCCTAATTTTGCACCCAGGGCTTACTGCTTCAGGCCTATTCACTGTTTGTCTTTCTGTTCCATTTCTGATCAACGGATGTTTATCTTGTCTTTGAACCTGCTATGTAGTTTTATTTTCTCATTTTATTTTGTGTCTACCATTGATATCATTGGAGCAAAGATATTGACTGGAGCATAAACTTACAATACAATCTTAATAGAAGTCTCTAGCTAATTCTTGTACCAAGCACTAAAAATGCAAAAGTCTTTGCATGGAAAAATTTAACCCTCATGGAAGGGACAAGGATGTTCCAAATGTTGATTCAAAATCTGTGTTTAGAGGCCTGTGACTTTCGATGTTGGGCCACATATTCTCTCTAAATTGGGAGGCGGGGTGCATTTGTTAATCTTGCCAGTAATTGTGTGTCTGACCAACAATGGAAGTGATAGTGGCCATCACACGGTTTACCCCAGGTGACCCACTGCTTAATGATCTCTTTATTTGGTAGAAAAATCCTCCCCTGAAGTTTCCAGTCAAATAGTTTACATACTGTTGGTAAGTAAACACATGTTTAAATTATTAAAACAAAGCTCCAAAGGTCAATTTACCCTTGAACTCATAAGGATATGCATCCTAGTAAGGAGTATGTGGTAATGGGGCAGTCATGGAGGTGGGAACTATATGTAAAGCCATTGAGTGCTATACACCCAGTCTTCCTGAGGAGACAATTTTACCATTACATTTGGGTAAGGGAAAAAAAACTTTTATATTAAAATATAGAGAGATATAGCATCAATACAAAATTCACGTGAGTCATAATAAAACACCAGTCTTGAAAGAAATGATTAGAACTTGCTGTTTTCCTTTAAGTCAAGCCCTTAGAATCTCAGAAGTTCACTCTTCTGGTCTATGAAGATATTTTGATAGAAAAGTTGAGGAAGAATCATCATAAGTGAATGAAGTAAAATATAAGGTAGAATGAAAACTTCATTCCCTACTCACCTCAGATTCCTGTTTTCCTGACTTTGTGACCAAGGAGGCCAGGACTCGAGGTAAGAGTCAGTGGTTAGGATGTTGTTTAAAGCCTGAGAGTTTAGTCTTCTATACTTCAAATATTTCTAGTTTATCTTAGTACAAAAACAAAAACTTGTGTCCAAAGCAGTAAGTACACCCCATAGTTAAATATTCTGCCCAAAAGGTAAACCAGCCAACAGTTGTTCCCTTCCTTTCATTCACACTGAAGAATTATTTGCCTTGCCCAGGTCTTTGTAGTCTCCCTATGAGCACCATGTTTTCCAAAGCGTGAGACACATGGCCTGACAATGGAATAGAATATTTGAAATTAATACCGTCCTTGAAAATATTTGCTGTATTATACTGCTGAAAAAGGCCAATGATTGAGAGGTAGAAACAGTATATAGCCTTCCACAAAGTGACCAGACAGGAGGATGGAGTCTCAGATGAGATTATCTTGTCTCACTACACCTGGTGTATACTAAATGGTCAGTAAATGCTAGCTGGAATTCTCCATACTCTGTTCTCTGCCCTTGATTCCTCTGGGGATTCCCTTACCTCCTCCACAATCACATGCTCCCCAGTTTCCACAGGCTTCTCTCGTACAACCAGGGTTCCTGCTGACAGAGGGCCTTATAGTTACTCATTTATTCATTCAGTTTGTATGTTTTCTTTTACATATTAGCAACTTTTCACCATCACAGACTTCGAAAAGTTATATCACTTTATTTACTTCTTGATGTAATAATTTTTTTGCTCAAAAACTCACTAAATAAATAATGAACAAGAAGTAATACTTCTTCAATGGGATTTCAAGCAAAAACTCACCAATTTTCTTGACACAGGTTTATTGTAGGGAATATTATTTGGAACCAGTTTAAACTGTGAGCCATGTTTATGTAAACCCCAGACATTTTGTTTTGTGTACATAGGCCCAACGAAAGGACTGAAGAGGTCGTAAAATCTGACTCTTTGACCTGTTGAGTGCGTGCACCATCTATTTCAAAGTACTTTCATATTTAACTTTTATTTTGTCATAGAGGTATTTTTCTGTGCTGTAGTTTTATTTTTAACCCTATGTAAGTGCAAAAGTCACCAAAAGGTTAAAAAATTGAACAAGAAAGAAGAAAAAAGAATAAGTACAATTAGCCTTTAATACGTTTTGTTTTATATATAAACTGTATTGATTTAACTTTTGAATTGATTCTTCCTGAACTAAATATTTTTATTGTTCAATTGATATATTTTTCTTTACCTGTAAAATTTTTTGGTATCTCAGGATGGGATACAACATAATTTTTCCTATTAAAATGAATAGGATTTTTTTTTCACGTAATAGCTTTTCACATAGTAGCAGAATTTTCAGGACAAATTAAAAGTCATTGAGTGAGAGATGGGTATACTCTATTTAGGGCACCCTACGAGGCACTGGAAATCCAAAGGTGAATTGAACACAGGTCCTGCCGCAAATTCATAATCTGATAAAAGGCACTGATGAATAAATGGAAAACTTAGAAAACAGTGAGAAGAATGCTATGCTAAAGATTCAGGGAGAAAAGTTTTGTGCAGTCAGAAGTAGGAGGATGAACTCTAGGAGGGCATATGAGTTTGAGGTAGGAGATAGTTCAGAGCTTTTACTTAGTCCTCTCTCCTTCAGCAAAACAAAAGTACTTATATCTTACTCCTTTAGAGCTTTACAAGTTAACTAGGTTGTTAATCTGTAATAAAGTAATTTAAGGTGAGGAGTTAATGACTGATAATTATCCATCTCCACTGGACTGTCCCACAGACACTGCAAACTCAACTCCCCCAAAACCTAGTTCTTTATCCTCACCTACAGATCTATGTTTTCCACAGTTGTCCAATCCAGTAACCACAGAGACATCCTTACTTGCCCTTCTCCACCAAATCTGATTCCCAGGCCTTGTCAATTTTTTATCCTAAATTTACTCTGAATCTGCCTACTTCTCTCCATTCCTTTGCCACTATCCTCTTCCAAGCTACTTCCATCTATTCCATGGACCCTCATTTCCCTTCCTCTAATCTCGGTTCATTCTTTAGACTGCAGACAGAATGATGTTTCTAAAATAAAAGTCTGTGTCTCTTTCCTGACTAGAGACCTGAGTGGCTTGCTACTGACCTTAGAATAAAGGCCATGTGGGTATTGTCAGCTGTTTAAGATCTGACCCATGCCTTCCTTCCTAGCCTTGCCTCTCTGCACTGCTGCCTTCCCCCACTACACTTCTTTCAGTTCCTTATATGCAGTCTGATCTCTCACCTCAGGACCTTTGTACTTGCTGTTGCCTCTTTCTAGAACATGTCTCCACCCAACTCCCCTCCTTGCTTGCCTAACTCCTACTCAGCTTGGCTCTTAGTCCTTCCCTGAGGCTCCGACAAGGTGAAGGACCCCTATTATGTTTTCTTGGTGGCACCCTTTAATTCTGTCACGGCATTCATTACACTGTATTGCAATTTATTATCCACCCCCTGCTGCTGCTTCTAGAATGTAAGATTGGGAAGACAAGGGTCATGTGTGTCCTGTTCTCCATTTTATCCTTCTTGCCAAGCCCAATGCTGGCCTATATGAAGGCCAAATCTATTGAAAAATGGATAAATGATGAGTGAATGAACTGCTTCCTTTATGAGTATCTGTAGCAAATTATTGTAATTTCCATGCTTTAGCTCAGGAAATGGATTGTTAAGATGGACATTTCAGACAACTGTGGCAGGTACAGTAGTCCAAAGGTTTTGCTTTTCATGTTATCATGGTAAACTGCAGTCCAGAAGTATTAAGTGGAAAATTCCAGAAATAAACAATTTAAAAGTTTTAAATTGCACGCTGTTCTGAGTAGCATGATGAAATCTTGTGCTGTCCTGCTCCATCCCACCCAGTTCATGGATCATGCCTTGTCCAGAGTTTCCCATCCATTAGTCACTTAGTAGCCAGCCATCTTGGTTATCAGTATGTTCAGTGTTTGTGTTCAAGTCACCTTCATTTTACTTAATAATGGCCCCAGAGCACTAGTAGTGATACTAGCAATGCAGATATCCAAAGAGAAGCCATAAAGTGCTTCCTTTAAGTGAAAAGGTGAAAGTTCTTGAATTAATAAGGAAAAGAATATCATATGCTGAGAGTGCTAGGATCTATGGGTAAGAATGAATCTTCTATCCATGAGATTGTGAAGAAAGAAAAAAAAATTGTACTAGTTTTTGCTGTTGCACTTCAAACTGCAGATGTTACAGGCACAGTGCACAAGTGCTTAGTTAAGATGGAAAAGGCATTAAATTTGTAGAGTAAGATATTTTGAGAGAGGCCACATTCACATAAGTTTTATTAGAGTATGTTGGTATAATTGCTCTATTTTATTATTAGTTATTGTTGTTAGTCTTCTACTGAGCCTAATTTATAAATTAAACTTTATCATAGGTATGTGTGTACAGGGAAAAGCAGTGTATATAGGGTCCAGTACTAGCCACAGTTTCAGGTCTTGGAATGTATCCCCTGTACATAAGGGGAGACTACTGGCTAGGGGAGGTATATCTGAAAGTGTCTTATCCCAAAGTGGGTTATTCTAGGTCCCTAAAGGGCTGGAGTATTGGTTCTGGGTTCCTTGTGAGGTCTGTTTCCTCTCCACATCACCTGCCTACCTCCTTCAATGACATGGCACACTCTGATCCTCACTGTAATGTAACCACCCTACCAACATCTCAAGACCCTTCTCTGAACACCTCCCCCATTCCCGTACCACTGCTGGGTTATTCAGAGCCAATGGGAAGACTGATGTCTCCCTCCAGGAGCATGTCCAGGGGCCCTGCACCTGGAAATCAGCTTGCTGAACCTCCCAAAACGCCAAGTGCTGCTGAGTATCTGACTCACCATTTTCTCTGTACCAACAAGACACAGAAGAACAATAAAAGATAAGTGTAGTGATAGACCAGATATATAAGTACAGAAGAAATTACATAATGAGTTTTATGACAGCCGACACATTCCCCAGTCAGAGCTGTTTTCTCTTTGAAGGGGTGAGGTAGGGAAATGACATATCCAAGCCCAGAGAGAGTTACTAATCTGACTCTGAGTTGAGAGGCCAGAGAACTAGTTTGACAACTTCTCTGCTTTTTGCTTTTAGAGCTGTTAGAGACTGCTTAGGGGAAACCTTAGGAACTTGCCTATCAGCACTGTAACTAATTTATAGTTGTCCAGGCAGCTCTTTACCTTACTTAGTTAAATTGGCAACCCATAGCAGTCCTGGCATTTTCCTCTTTGCTCTCAATTCCATATTTGCCCTTCCATGCTTTCCTCTGCAGAACCAAACCCGTAATTTGCAGGATGTACGCAAATGAAAAAAGCAGGACCCTTTGTGCAAAAAAAATTTTTTTTTAATTTCAAGAGAGTGACAGCATGGGGCTCTTCTAAGAATGGGGCACTGAGCAACTGCACAGATAAATGGTCATGAAGCTGGCCTTGCTTCTCTGTATCAGATGGAGTTGAACTCTGCAAACTATTTTTCCAGACTTCTTTGCTATCTTGCTTCTGATTAGATTCAGTCAATGGGAGGCATTGGTGGGATGGGAGGGACGACTGGAAGGCAGAAAGGAAGAAGGTATTTGTATCCCTCTCTGCTTCTGGCTTTGTCTCTGGGGCAGTGGAACATCTTTTGGTTCCAGCAGCTGCAGTGGTGGTGACTGGTTTCAACATCCTGCAGCAACCCTAGCAGTAGTGTCAGTGGTTTCATCAACAAACACAGTCTTCATCAGAGTCAGTAGTGAGCGGGGGTCTTGGGTTCTGGCAACACCACCTCCTCCTGTTTGCTCCTGTAGGAGTCTAGGGTTGGGGGTGGCTTCTAGCAGTTAATCTATGAGTTATCTCACTTTCTGCTGTTTGCTCCTTCAGCCCTTCCAACAAAAATAATAATTCCTTAAATTAAGTACCCTGATTGAAATGATTACCATTGTTTCTATTTTCCTGATGGGACACTGGTAGAAAAAGTAACTAAATTCTGAAAATTATGTCCACTTATTGACCCAGCTATCCAACTTCTAAGGATTTATACAAAGGGTAGAATCACTCAATGGGAAAAGATCTAGCCAAAATACTGTTTATTACAGCATTGTCTGTAATAGCAGGACCCCGGAAAAGCCTAATTCCTAAACGTCCAACAGTGCATCCATTAGCAATAATAAGGTAGGAAAGACAAATACTAATGAAACAGAATATAACATAAAATCCAGAAATGGACTCAAATATTTATGAAAATTTAGTATATGACTAAAGTGGTATCTAAATCAATACATAGCAAGGACATCACAAGGAAAGACCAATATAAGGGATACAGACCAATGTCCCTCATGATAATATAAAACTCCTTAACAAAGTTTTAGCAAACAGAATCAAGCAATGTATGAAAAGGATAATAAATCGTAACTAAGCATGGTTTATTCCAGAAATGCAAGATTGAATTAACTTTTAAAAATAAATATAATTCACCACATTAACAGAATAAAGCCCCCCAAAAAGTATGTGATCATCTCCATAGATATGGAAAAAGGGCTTGCCAAAATTCACAATAAAAACTCTCAACAAACTAGGAATAGAAGTGTACTTTCTCAAACTGATAAACTATCTACAGCCTGCAGGTATCATCATACTTAATGGTCATGGTTTCCTAGGCAACTCCATACAATGCAGAGTAGTTCAAATTGGCATAAACTTTGTGGAGAGCAGTTTGGCAACACAGAGCCAGCTGGTCCTTTACCTGTTTGCTCTCAGGTAAGATCAAGAACAAGGCAAAGATGCCCACTCCCCCTCCTTCAGCCAACATTTTACTAGAGGTTTTGGCAAGTTCACTAAGGTAAGAAAAAGAAAAGGCATGAAGCTCAAAAGAGAGGAAGAAAAACCATCTTTATTCAGAAATGACATGATTGTATCTTAAATAAAATCAACACATAGGATTAGAATAACAATATCATTTGAAAAAAAATTTAATTGGGTACACACTTCACAAATTATGCTGAAAAAACATTTTAAGTAGATCAGTGAAATCATAAAGACACTAGAGGAAGCCATGGGACATATTTTATAATATGAATGTGGAAGGACTTTAAAATTATGAAGTAACATCTAGAAGTATGAAAAACTGATAAATATAACAATTACAAAAACACTTCTGCATGGCAAAAGCAATAAGCAAAGTTAAAAGGCAAATGACAAATTGGGAAAAACTTTTCTGATTAATATCACAGACAAAAGGCTAATACCCTAATATAGAAAGACCGTAGGGAAAGCGCCTGTGGTCCAAAAGAAAAGGAGCAATAGCGACAGGTTAAAAATGTAAATGACGAAAGCTCTCAAACATGAAAAGATTCTCAACCTCACAACTTATGAGAGAATGAAAATTAAAAGCACCCTGAAATGAAACATGAAACACATTTTTGACCAACTCATGGATGAGGATGTGGAGAAACAGGCACTTTTATACATAGCTAGTTTAACTTTTACACATTGCTATACGGGTAAGTTTGTACACATACATGGTACAGGGTACAAACTCTAAGGAAAGCAATTTGACATCTTTCAAAATTACAAATGCACATAGCTTTTAACCCAGCAATGCTTTGAGAACTTTATCCTATAGATGTATTGCTCCTAAGTGAAAGAAAGTTATTTAAAGTAACATTTAATGTAATTTTTTTTTTGAAATTTCAAAAGACCCAAAGTAACCTAAATGCTGAGCAGCAGGGGACTTGTCAAATAAATCAAGGTACATTTATATCAGAATTCTACGGCAGGCCCTAGACATGAGGAAACTATGTGTATCGATCTGTAGTGATCCTCAAGATGTTTACTTATTCAAAAGATGATTTTCTAAAATAATAAAGTAGAAGAATTTAAAATACGGGCGAAAACATTCATAGAATTGTTTCTTCTGACTTGTTAGCTGAAAAAGAGGTTATAAAAATATACAGCCTGATCTTGCTTTTTTAAAAAATATATATACCTGTGCATAAAAAGGACAAAACCAATATATACTGAAATATGAACCATGGTTAGCTCCGGGTTTGTAGGATAGAATTGATTTTTATTCCTTTTCTATGTGTTTATCTGTATTTTTTAACTCTTCTACAATGAAAATCTATTCATTCTGCAATAAGAAATAAAAGTTATTAAGAAAGCCCCACAAATGCATGGTTTCCCATCTCAGCTAGGCAGCTGTTGCTGTTTAACGATCCTATTACTCATATTGAGTCAACTCATTCTTTTCACAGACAGAACCTGCCATGTGCCAGGCACAGTGCAAGGAGATATAAATAAGGTGGCTTATTCTGATGACAGGAGTTCCAAACCCTTGCCACTCCCCCCATGGCCTCTGTCACATTCCCCATCATCTCCCTTGCACAGACTACCTTGTTTCTGGTAGAAAACAGGCATGAACTCCCCAGGGCTTTCCTCTTTCCACCTCCAGAATTCTCCACATTTCAGTTAAGCTCACATTCTTCTTTCTGCCTCAAAGGAAGACGTAGCTTTCCTTTTTCCTCCTGGGCTCTTGAGACTGTTCCCTTCTGTACCTTGTTTTATCAGTGATCTCTTTCATATATTTTTAATTTCTGCCTAACCACTAGCTCCTTCTCCCTGATGAAACATGTTCAAATATTTCCGATCTAGAAAAAAAATGTTCTGATCACCTTTCCTTCCCTTAATGTACCCTACATCTGCTTTTCCCCTTAACCTCCCAGATTCTTGCAAAACCGTGCCATAGTCTCTATGTGTTTACCTATAGTTCACACCTCAGCTCATTTGAGTTTGATTTATGAACCACTAATCTACTGAAACATTTCTTCCTAAATGTGTCTTGTTAGGCTGCAAATAACAGAACATCCAACTGGCAATGGCTTATACACAAACAGTATTATTTTCTCATAAACAAGCCCAGAAGTAGGTCATTACTAGCAGTTCAGCACTTAACCAACAACAGGGCTCTGGGTTGGTCTCTCAGATATCCTCTTGGCCTTCTTGTCATGGTCATAACAGATCTAAGCATCATAGCCTCACACAACTGTGTGACAGAATGGCTCAATGAACAGACTTTGTCCTTCTGTGCCTGCCTCTCAATAAACTTACCCTCCTCACACCCCATTGGTCAGAATTGGGTCACATGCTCACTTCCAGAGCAGAATCAGGCCTACTTTTTTTGAGATCAAGGGATCTCCACCAGGAAGGAGTGGGGAGTAGTTTCTGTGTAGGAAATGAAGTATCTAACCCACCGAACTGCTCCATCACCTCTTAGTTTTTAAATCTAGTCCTCATCCTGTTTGACCACTGTCAACAACTCCCTTTCTCTTGAACCTCTCCTCCTCTAGCTCTTGTGACACACCTTTACTCATGTCCCCGTCCACTTCTGCTTTCCTCGCCTTCTGCATGTACACCTTCATCTTCTCTTTTCCCTTGACTTTTGCTCTCTAGGCAGTCTCATCCATTACCATAACCCCAGTCTCAGCTGAGACAGTTGACTTCTATCAACCCAAGACTCTTCTGAGATCCAGTCTTATCTTTCCAAATGCCTACTGGCCACCTCTATTTGAATAGATCAGTTAGGCTCTTTGTGTTGCAAATACTGTAACAAAACTGGCTTTATAAAATAGAACACTTACTGGCTTCTGTGCCATGAAAGTTCACAGGTTGTATAAGCTTTAGGGTCAATTGGATTCATCAACTCACTGTCATTGAAGACCCAGTTCCTTTCTAAGTCTTTGATCAGACTTCTGTCTGTCCAACTCACCCTAAGGCTGGCTTCCCTCGTGGTCACAGACTGCTTGCAGATCCTCCAGACGCTGCCATCATATATTACTACCTCATCCAAAAGGAAAGAGTCAAAAGTCTCCAGGCTAATGTATCTAAATTGGATTCCATACCTATTCTTAAAGTACCAGAAGATTAAATTTGTCTGATAAGCTTAGTCTAAAGTAAAATGCCCAGGTTCCATATCCTGACATAGAGTTCAGATTTCCCAAAACACTTGGACTGCCTGAGAAGGCATGGGTACCCAACAGAAATCAAGGCCAGCTCCCAAGAGAAGGGAGATTTGGTATTAGGGCAGCAGCCACTTCCACCCAATGTCCTGCAGGCTCAGCAAATTCAAAGTATCAAAACCAAGTTAATTACTCCAGTCCTTGAAGCCATGTCCAAATCCGCTCCTCCAGTGTTTGTGGGGTTTTTTTCTATCTTAGTTAATGGCACCAGTCCCCACATCCATAAACCTGAGGGTTACTCTGGATTCCTCCCAGTATTCAGTTGGTTATTAAGTCCAGCTAGTGCTGTTTTCCGACCACCTCTCCCATCATTCCATTATTCCCTCATCCCCAGTCCCACTGCCATAGCCTTTGCTCAGGTCCCCATTATCTTTTATGATGTTTTTAATCACCTCCCAATTAGTCTTTTGCCTCCAGGTTTTTTCTGCCTCCATTTATCCTCCATCTTTACCATACAGTGATCTTTCTCTTTGAGGCTCTTTCTGACAGGTTCATAGTTCCTGCCACTCCCAGAGGAAGAACCAGATGATTTTTGGTGCCCTAAACACACTCTGTACCATCTTCCCTCACATCTCTGCTCCATCTTCCCTCACATCTCTGTTCCATCTTCCTTCACATCTCTGTTCATACTGTTTGCCGTGTGTGGGATGCCTTTCTTCTCATCTTTTAATCGTCCTTCACAACCCAGTTCAAATGTAACTTCTACCACGAAGCCTTTACTTATCTACCCCTAAGGAGAACTAATTACTAATTTCCTAGAATCCCAGGGTTCTTTGTACAAACTATTTTGTTCACACATACCACGCAGTGTTTTAAATTTGTGGACATATATCTTCTTTCACCATACTGTGAACTCTTTGGGAAGGTATACCATAGTAGTCATTAACTTGCTGAACATCAAATATATCTACTTAGACTTCACATAAAATTTTGAAAACTTGTAATATGTAGGTTCACTTACCCTCCCCCTATCTTTTATGCTATAATTATTATATGTAGTACACATACATTATAGTGAACTGCAATAAGACAATGTTATAATTTTTGCCTTAAACAGTTAATATGCATTTTAAAGAAATGTTTTAAGTATTTTATATTTACTCACATATTTGCCATTTCTGAGTCTCTGTATTCCTTTCTAAAGATCTAAGTCTATTTGGTTTCATGTTCCTTCATTCTGAAGAGCTTTAGCATTTTTTTCCCCCCTTTTTTAAAAATTGAAGTATCATTAATTTATAGTGTATTAGTTTCTGATATACAGCATAGAGATTCAGTTTTATATATATATAATATGTTATATAATAATATTTTTATAGATATATATATTCTTTTTCATTACTGGTTACTACAAGCCACTGAATATAGTTCCCTGGGCTATACAGTAGGACCTTCTTGTTTATATATTCTGTACATAGTAGTTTGTATCTGCCAATCCCAAACTCCCAATTTATCCCTCCCTAGCATTTCTTGCAGTGCAGACCTGTTGGTGGCAAATTCCCTTGGTTTTCTTTCATCTGAAATTATCCTTGTTTTGTCTTCATTCTTGAAATATACTTCCACTAGACATAGAAATCTAGTTTGACAGGTGGTTTGTTTTTGTTTTTGCTTTCCAGTACCTTAAAGATGTCATTTATTGTATACTGGTCTGTATTGCTTCCGATGAGAAGTTAGTGGTATTCAAATCATTATTCCTCTAGATACAATACGACCTTTTTTCTGGCAGCTTTTATGATTTTCTCTTTGTTTTTCTAGCAGCTTCTATTATTTTCTCTTTGTCTTTAAGTTTTAGGAGTTGGACTGTGACATGCTTAGATGTGGTTTTCTTTGTGTTAATGCTTCTTAGTGTTCACTGAGCTTTTTGAATATGTCCATTTATGTCTCATTATTACTTCTTCAAGTATATTGCCTGTCTCATTTTCTGTCTCTTCTCCTGGGACTCCAGTTACACATGTACTAGGTATTCTAATATTGACCCCACAGGTCCCTGAGGCTCTTTTTCCCCATATTTTTTCTGTCTTCTGATTAGGTAATTTCTATTGATGACATCAAGTACTGACCTTTTTTTTTTTTTTTTAAATCATTTCCTCCTGCTGTTTTTAAATTCTATAAATTTCCACTTGACTTTTTGGTTTCTGTGTCTCCACTGAGATTCCCTGTTCATTCATACAAGCATATTTTTCTTTCCATCCATGATCATAAGCATAATAGCTGCTTTAAAACCTATATCTGCAATAGAACATCTGAGTTATCCAGGAGTTGATGTCCATTGACTGTCTTTTCTGGTTTGAATGGGTCACAGTGTTCTGTTTCTTCATATGTCAGGTAAGTTTGGAATGTATCCTGGATATTGTGGATAACAGGTGGATTGTGGATTCTGTTATGTTTCTCTAAGGAGTATTTGTTTTTTAATTTAAGTGAACAGCTAACTTGACCGAACTCAAACCACAAAACTCCGTCTTTCCTACAGTGAATAGCTGCTCAAATTTTACTTCCCTTGTGTAGTCTTACCTGAGCTGCTTGGAGCATGCCGCATGCATGTATGATTCAGTGATCACCCAGAGATTTGGGCAGAGTTTATACCCACAATTTGGGGCTCCTTATCTCTTGCTCTCTTTTCTGGAATTTTTTCCCTTACTTTCCAGCACTTGTGGGTGCCCCCAAACTTACCCTCTAGCTCTTTAAGGCAATAACTGTTGACTTTCTATCAGTATTTTAACCATTTTAAATGGTACAAATTAGGACCTACACTTAGGCTAAAACCCGTAATAAACAGGAAATCCTCCTTGTGTCATTCCCTTCTTCCAAATGCCAACTCCTTTCCAGTACCTGCCTGCTTTTTTTTCACTCTCCAGGAGCCTCAGGTAATTGTTTTTTGTATTTTATCCAGAGTTATAGTTGGTATCGATAAGAGGGTTGGCCCATCAAGAGCTTCCTCAGCCGTACTGGACATGGACTAACAAAAATATTTCCAGCTCTCTGCCATTTGGGCACACGGGAGGATTGTGCTTCTTGTTCTCCTTGTGGATGGGATGGTGACATAATAAGTAGAAACTATGACTTGAATGTTCCAATAGTAGCTGTTCCATCAACCTGGGTCCTGAATTATGAGAGACCCCAGCCAGTCCTTCTTCAAAATGCATGGTGAGCAAGAAAGAAATTGATATCACCATGCTGCCTCTATTCTATGAATATGCTCAGCATTTTCATAGGTAGCCAAAATATTTTAGTGCCAGCTGAATACATGGCCATGTCCTTGCCCATTACCCTCACTCTTCCTTCAGCACCAACGTCTAGAATAAAGGAAGGAACCTGTGTGATGCACCGTGCTCCCACATAGTCAGGTGACATCTGCAGATGTCACAACGTGTTTCTCCACAGCTGACTGCAGCCACAGCAGAAAGCTCACTGCTGGCCTTACTCATATACAGGAGCACGATAATGGAGTGTAAGAAACATGAGCTCTGGAGTCGGAGTCCTGGGTTAAAATCCTAGCTTTGCCACCACGTGAGCCTGGGTTTGTCATTTATCCTCTCTGTACCTTAATTTCCTCATCTCTAAACTGGAGTTCTAAGACTACATGACTACATAGAGCGTATATTGGAGTGCCTGGTGCATAGCAAGGGTTCACAGAAATGATAGCTGTTTACTCAACATTCAGCACAATATACTGAGAGCTTATTACCTGCCAGTTCCTGTTCTGGACACTAAGAATACATCAGTGAACAAACAGCTTGTATTTAGTAGGAGACAGACAATAAACAACAAATATAATAAATAAGCAAACTATGTAGCACGTCAGAATATGAAAAGTGGCATGGGAAAAGAAAATGAAGAAAAGGCCAGCTGCAGGGTTGCAACTAGAAATAGGACAGCCAGGGCAGACCTCTCGTAGAAGAGGACACTGGAGCAAAGGCTTGGAGAAGGTGAGGGAGTGAACCATGCAGAAACCTTGGAGAAGAGGGTCCAGATAGAAGGAGGAGCCACTGCGAATGCTTTTTGTCTGGAATGTGGCTAGAAAGGTCTCAGCTGAGCAAGCTGGGCAGTGTAGCTGCAGGGGAATGAGCAGGGGCGCAAGTAGGAGAGGAGGTCAGACAGCTGCCTTTCAGGTGGATGGTGTCGGTCCTGTCCCCATTATGAGGACTTCGGCAGTTCCTCTAAGATGGGAGTCACTGTGGAGTTTTGAGCAGGGGAGAGATGTGACTTAATGTGTATTTTTTAAAAAGCATTCTAACAGTTGTGTTGAGAAAAAAAGCCAGGGCAGGGGTAGAGGAGAAAGACCAGCTGGAAGACTGCTGATGTTATCCATGCAAGAGATGAAGGTGGTAGCAGTGAAAGTGACAAGAAGGCCAGATTCTGGCTGTATTTGGAAAACACAATGAATAAGAGTTCCTGATGGATTAGCTGTAGGGCATAAATTAAAGAGAGGAATCAAAGATAACTCCTTGGTTTTTGGCCTGAGCAACCGGAGGCACAGGAATGCCTTTATCTAAGATGGGGAGGGCTTTGAATAGAGTCATTTGGCTGGGAGGGGGTCGGATAATTAGTGGTTCAATTTTACTATGTTAAGTTTTAGATGCCTGTTAGAGATGTGACCTAATGTGTATTTTTTAAAAAGCATTCTTTAAAATGTCTCCCCTGCATCAAGTGTAGATGATGCATAGATAGTTGGATAGTCAAGGGTGACATTTAAGAGAAAAGTCTGGACTGAAGATAAAAATTTGGGAGTCAATGGCATACAGAAGGTATTAATGCCTTGAGGGTGGATTGAGTCACCAAGAGAGTGAATGTAGACATAGAAAAAGGTGAAGGCTGGGGCCATGGGACACCTCACTTCTTACAGAGCTAGAAGAGCTGAAAAGGAGTCCAGCAAAGGAGACTAAGAAGGAATTAAACTCTCTTCCTTGAAACAGTTTCTCTTGGCTTCTAGGATACCATGTTTCCCTATTTTCTTCTTACTTCACTGGACACTCCTTCTTAGTCTTCTTTGCTTCAAGGTGGATGAAGTGAAGTAACTTTCCAATAGATTTGGTAGGATGGAGGTCATTTGTGACCTCGACAAGAACAGTTTTGATGGAGTAATGGGGGTGAAAATCTGATTGGCATGAGATCAAGAGAAAATAGGAGGTCTGGATATACAGGCAACTTTGAGGTGCTTGCAGCCAAGGGAAAATGGCAAATAGAGTAATACTGGAGGGGAATATAGGACCGAAGGGACAGAGCCACACATATGTACATATAAAGACAGGAGAGTATATACCATGTTTTTGTACTGAAGTGAATTATTTAAGAGAGAGGGACAATTGAGCAGGAAATGAGATAATTTCAGGAGCAGTCATTAAATAGTCAGAATGGGTAGAGACTGTGGTGCCAAATAGAAGGGCTTGCCTTAGACAGGAGCAGGGATAAGACATACGTGAGACAGGTGGGAGGGCAGAGTTTGAGCAGAGGCAGGCAGGTAGGATGAAAGCCATGGTGGTAGGAAGATGAGGCAGTTCTTGTGAAATTGCTTTTATTTTTCTCAGGGAAATGAGAAGTAAGGTTTTCAGCTCAGAGTGAGGAAGGGGAGAGGTGTGGCTATTTGAGGATAGAAGCTGTAATGTCGTCATTTCAGAGTGTGGGAAAGTAAACTGACTAGGGAAATGCAGAAGGGCAGTGTTGAGAACCCACTGAGATTTATGATCATAAATTTAGTGACAGCAGTTGGCTCTGTTTTATTTGTCCAGCATGTTAAGCTGGACAGAATCAGGGTTTTGCAGGTAGTCCCAGGAATAAGGAATATATGCAAAAGAATGATAGTGATAGACTATGAAATCTAAGATGAGTAGGAGAGATGAGAATATAAGGGCAATGATGAACAGTGGAAACATAAATTGGAGGTCAAATTAGGATAAAAAAATTGTTTAAATGGGGTTATTAGAATAAATAAGGTGGAAAGGAAATAGGTGTTGATTAGGAAACAGGATGCTTGAAAAGAAAAGTTCAGAGGCAGTACTGTTATTTGGTGATGCACAGGTCTTAGCATACCCACATGACAGTAGGATGGAGGGCAAAATGGTTGCAGTTTAGATAGCAGGGCCGTTACTCTACAAGGATGCTAAATTCACCAAAAATGTTATGGGGGTGGTGCTGTGAGTCAGGTGCTAGAATCTCCAGGGAATGGGGGTTGGGGTACACAAGAGAGACATGGCAAAATACAGCAACAAGCAGGGCATTTTATAGTCTGATGGCAGGTACTTCAGAGCAGCTGAGGGCTTTAAAGCTGGAGGGCAGAGGGGAGAAATTGTCTAACTTGGGTAATAATTCTTCAGCTGTAGGTAGACTTGCTCTGTTTTGATTTTCCACCCTCTAGTATCTCAATAAGCTTCCTTCCCTCCTTTGGCTCTGAAAGACCGTCCAGAGTGAGGGTTATGGGGTCAGAAGGAAACCAGGGAACAGTCGGGACTCTTCATTCCCTCTTCTGGGCTACCAAAATGCCAAGGCAGTATTTTGGATATTTAAAAGAACACTGAAAATGCCCTTGTTTGTTTTTGCCTCTGTGCAGCATTTGTGCTGCTGAAGAACAGGGAGCTGGTAACCATGGCAGTGGAGCAGAGAGTGGTGGTGAAGAGGTGGTTTTTAAATGGGGTGAACTTAAGGGAGGCGGCACCCAGAGCTCAAATGCTTATGGCCTCCTCAGAGCTCTTTGTTCATTCATCTTACTTAGGGAAAGAGGCTGAATTCCTCCCTGCTGGGAAGCAAGCTTTTGAAAGGGAAGGTTTTGCCAGACTCCATAAGGAGAGGGTGTGTCCCTGGGAGCAGGTTTCTGGGATCTGCCTGAAAACTTAGATCAGCAGGGAATTCTGGGCACCCTCTCATGGACAGGACAGCCTGTGATGGCAAACAGGCCAGCTCTGCAGCATCCTGGATGCCGAGTTCTTCCACACTGTCAGCTTTCTCACTACCTGTCCCTGGACAGGTGGCCACTCATGGGGGTGGCCCAGAGCCCTGGCCAAAAACGCAGCCAGGCAGGGCCCCCACAGGATGATATCTGGTGCGGAGGGAGGAGAGGAAGAGGGAGGAAGGGAGGCCTCTTCCACATTCCAGGATTGGGAGTCCCAAGAGCCTTTCCAGGACAAAGAAGTGCCCCAAGTGGGGACAGGGCAGGGCAAGACAGGGCAAGACAGGGCAGGGCAGGGCCAACCCAGGCCACAGCTCGGGTCCAGGGAAGTCTCATGACTGCAGTGTTTTGCTGCAGGTTTCCCAGCTGCTCCGGGCGGGAGGCAGTGTGGGGTGGTGGGGGTGAGGAGGAGGGGCAGGGAGGGGAGGGGGGAAGTAAACAGGAGACCACAGAGAGCGCCAGTTCCCTGTGTTCAGAGAACACCAGCCGCCTCCGGTCCCCGGTGGGTGGTTGTATGTGTGGAAATGAAACTGGGAGGGGAAGGGAGAGAGGGAAGAGTAAGCAGGCGCTTCCCGGCTGTTATCCACCCACCTCGCCTTTTCCGACCCACCAGCCCACTCCCCTGTGGAGTGATGGGGTGGGAGGGAGACGGTTCACGAAGCGCCCACCCCCAGGTCCACGTAGCTGCTTCAGCTGTCGGTGAATCAGACACTGTCTCAGCAGCTTTTCACCTGCGCCTGGGAGGGGAACAAAGGGTGGCCTTGGGAAGGGGGAGGTTGGGTAAGTGGAAGATCCTGTACTGGCGTGGGCGTGGGGTGCCCCCTGGGGCTGGGAAGAAGTGGGGGTCTACCTCCCAACACCTACATACTTTGCAACCGGGTCCCCGGGACACCGGGGTAGCTAGGGTGGGACGAGGGCATGGGGGCACAACTTAAGTGCGAATTGGAAGCAAGGGAGGAGATAGGAGGGAGGTGGGAGTGTACTGCGGCGGGAAGCTATAGGGTGCAGGGCTGGCGGGGGCCTCTTGGAAGGCTGCTGCCCGCGCGGGGTTATGCGAGGTAACTGCGAGCCGTGAGGAGGAGGGAGGCGGCGGGGGCCGCGGGCCGGGGTGTCTGGCGCTTGTTGGACAAAGAGATGATGAAACGTGAGCGCTATATTTACCAAGGGGGTGGAGACCGGGCGCGGGGGGGGGGGCGCGGGGGGTAAAAAGGACAAACTGTTCCACAACAACCACAGGAAACACAGCCCATCTGACTCACCAGGAGGGCCGCGCCGACCCTCTCACCGGTTTAGCCCGGAGCAGGCGCAGGGCTGGAGGGCGCGGATGGTCCGGGGACCAACCAAACCAGGCGCTACGGCTAGGGGATGAGTTGATTTTAAGTAAAGGCACCTTAGATCCAAGGGCTGCGTGCGTGTTGGTGGCTTTTGTGGGGCAGGGGAGAGCGCAGAATGGCACGAATGTTTCCTAACCCTGTGGCCCGACCATCGAGGGAGAGGTTTGCCTGCAAACTCGTAGAGCGCGATTCCTGCAAAGTCATCTCCTCCCGCACAGCCCGGCCAACCGGCCCGCCCCGCGGGCGGACAGCAGCACACTCCTCCCCCGCTACACCCCTCCTCGCCTGAGCCCTGCTCGCGGCGCTCAGAGTTGGGGTGCGGTGCTGGCTATGTTTAGAAGCTGATGTCATCCGACACCCTACTCCGCAGTGTTCCCAGGGGGACCGCAGGGCAGGTTTTCCTCTTCCTCGCGGGCGTGGGTGATGGAGAAGGTGCTCCCCCCCGCCCCATCACACACCTATTTTATCCCGGAGAATTTTTTTTTAATGCAACCCCACCAGAGTTATGAAACAGAGGGGTCGGGGGCGTATGCGCACCCGGAGGAGCCAACAACCAGCCCCCGTCCTCCGCGACCCCCTACCGCCCTGGTGCGGGGGCTAATTTCAAGGTTAGCTCACGTGGGCGCGGGCGCCCGGAGCTGCTTGCACGAGTTTGGGGCGGGTTCCTCATCCCCCAATCTAGGGCAGTTTGTTCAACTGCAGTAAAGGGAGCTTGATGTTCCAGCAGGGAAGGGATTTCTGAGAACTGGGACTGTCCTCAAATGAACTCCCCTCCTCAGGCTGCTGCGGTGGCGGCCGCCGGCGGAAGACTTTTTAAAAGGGCGATGCCAGGACGGAGCGCGCGGCCGGCGACTGGTTGAGCCGCCCGCCAGTCTGCGGCCGGAGCCGAGCGCCCGCCCCCGAGCTTGGGTGATTCACCGCGCGCTGCGCGGGGCTTCTCGGAGCGCTAAGGGCTGCGAGCTAAACTTATCCTCCTGCATATGCATGAACGGGTGGCCTTTCTGTTCGGCAAAGGAGAGGCCTGGAATTTTGCGGCAGGCTGCTAAGTGAAGCGAGAGCAAAGAAGGGCGTCGTGCAAGTTTTCCCGCGGGCCGGAGGCCCCCCCCCCCCCAACTCAGCCCCTGGGTGTTAACTGTCGTTATGGCCACGGGCGTTTCACCAGATAGGGCTTTACCTGACTGTATTTCAAATCCAGGCACATCGCCATTGTTGGAAGCCCGATCCCTTCAGCCTCTCCACCCTCCCTCCTCCCCATACTTGCCACCTTACCTTAATTACCCAGCTTTCAGTAAAATGAGCACTGCTCTCCACGCCCCCCCCCCCCCACCTCACCATATGCCTAGGTGGGATCTCTGAAGCCGAAGGACCAGGGTCCTGAAAGAAGCCTGGATCCAGCCCAGAGTGAGGTCCGACACGTGATCCCCTACCCACAGCGGGCCATCTGTTCTCTTTCCTTCCCGCCGGGAGGCTGGCAGCTCTGCCCAGCACCGTCCACGCCTCCCAGCAGGGAAGAGTGAGAAAAGCCAGTGTTGGCGGATCCCACTACCTACAGGGTGCGATTTTAACCTAAACCTCCCTGGGTCTTGGGTAGGGGTGAGACTGAGCAATGTGTACTTGAAGACTAAGCTCCAGGTGATTAGCTCCACGAGGTGCGTTGGGGAAATTCCTCTGGGCTCCTTTTGAATTAAAACCTCTCGGGGAGAGGCCTGGCAATGCACTGCTTTTGCCTGAAAATACCTCACTTCAAGCTAGGGTGGAAAACTTGCCTAGGAAAAAGCGTAGGATTCTATGACCCTCCCCCGCCCCAGGTCACTTTACACAAACTAGTTTGAAGTAAAAAAAAAAAAAAAAAAAAAAAAAGAGACCATGAAATTAAGGGATAAAGGGTTTAATGGATTTTGGGCAAATTTATATTTGTGCCTGCTATCCCATTAAATATTGATTTAAGATATTCTGACCTTCACTGCCCTAAAGAGCTGTGTTTGTTAATGTGCAGCAGATGAGGTGGTGTTTAAAGAACCCAAATCTTGCTCAGTTTTTTTCCCTAGGATTTTTCGGTGGGAGTGGGTGGTGGGGGATCCTCAGAGTATTTGGAGTTTGGGAGGGACTACAGAGATGTATTAGTCTAATCCCATTAATTCACACATAAGGAAATAGCTCCGAGGTTGCCTGAGGTTACACAGCCCCTCTCAGGCCCAGGAAGCCAGTTCCCTGCCCCACGCTGGCCTAAACACCTGCTGAAAAACCAGACCATTGTAGGCACTACTACTTAGGAGAGGTGATGATAATTATTTTAGGATGCACAGAAAATCAGACATATGTTCTAGCTACAGGCCCATAAGCCATTGTTCTTGAGAACTTAGATTGTAAAGCTAAGGTTTAGGCAGAATTTAGGGAGGAAAATACATGCTTATAAACTATAATGCACAATTACAGTCTCAGTGCTTGTGTTCCTCTCAGTAGGTTTGTGTGGACTTGAAATCTGTACTTACAAAGACTAACTTGGGGGAAAACAGCCCTCTTATATTTATGTGGCAAAATATATACTTTACTCGTTAATTATTCTTTGTAATTAGGAATGATTCACATTAATCTGGGATAAGTTATTTTGCCAGAATTTTAATTGGGACAACCACATGCTGGCAAAACAGCATAAATTGATTTTAATCCTAAGACTATTTTAATACAAATCCCAACACAGAAAGGAGACTTGTTGAAAATTCAAGAAAAAAATCCTGATGTAGGGATTGCTTTATATATGTTATATATATTTATTATATATTATATACCTATCTATACTTTTACATATACATATATACATATATTTTTTGTTTTTAACATGTAAGCCTCATTGAAGACAGACTATCTTTTCATTTCTGTATTCCCCCATGCCTATTTAATTGACAGAAACAAGTATCTGGAGAGTGAATGAGTGGAAAAGGAGAACAAGGAGAATGCATTTCTACAATTCTAGAATTGCAAGGTTTAAAAAGATTCTAAAACAAGTAGCAGTTACGTTTGTAAATGTGTGAGAGAAATTCATATGGATGAAACCTCAGTTTTATTTTATTGCTTTCTTGTGTAACTCCGAAATGAATGAGTTGGAAGAGTTCAGGGTTTACGCCCAGTCCAAACAAAATTAAATTAAAGGGAGTTAAAGAGAAGAGGGTAAGATGTAAGGGAGGGGAAAGTCTATATTAAAACAAACAAACCAAAAAAAAAAAAACAACAACAACAACAACAAACCTATGATGATTGATTTAGTCAAGTTCCTGGATCATAATCTTCAAGGAAGGATACAGACTTTCCTTCTTTTCTGCAATAACCCCAGTAACTCTAGGGCTATCTGAAGACACCTAGTGCAACGCCAGTTACAGTACAAGTCTGAGAAGCTGTACAGGCCAGGATCATAGTCCTGTAGAGATCCCGCTGTTATTTATGCTGGACCTTAAAGAGGCAAACAAATGTGCAATTTCTAAGTTATCATATATCCTTGGGGACAGAGTTTGTCCCAGAAAAATCATGAAGTAGGCAAACTCCCTTGGGCTTCAGTGAATTCCTTTCTAAAATTTAGGGGACTGGAATACAAGAACTCTAAAATGGCTTCACTTTACATGTACCTTCCTTACTATGATGGTGATGATGATGATGATGATGATATTCTTGGTTGACCAGGACCTCCTTTCTAAGCTTCCCTTTCCTGTGTAGTCACCTACTGCAAAATCTTTCTGTATTACTTCAAAAGCAAAGTCAAAAACTACACAAGCCTTCAAACTAGAAGAGTAGATTTGGGACCCTTCCTTTAGAGTCCAGGAACCTGTTGTAACTTTCCCAAACCTTAACAAAGGCTAATAGCCAGTGGGGTATATGGTTAGACCTCACTGGATCTGCATCATGTAGAAGCAGGTACCTCTCACACCCACTTAGGAAAGTAAAAGTATTTTTAATCAATTCTGCTGACAGTATACCTCCTGCAAGATATTGGCCCCAGATTCTTTTCTCAGCTATCAAGATAGAAAACAACCATATCATTCCTTTGGAGGGAGAGGCAAACCTAGTTAATCACACTCCAAGAGCCATGCTAATTGTTGATCAAGTAATGCCCCAGTATTCAATGGCTAAGGATCTCTGGCTGGTTCCAGTTCTTAAGAATCTGTTTAGCACAGTTAATATTTCACAAAACCAAAGAGTTCCGTTGTAAAGCCCAAATAGCTAGGACTCAGATTTATGTTTACAATGGAGTTCTCCCACTATCTACCTGATAAGGTAGATAAGTCACTTCCTTGCATCTCAGTCTCCACATATGTAAATTGAGGAAAGAGACACAGCCTAACATCCCTCGGGGGTCTTTGAAAATAAAATGAGCTAAGAATTTTGTTTTTTTAATCTGTAAAGATGAGGGATTTTTGTCTCCATTTATCTGAAGGAGGTTACAATAGCTTCAAAACAAAAGAACAGTTTACTTAGAATCAATTGCATGAGAGAAGAAGAGGAAATAAGACGTCTCACAAAATCAAAGATGGGGTGTTTCAAAGTAAGAACAGAGAGACAGTAGAAAGACTGTGCTTTAACGCAGAACTCTTGTCAGCTCGTACTTTTAAGATAAGTTAGTCATAGTTAATGTACTAGATGGAAGAATTATTTAAAAATCTGCCTCAAAGTATGCTGCATCCCCAAACGGAAAAAACGGATTGATGCTTTCTCATTGCTGTTTATTCTTGGGCAACTTGGCCTGACGTATTTAGTTTTTTTTAAATTATAGACTTACATTGTATTTATTCATCACCCCTGCCCTCCCATACATATCTCAGTTTTACTACTAGCAACACAAAATACAAGGATGTGTTCAGTTTCACTACAGCTCTTCGCGTTTACTAGTGTGGAGCGCTTGCCTTCGGAACGCCCTTCTGATTGGCTGAGCCAATGTCAGTGACATCAACCAACTTACTTTTGATTGGAAGGCTGGTTGCTGGGACTGTAGCGTTTGCAGGAAGTCACTTAACTATTTGCGAGCTGGAAAACCGAAACCGAAGTTCTCTTTTGTCATGAGAACGAGCGCAACTGAGTTGGGACGGTGTGTCCCACAGCTCCGCAAGCTGGATCGTGAGCCAGGAAGCCTGGACGGGCTATGGGACAGAGAGGCACTCTGGAAGATGAGCGGCGGCTCCTTTCCAGCCTCCCGGCTGTTACCCTTTTAAATGTCAGCGTTCGAGACTGTAGGGGTAGCACGAGGCATCGAAACGGAACAGTCGGATTGGCCGCACGCCTCACTTCTAGACGCACCTCTCCACTGAAAGGCCGTTCTGACTGGCAGGGGGAGAAAGTAAACAGAGTTGAATCACCCTCCCCACTGGCCAATTGGAGGGGGTTTGGATTGTGACGTGATGGGATTCTGCGAAATTGTCACTGAGCGAGAGAATGCCGGAACGGTGCGGACCGGCAAAAGCAGGGGCTCAGAAGCCGTCAGTGGACTGGGGGAAAAGTGTCTCTTAGACTTGGCGCTTCGGGCGGCCCCTGCCAGCCGCGTCTGGGTGGTCGGGTGAACGTCCTGGGGCTTTGGCTCGACGGAGAGGCGGCCGAGGGCGTGTACCTCTCCTGCAGTTTCCTCTCCCAGCGCCTCGGGGGCGTTTTCGGTCGAATAAACTTGCGACCGCCACGTGTGGCATCTTTCCAAGGGAGCCGGCTCTCACCGGCCGGCGCGCCCGTCGAGGGGATCGCGCGCGGCGCCGGGCACTAGCGGCGGCGAGAGGCGGCAGCGCGGCGGAGCCTGGTGCCGTGGATGCTGCGTGCGGAGGCGCTGCCGGTTACGTAAAGATGAGGGGCTGAGGTCGCCTCGGCGCTCCTGCGAGTCGGAAGCGCCCCGCGCCCCCGCCCCCTTGGCCGCCGCGCCGCACCGCGCTACGCTCGTCGTCTGAGGCCAGGGCACGGTGAGCCGAATCTCCGCAGCCACCGCCAAGTTTGGCCGCGCCGCCGGGGCTGCTGTCGCCGGCACCATGTCCGCGGCCGCCTACATGGACTTCGTGGCTGCCCAATGTCTGGTTTCCATTTCGAACCGCGCTGCGGTGCCGGAGCATGGGGGCGCTCCGGACACCGAGCGGCTGCGACTACCTGAGCGCGAGGTGACCAAGGAGCACGGTGACCCGGGGGACACCTGGAAGGATTACTGCACGCTGGTCACCATCGCCAAGAGCTTGTTGGACCTGAACAAGTACCGACCTATCCAGACCCCCTCGGTGTGCAGCGACAGCCTGGAGAGTCCGGATGAGGATATGGGATCCGACAGCGACGTGACCACCGAATCTGGGTCGAGTCCTTCCCACAGCCCGGAGGAGAGACAGGATCCTGGCAGCGCGCCCAGCCCGCTTTCCCTCCTCCACCCTGGAGTGGCTGCGAAGGGGAAACACGCCTCCGAAAAGAGACATAAGTGCCCCTACAGTGGCTGTGGGAAAGTCTATGGAAAATCCTCCCATCTCAAAGCCCATTACAGAGTGCATACAGGTTAGCGGTGTCTCCCTCTCCCACCCAGCTCTGGGATTAGTTAACCTTTGGCCGGGCAGACTTCCTGGGCATTGAGGACACCACACTGGACCTAAAGGGTGCAAATATTTTGGATAAGATGCTGTTTAACTCTTTAAAATAATTTAACCGGGTAGAGACGGAAAGCTCACTCTCTCCTTAATTGTCCCCAGCCTCTAGAAGCCACGGAGAGCATTAACCTGGCGGGCAGAGTGAGTGAGTGCTAAGTGCCAACCGGTGTGCGTGGCTTCGCGGGGAGTGGTGCCGCCCCTCCCCTGTCCCGCCCTGCCCCCTCCCAGGACTCCTGCACCGGCGACGGTGGGGCCACCCCACCTGGGCAGACGCTGGCTGGGGGAGGGGGACGTAGTCGGATGGCGTATCTTTTATTTGTTTCTCTTGTGGGATTGCAGAGAAGTGGCCGAAACCTGGGTAGAAGCGGCGCACTTTACATGGAACCCTTTAGGGATGACTAAGGGCTCGTTTAGCTGGATATTTGCTGCTTTTCAGGGCTTGCCAAGGTGGTTTTAAATTTGGTCGAGTCCCCAGAGAGGTTTAAAATAACACTGCTTCAGGCAACAGAGGAGTTTGATCCAGCGATGGTTGGTTAACTTCACGACTGGTTAGCCTTTTTAATGAGAGGATTTCAGAGCCGATTTTTTCCCCACGTGACTTAGGTCGCACCCTCCACCCAGAATAGAGCAGTTAGCAAGGAGGTGTGGTCCTTGCGGAGGTCAAGGCTGATAATCAAAGTTGGGATGTTCTGCAGGCCCCGTGGAAGGGTCTCTCCCAGGGAAGGCAAAAGGCGGGGCTGGCTGGATGCTTCTGACTAGTAAGACATCTACAGTTTAAAATGGGCTTTGGAGACTTACAGGAACCTTGGTCAGCCAATTCTGTTGGTTCTGTTTAACATAGTCAGAAAAAGTTGGAAAGCATTCCCACTTGGTCATGCTGTCTCACCTCCTTCAGTAAGGTTCCTTTACAACTGCTGTTCTAATAAGGAAGCACAGTGCTTGGTCCTCACCTTTTCCCTCTGTCCTGTGACACCATGTTTAAGAGGAGGTTGTTGGAGTTACGTGGACTAACTGTTGGTACTTTTAAGATGAGGCCCTGGGCCTGTGGTTTCAAAATGATAATTGGTTGGTTTGGTTTGGTTTTGCTTTTAAAAAAAAAAAAAAAAGGCCACGTAACTGCATCTTATGTTTTATTTCCTTTGGAAAGTCCTTCTTGTGGAGGTGGCTGCTGCCCAGGAGTAAAACTGAATTTCCTCCGTGGTTACTACTGCAAAATCAGGTTCTGTTTGGAGTGGTCATCTAGGTTGCCATAAAACAGCATATTTTTAAAGTTTGTATCTGTCAGGCTGTTGTGCCTGAGTTGAGGGACGTGACCTTTAGCGTGGCTCCCTGGATGAAGTAGGGGGATATTAACCAGAGGGTGTTACTCACCAACAGCTGTTGGGCGGGCCTGGCTGTGTCAGCCATGTTCCCGGAGTTCAGTTCACAGGGACACCCACTGCCACCTTGAGCAAAGGCACTCTCTCCTTCAGGGAGCTGCCCAGTCGTGCAGTTGGGGAGGCATGCAGCGCTTCTGCGTGAGCTCCCCGAGTCTGTCCAACTCCGCCAAAAGATTCCCAGCGTTCCGGACCATTCAGCTGAGTGATTTTCTCAGGCATTTATAGAAATGGCTGCTTATGTGTGCGTGCATGCGTGGTGCTCTTTAATTCTCCATGAGGCAAGTCAGCTCAGCTGTTTCAGGAGAACCTTTTACACAGGAGTGGAAAACGAACTGACATGTTAATCCTACTTTAAATGCTACAGTCAGTCTTTGGAAACTGGTGTGATACGGTGACCTCAGGTATCTTATTTATGGTTGAGGGCTTTGAAATACTGGTACATGGTTGGACAAAAACCTCGGACTCTGTAAATACTGTCCGAAGTGGACACCTGGTAGAGAAGGTATGTGTAAAGGATACTCTAAAGAAGACACTTGTAGGAGGGCTCCTGCGTTTGGTAGTTTCTGAGTCAGCTTGGAGTTAGATTATCTGTGGGGTGGGGTCCCAGCTTTTGATTTTTTAAAAAATTATTTATTTATTTAGTTATTTTTGCTGGTATTAAACCCAGAAGGTGGCCAAGAGATAGCAGTTGGAATGGCCACACTCTGAAGACTTGAAGAACTAAAATTCCAGCTATACCCCCTGCTCACTGGGGCCCAGGCAGAACTTCTCCTGCTGCCCACTCACCCCCTCCTAGAGCCTCCTACAGCAGCCACTTCTGTAGAGCCAGTGGCTTTAGAAGTTGAGCCACTTAAACAAAATTGCATTTAATTTGGTGCAGTTCCTTTTGTAGTATCCCAAGAGAAAAGACACTTTTGAGGTGGACTGAGCTGGGTTCTGGTTTGTCCTGCTGTTTCCCAGTTGAGAGACCTTAGGCCAGTTCCTTGAATTCAGAGTTTGTAAACTACAGGCCTGCTGCTGAATTTGCTTTGCAAATTTGTTTGGCTTGGCCAGCACAGGATTTATAAAAATTTAGTTGCTAACATGGAAAAAATCAGGATTTCCACACAAATCCAGATTTCTGACTTCTCTGGAAAAATCGAATGATCTAGCAGTACTGGGCCTAAATTCCTACCTGGCAACAATTGGCTTGAACTGACCAGTCTTTTTATGGGGCAGTGTCCCTTTTTTTAATCATTTACATGGTCTCTGTTGGCATTCTCTTCTTTGCAATCTCTTTGTTTGAGGCTCAGTTTCTTCATCTGCAGCATAAGGTCCATCTCTGAAATCAGGTTCTTATGCAAAGATAAGATAGTAGTTTATGTGTAATAGTCAAAACTTAAAATCAGGAAACAGGATAAACTTATTTTTAAGTAAGGTAGTACTTTACATTTTCTAATACTATGCTCAATTTGTTTTTCCTCAGCCTGTTGATCAGATATCAGGTGATGTACCTCTAAAGTTTAAGCAGTGGATCCATGGTTAATCTGAAAAAAAGTACAACAGATATGAGCTTTTCTGTCTCCAGACTTTTGGGGCACTTTAGAGTGTATTTATTGTTTCAGATTAAGTATTAGACCCACTGGAGTACTTTTCCTGAAAACATATGGAGCTGATTAATTTGGAAATGCAACCAACTTTAAGTTTATCTTGGCACACTCCACATCCACACCCACAGGCTCCCCCCACCTCTGAGCATACACCCCAACTTGCTCCCACAAACTCACACCCAAACCCACTGACTCCCCAGACCCTCTCTCACATCCCCTCCACCTCTGTATGAGAGTGAGAAGAAGAAGAAAGAAAAATCGGGGGGGGGGGGGGGGTTGGGCATATATCAGTGGTAGTAGAGGTACTGGGTTCAATCCCCAGTACCTACATTAAAAAAAACAGAAAGAAAGGTTTATCCGAAGTTTCCTGACTTTGCAGTCACCCTACACATAGAGTGTGTGTGTGTGTGTGTGTGTGTGTGTGTATATATGTATATATGTATATTTTGAGGGGGTAAACAACTACATCCAATCCAGAACCAGCTGATGTAGTCATGTTAGGTTGACATCCCAATGATAGAAACCTTAGGCCTTATTTCCATGCCAGGTGCAATTTTAGTATCTTTTTGGAGAGACTTAAATCAGGTGTCCCCAAATGGTGACAGTGGGTTGAATTTAAGGACACTGGTTACAGGATTCTGAAAGCCCCAAATCCCAATCATCACACCCCAGTTCTATATAAAAAAATTCAAAAAATTCTTTTTTTTTTTTTAATAGGCCAGAAGGAAGTTCATGTAAAACAAGGAGAGACAAGAACTGCAAAAAGCCCAACAGTGGCTGCTTCTGTTTCTCTTTATCCTGTTTGAACATTTCCCTGGGATACTTAGAATATCTGGTGGCAGGAACCTGGGTAGGTCCCACCATGGAAGTTATCCTCCAAATAGGAAATAGATTTTCTGGCCTGGCTAGCTCTAACTCAGGTGGATTTCCTTCCCTGAGACTAAAGTTTTAAAATTTTGCTCATACAGGAGCCAGGCCTGCTCTGTGCCTCATGAACTTGTCTTCCTTAATTGCTGCAAAAAGTTTCGGAGTCAACTTTTTGGTTCAGGAGAGTCTAGTACCATCAGAGGTATGAGAAGGACCCACTTCCATGGAGGTGGGGTTCAGGGACAGGGCAGAGTCTTGAAGGGGACTCTGGGCAGTGCATGAATTAGCCCCTGCCCAGACTTTACCACCTGCTCGTCTCTTCATGAGAAGGGAGGCCCTGTGCCTTGATCCTTAAGCAAACATTCTCTCTGTCCCATCCTGCTTTCCATAGGGCCCCCGCAAAGTGATGTTGAGTGGTATTTCATTGTCTGACATGCTTCATCCACGACACGTTTACAACTAACTCTGAGTGGGGCCAGCACAGAGAACTGTTTTCCTACTTTCCCCCCTCTGCTTTCTCTCCCCTAAGGAGACTAGCCATTGTTCTTCCCCTAATTGCCCTCCCCCATGACAGTTTAGTACTGCACATATACTGTAGAGCTCTTTATGTACTGTGCCCCTTTAGAAGGCCACAGGCCGTTGAAACAGCTAAGAGTTTATTCACCTGCCAAATATTTAATTTTTACCCCCATGGGGGCAGGTTCACCCGCCCACCCCACAGTGTGATTGTCTAGACACAGTCTCATGTGTCCTGTCAGGATAAAAATGAGAGCAAAGTGCTCTAGCTATATAGGATGATGGGATTCTAAGGGTTGCAGGGATATCCTACTAGGTTTGCCTCTGGGTTTCAGACAGGGGGTTAGAAACTCCTTGATTCCGAGGAAAGATGACCCACAGCTGCTTGAGCCCCTGCTCAATGCTGGAGTCTCACCCTGGGGATTAAGGCCGGTGGAGGGACCTACCAGCTCTTTATTCCTGGTCCCAGAGGTAGGAAGGCCAGTTGCTTCCTCCTCACTTAGCCCTCATCTGTTAGCATCCTGCATCTTCTGTCCAGCTGCCCTAACCAAGACAAAGTGGAGCTGCCCTAGAAGAGCTGCTGTTGCTGCTGGCAGGATTACTGTTTCACAACAGAAAATACAAGTGGAGTAGAATTACAGAGTAAAACCATTGTTTCTCGGGATTTTCCTCTCAGATCTTCTGTGAGCAATGAGGAGAGAGAGGGGAGGAGTGCGAGTGGGGCTTGGGTCAGGGAGGGAGGTACCAGAGTACAGAGGGTGCTGTTTTGATGGTAACACCCCATTACCTTCAGACACAAAGATGTAACCTGAGGGAAATGAATTCTTGAGACTCTGAACCTAGGGGTCAGATTTACATTCCTGGCTCAATTGTTGACACTTACCCCAAGAACTAGTCATTCTGCAGCGTCTGTGGGAAATTCCCAGATTGAACTTCCCAGGGAGAAACATCATATGACATATTGGTAAAGTGGCTGACAATGGTCTTCCTTAATAAACTCATTGAGAAGAAAAGTGGGCGGGTGATTTCCCAGTATTCACTTGTTCAGGAGCCCCTAAAACAACCTGACATTGTGCCCCAGTTAAAGTCGGATTTCTGGACCATCACTTTGATTTCTGAATGCCTTATGATCATTAGCATTCTTGACTTAAAAAAAAAGCCAGCCAGCTTTGTCATTTTCGTGAGTCTTCCAAAATTTTTCCATTTGTTTTTCCCCTCCCCTTGGGTGTTCTCAGCCTTAGAGAAAAAGCTTACAGCATTCCAGGCCTCTGCTGCTAGAGTCCTCCCCCACATCCGACCCTCCCACCTTTTCCTCAAGCTTCTCCAGCAAGCCCAGCGCCCACTGAAGAGCGTAAATTAGTGCCTAGTAATTGGTACAAAGGCACTTTCTGTTTCTATGCAACACACGCAAAAAGGAGGGGCAAAGGGAAAGGAAAAAAAGACCCACAGATGGTTCTAAAGGGAAAGAAATGGGGTCCTCTGCAGTGGGCTTTAAGCAGTCCTGTCTCGCTCCGCCCCACTTTTTGTTGGGAAGTTAGTCACAGGCCTAAGCCTAACTCACAGCACTTGGTGGCGGCAGTTGTTAGTATCAGGAGAATAGAATTTGGAGGCTGGAAGTGACCTTGAGAGGTCATCGCATCCATCATTTTGTCTGTAAAAAAGTGTATTCTTTTTTTTATTTTGGTACCCTCTCAGACGAGGATTGTTCTGTTTAAGTCTTTGGGGCCCTGGAGGGTTTGGAAGCATACCATCAGGGTTTGAAGGCTGGCTCTCTGCCACGACAGGCATGTGACTTGGGGTGAAGCATGGAAGCTCCGGGAACCTCAGTTTCCTCCTCAGCACAGTGAGGGCACCACGTACTCTGAGGATGAAGTGCTCCAGGCCGGAATTTAGCCAAATGGAGATCTTCCTTCATTATGAATTATTTGTAATACTTAGATCTGAGAATTCTTTTCCCCCATGGTGTCCTGAGAACTCAGTCTGGTTAACTTTTTTTTTCACCTTAGTCTAAAGAGCTGCTTTTCATTAACCAAATTAACGAGTGAAGGAGCAGAGGTGGAGTCAGCCCGGGGGCCTCTGTCCTTTCACTATGGGAGCAGCACTCTGAAACAGCCCAAAGCCAGCGCCAGTGAGATTTCCTACTCCTCCCTTCCTGGAGCCCTCCTGAAACTTTAATACCTTTCTGGTGCATTAAGACCAAGAGTAAACATTTGTCTTATCCCAGCCTCAAGCAGCCCCCTCAGCAAATACTAGGGCTAACATTATTATTTATAGAGAATGCCTTCCCCATTAAAGGAGGGAGATGCATCCATTTTTTATGCGTGGGATCTTCCAAGGCATTCTTGCCATGTGTGCTTAAAGCCCATGTTTATGACGGTGCACCCGCAGGCTCCCCTTGTAATCTCAGGTTATCATGAGGTATTTCAGCCTTTGGAGTCCTGAGATGAGATTTAAACATCTGGATCTGAAATCTATGGGTTCCAGAGGTGCAGGAACCGGTAAACTCACCCTCTAAGCCCAGGGCCACTGGGCATTTGAATTCTTTTTTTTAAGTAAAATTGAAAATAATCACAAAGTTGAACAGCAGAATGGAATTCATCCCTGATTGAGCCTTTTGTTTTTTAAGTGAGGGCTTATTTAAATAGATTAAAATAAAGAGATGGAAGCTTAAGCCATACAAAATTAATGACAAGGTTTGAAAAGCAGGCAGCAGTATTTTGTGTCAAACAAAGTGTGAAAGTTTCTCCAAAGTGTGTCTCTGTTTGGGAAATGAGTGCCTTCCAGAGGGCCTGACTTGAACCAGAGTGGGAACCAGTGGGGCAGGCAGTGGACAAAAAGCACAGAAGTCCTGCCTGAGAATTATGGACAATTCAAAACTGGAAGGAATTTTATAGATCCTCTTTGTTCAAAGAGATGGCGGGGCTGGGGGAAGTTTCACTATCTCTCCCTTCCAGGGAGGCAGCTTGGATGAGACAGAGGCCATCAGAAGAGCAGAGTAAGTCCTGTGATGTGGAAACCAGCCCACCCTAAGGAACTTGAATGTGAGCAGTCTCCAGAAAGGTCTTTACCTTCAGCAGGGAGGCAGCAGGTAGAGCCAGTAGAACACCGACTTCTGGGTCTCTCAGACCTGTGTTTGAATCCTCTGCCACTTTCTAATTTAGAAAACTCTCTTAGCCTCAGTTTTCCCATCTATGAAATGGAGTTCAGCAATTATATACTCATGAAGTTTTTCTGAGGCTTCATTCAGATGAGGTATTTAAGGCATTTAGGATAATGTCTCCATATACTAAGTATTATCATTAAAAATAATTTACATGGTGTTGCCCAGATACCCTTGAGGTTCCTAGAATTTTTGTTTACAGTTGCACACTAATCCAGCAGCAGCTCATTCATTTAAGTAATATTTGTTGAGTGGCTGTTACATGCAAAGAGCTGTGCTAGGTGTCAATAGCAGGCACTGTGAATGTTGTGAATAGTGACGATGATAGTAATAGTAATTGTAAGTTATATGTGAGTAGTAATGCTGTTAGCAGTAATAATAATAACACCCAGCATGTATTACACAGCAAGTTCCAAGCCAAATGGTTTACAAACATTGTCACATTTAAACTCACAGACCTTCTATGAACTAGGAAGGTACTCTTATTCTCATGTTATAGGAGAAGTTGGAGTTAGTTAATTTAGTCCAAGGTTAGTCTGGAGTTTTCCTAGTATGTTTCTAGGTGCTTGGAGTTGGGCATGAATGGCTGTTGATGAGGACTCCTTGGGTTTTTGCCAGTGGGAAGAGACCCTGCGTTTTGCATGGTTCTCCTGGATTTGACCCCAAAACCATCGTTCTCTCTACTCTTGGGTTCTAGCTCTGGCTTGTGGTTGGTCTTTATGAACCTTGGTGAGGACTATCTACAGAAATCATGGATCCAACCAAACCTATCCTGTATTTTCCAATAGTTCTCCAGAACATGCTTCTTTCCAATTGAAAAAGACCTCACCTCTGGGTCCACAGCCATTTTAATCAAGCCTCTTGTTTGCAGGCAGCTGAACCCAAACTTGGACTGGCTTAGTGAAAATTAGAACTTTATTGGTTGCAGTCAGCAACCCCTTTGGGTAGCTCTAGTTTCGGGTAGCTCTAGTTTCAGGCATCTCTGGGTACAGGTACTCGGGGGCTGCCTCTCTCCCTGGCTTGGCCTTGCTCTTCTCTGCTTGGCTCCATTCTCCAGCAGGCTGTCTCAGAATGGTGGTAAGATGGCTGCCAGCAGCTCAGACTCCCATCCGGCCAAGTCAGCACGCCCTGTGGGAAGACAGTTCCCCTGTCCTCATGGTTCCAGCAAAAGTCCCAGCCTTCAAGCTTCATGACTGAGTTCGAATTGTGTGCCTGTCCTTGAACTCATTACCTGTGGCTGGTCCCATCCAAACTCTGGGTCTGAGGTATGGGGTGCCCCCCCCTAGAATTACATAAGCTCCGAGTGGGAGAGGGGTGATTTCCAAAAGGAAATTCAAAGTGTGCTATATATTACCCAAAAGAGGTGGTGGGTGCCAGACAGGCAAAACCAACAGCTATTCACTCTGTCCACCCATTCAGAACTACAAACAGGATATTCCAAAAAGCAGACTTCGACAGAATGAGAGACAGATTAGTATGACAACCTTTTTTCCTCCATATTTTTCTCCCCTTTGAAGAGAAACCACTCTGAACTATCTCAAGTTCGAGCTGTAAGATAGCTACCAGTGCATATACTACATGGTCTTTGTAGAAGATAGATTATTGCAAAATTATTACGTGTTTCTTGTGCTCAGGCTTAGACCCATAGGCCCTCCTCAGTGGATGTTCTGGAAGCTGGTGCCCAAAGCCTCACGTGGAATCCGTGTAGCCCCAGCAGTGTGATCAGCTGCACCATTCACTTGGTCTGAATTCCAATCATCTGTCTATTTTAATGCCCAGAGAAATGAACTGTGTTTATGTGAACGTTTGTCACATAATAGATAGAGGCCTCATTTTTACAAAGATCAGCTGTTAATATGGTAGTTCCCATTGGGATTCAGAAGTCTGTTCGGTGTGCGTAATGTCCAAGAAAAAAAAACCATAATAAATCATAAGAGGCACAAATTAGATCTTAAAAATAACTTAACAGAAACACATAAAAATGACTTAAATCCCTAGGCTGCCATAATTCTGCCATAGTTTTGTACCATTGCTGTTTTAATGAAAATCAGCAGAATGCCAGCCAAACAGCTGCTTTCCCTCTCTGGTGTTGCAGATCATACCCCTGGCCACAAGATGCTTGTCTGCTGAGCCTCACCCACTGGAGCCAGGGTTCCCCATGGGAAAGAAACGTGGGCTGTGCCCCTCTAACCTCTAATGGAGTCATTTCTTCTCCTAGTCCTGCTTACTTCCAAATTTCAAAGCCCTGTCCAAGAATACATGCCCCAGGAGGGCCGAGGGAGTCAGGCGGGGGCTGTTGGGGAAGAGGTGGATGGCTCAGCCCCACCGTTCTTCCTGGTCTTTGATGATGAACACTCGGCCATGTGAGTTAGTGGCTCACACTGTGAAAGCTGGAAAAAACTATGTGACGGTGGCCTGTGTGGCATGTGTGAGTACGATCTGTGGTCATTGCGGCCTTACTCTGGTGCCAGCAGTTGTACCAGGTTGAGTCCAGAGACAAACAGCTGGAAACATGTGCTAGAACAGCATCACTAGTCACTATGAGTCATGATGAAGGCCGTGACCTAGCTGGCAGGTAGTGGGCCATTGACTCACCAGACAACAGTCTCGTCTCCTGTGTTTTTCTGTTTTGCCCATTGTCCTTTCTGAGCCAAAGTCTCCAGCTGTCTGGAGAGGAGTTGCCCCCTGGTAGCTGTGGGTGCTACATAGAGTTTTACCCCACCGTGCACACGTGGAGATGTTATCCCTGTGTTTGCTAAGTATGCCAGAAGTCTTGGTGGCCTTGTAAAGCAACTGTGTGCATTGGGTAAGAATTTCCCAGTCACAAGCCTGGGGTGTAAAAAATGTAACTGTTCCTAACAAGAACCAACTGAGTGGCCCCCCTACTCCCAGCACCATTTCTGCAGTTGGAGGACAAACTTTATCTTGGCAGTTTGGGGCCCCTCACTCTCTTCTATGTTGTTTTCATGTGCCTATTGATCATTTGTATTTCTTCCTTGGAGAATTGCTTGTTTAGGTCTCTTTTATGTTGTTTTATTCTCTTTGGGGTAAACGTTCACAAAATCAGAGTTCTCTCTCCCTCTCCTTTTGTCTTTCTTTCTCCTGGGAGTGAGCTGTTTGGTGGGCAGAAACCTCACCTCTTCTTTTGGCATCATGAGAGGGCTGTCCACATTGCATGCCATCCTTTGACCTTGGTGGTCTCCCCCGCCCCCCTGGGGTGTCATGCACAAGCTGGGGTCTCCATCCTCTTATTCAGGCATCCTCTGCTGAAGAGGGCCTCTGCACAGTGTTTCCAGACATTAGATCCTTTTCTGCACTTCAGTCTTCCTGGAGCATCTTCCCAGCTGGTCTCCAGAGCACACAGTCCCTTCCCTCATCCTACATCGGAGTGGGGGCAGGGGGAGGTGGAGAACTCTGAGGCATGCATGGAGACCCTTCTCTCAGCGTGGGAACCCAGATCCTCAGGTGCCCTGGCGCATGTGGGGACTTCCTGAGAGGGGCTCAGACAGGCTCCAGGCACGTGGTTGGCCAGGCAGCAGTGGCCGCCCCTCTGAGACTTCCCAAGCCTGTTTCTAAAAAGAGGGTACCCAGCGGTGGGCACTCCCCAGAGACCTCTGCAGCTGTTCCCTAAGCACAGTCCCTCCAACTTCTCTCTCTGCAGCTCAGTTTTGATGGGAAGCTCTGGCAAATTAAGAGTTTAAGAATTTCAGGGTCTGCTTTACATTTTTAAAACTCTGTTTTGAAACTTCAAGCTCAGCAGCAACTTACTTGTTTTAAGTGTCTCTGCCCTCCCAGAGGCAACGCATCTGGAAAGAAGGGCCTGGGAGTAAGAGAATTAGAAAAACACAACAAAGGCTCTCTCTGGATTTAGTTCAGGCCTGTGTTCTTTCACCTCTAATTCTTGTTCTGTGCTCAAAACCGAAGTAGGGATTTGAAAACCAGTTCTAATCAAAGTGTGTCCTTGGTCAAGTCACAGGCCCTTTGAGTCGGCTTCATCTGAAACAGGAGGGGTTCGAATTAGATAGTCATAAAAATACCACCCAAAAGGCAAAGATTTGAAGAATCTGCATCCTCAGCATAGTTTTGCCATCAAGTAGACATATCCTGTTTAATGTTTAGTGCCTAGCAGGTTATTTACTTATGATTTCTCTTTCCTACAAATAACTGGGCAGAGGCAGCACAGGATGGGAGGCGGGAAGAGCGCGGTGGCGGGACTGGCTAATCTGGGCCTGGACCTAGCTGTGTGGTAGGTCCTCCTCACCTCTCTGCCATTTCAGAGTTGCTGCGGTGGGGGCTGGGTAACGAGACATCAAGACATAGCCACCTATCTCTTGCTGGGTTGAGAACCTGAAGTGTTAGGACTCTGTTGTCTGCCATCTTGATTTCTGCGGTCCTGGTACCTGCACCATCTCACAGATTAGGTGAGGCTGGGGATGTGCAAGCAGTATTCAGACAGGCCTGCTTCCAAATAGCTAGACATGAGCTTCCAGTGAGGAAGTCCTGCGTGACAGATGCTACAGACGCCCACTTCCCAGTTCAGAACCTCTGCTTTCCTCAGATAAACACAGGGACCAGGAAGTGAAATCTCACATCCAGACTCTATAGTGACTCTGTTGTATCAACAAACAAAATATAAAAGGAAACCAGATCACAAGAAGAAGTCAGAGAGAGGCCAAGAGCAAGCAGTAATGTGATGGGATGGCATTCAGGCAGGGTTATTTTTCCAAAGCGATCAAGTGTTTTTATTTTTTCAGAATGTCTACATGTTTAGGTCGTAGCAATACTTCTGGCAAACAGGAGGCTTTTCATTTCTTAATTGTTGGGCTTGATATTAACTGGAATGATTTGTGCAGGGAAATGTAGAACCAGCTGTGCCCAGATGAAGCATACCTCCTCTATCAAGTGTACAGGTGCTTCTGCACTTGGGTAATGGACACGAGAAACAGTAAATCAAAGGCTCACAGCTTGTACCTGCAGATTAGCTTTGCTTTCCCCATGGGGACTGAGGACAGGTGACAGTGACAAGGGTGGGGGTACCAGGTGTGTGTGGGCTCGTGCCCCCCCCAGCCTTGTCCATAAGAAGCGTGGCATCGGGCTCTGGGCTTTGTATGTCTGCACTTCTACCTCCCCCTGCTTCCTAACGAGCGCACTCCTTGGTGGGGCAGTCCTGCCATCACTGTCTGTGTCACTCAGCATCTGAAGGGAGTTTCCTGTCTATCCCGCAGGGGCCATTTCCCTTTCACATATGGAAAAACAGGAGAGGAGGAGGTGGAGGAGGAGGAGAAGGAGTGAGAAAACAGATGTAGTTTATTCTGAAAGTTTCTCACTTTCTAACAATTTGTTTGAGAAGGAAACAGAATGATTTTGCTCCTTTCTTTGGTCTTGGACACTGGAGTCGATTTCTCAATAGAGTGTAGCCCCTCCCCTCCCGCACCCCACCCCCACATGGAATATATTCTTGATCAACCCAGTCATGGAAAAATTTGAACTCACATGCATCATTATTACCTTTGTTTTGTGTGAGACTTTTCTGACTTCTCATTATAAAATAAATTTGTACTTATTCCTTTTTAAAAAATCAGAAAATATAGGAGAAAATTATAAACAGAAGTAGAGGTTATCCACTGACCTGTAGATAACTACTGTTTGTATTTTGTGTATATTCTTTGAGGATTTTTTTCTCTCTGTAGATGTTCACACACATACAGAGCAGATCACACACTGGTCTTTTCACTTAGTGGTGTATTGCTAAAACTGTTTTTACAGAACAATCCAGTACCTTTTTAATGAGTACACATTATTCCACTGTATGGCTCACTATGAAGTATTAAACCAGTTCTTTATTGTTAGAAATTTAGAGTGTTACCAAGTTTTACCTTTTAGAAACAATGCTGGTATCCCTGTATATTTTTGAGTTCCTATTTAATTGTTACCACAAATAATTCCTGGACAAATATATTGCCAGGTGATCCTGGAACAATTAGAAGCCCCATCCATACAATAGAGGGCCTATTTCCTCATGCCACCACTAATGATAGGTATAGGAACATATCTTTTAACATGTTCATCAGCCTGATATATATTTTGTTTGTGTCTTAACTGGCATGTTTTGATTACTCGTGAGATTGACTGTATTTTCATATATTTATTAATTGGCTGTTAGTATTTGTTATTTTATAAATTACTTATTTGCATCCTTGCCCAATTTTATTAAGTTAGACTGTTCATTTTGCTCTGCTAGTGTCCTTTTTGTATTACAAGTTTTAACCTTTTGTCATATGCCACAATTTCCTTTATTAGTTCACTGTTTTGGTTCTTAAATTTTTTTACATATATATTTTTGTGCCATGCAGAAGTTTAACATTTTTAATATTTCAAGACTATCATTCAAATAGGATTCTGCCTTTGGTTTCATGTTTAGAAAATCTCTCCCCATTCTATGATTCTAAAAATATTCACCTATATATTTTTTTACCTTTGTGGTTTTATTTTTTACATTTACATGTATAGCCCATTTGGAATTTAAGTGAAAGGTACATGGTAGGGATCCAGAGTTAATTTTTGATTTAATCTATGCCATTATTGAATTAAATGTTATTTTCTTCACTGATTTGAAATGCCCCATCTCCATAGTCTTGGGTTTGTTTTCAGACCTGACTCTGCTCCACTGATTTGTCTTTTCCTCTGCTGGTATCACACTATCTTAATTATTGCAGCTTTAATCATACATTTTAATAACTGGTATTACAAGTACTCATTTATTATTGTTCTGTTGCAAAACTTTCTTGGCAAGTTGAGCATATTTATTCTTCCAAATGAACTTTAAAATAATTTTGTCAAGTTCATGAAAAAAGAATTTCTATGATATGTGCTAAGTTCATAGATGAATTTGTACAGAAGTGCCATATTCACACCATTGGGTCTTACCATCCAAGGTCATGGGAAGTGTCCCATTTATTTCATTTCCTTTTATATTCTAGTTTTATGATTTTCTTCATGCAGGTCCTAAACCTTATTGTTAGGCTTATCCTGACCGACTATGTTTAGCCCATGAGAAAACCATTGCTCTTTTATATACTTAACACCTATGAATGCATTTTTTATTTATACTAGTTTTTCAGTTATCTTAGACTTTCCGAATAGGAAGTTGTGTCAGTTGCAAATAATTCTTATTTTGCCTCCTCCTTCCTACAATTTACTTCTTATCTTGGTATCTAATTGTACTTCCTAGCATTTCTTGAACAACATTAAATAGCTGTAATGATTGGGGCAGGAGTCCATTCGTGCCTTGAGCTTGACTTCAGTGGGAATGCTGCCTATGTTTTATTCTTGACCTCGCTGAGAAAAGGTCTGGATTTATATTTTTTATCCTGTTAAGGAACTATTCTATTTTCCTAAAAGCTTTCATTAGGGATGGATGTTGAATTTTATCAAATACTGTTCCGCATTTATGAAGGCAAGATACGTGTCGGTGGGGGTTGGTTGGGAGTGAATTAGCCTCTTAAAATGAGGAGCAGTATCAATAGGATTTTTCTAATATCAAATTATCCTTTTATCTCTGGAATCCTAGTTGCTTTTTTGTAATTAAGAAAAACACTATTTTTCCTCAAGAAACAGCCTTGATTTTGTACATCTGTGAGAAGCTGTGATTATTAATTGGCATTTTGAGAGTTCTGTTCTGAAAAGGAGGCCTAGTTCCCCTTTTGATTGGATTGGATTGCTTTTGCTTGAAGCAATGGAAGCTTCAGAGTTTGTAGTTTTAACTCTTGCCTCGATTTAAGTTTAGCCCATTTGAGGCTCTTCCATGGAATTGTGGAAGGGAAGGTGAAAGAAACAGTGTGGGGGTGGGCGGAAGGGCGGTGGCGTGGTGTGCAGAGAGCCCAGGTGTCCCCGATCCCAGGCCAGGACCTCAAGGGCAGCCCATCGGAACTCAGGGGAGCCTGGACAGGGTTGGGTATAGCCAGTTAGCCATCCCTATACCTCTTCTCTTTCTCTCTGTATGTGGAGAACTCACCACTGTTCATTAAGACTTGACCGAGAAGAATAAGCTTCATTTGGCATCCTCAGCTAATCACCAGGTAGAGTAGAGGCCCCTTCTTAGAAGCAGTGAGCCATCCTTTGTGCTAAGTCGGCAAGTGCATAGCCAGCAGGCCCCACTCCACTTCTCTTGTAACCCAGTGGAGGCCCAACCTGTCTTGGCAAAGAGCCTTTTACACATTTGGTGCGGGGTTCAGTAGCCGTTTTGATCCCATATTTTATACTCGGAGCTGAGTCTGTCAGTGAGAGGTGCTTAGCTGGTTGCTGAAAGGGGAGGGGAGTGGTGTATAAATAATGAGAACTCGCAGAAACTTGTGCTGTTAACAGCTCTGCTCCAGTAAAGGAGACTTTATTGTGTCACTGCCTCTGGGTGTGTTTTCCTGTGAAGGCCAGGAATAAAGCACTAGTACGTGTCTCTTCTTTTTTATTTATTTTTTTCCCCCAGGAGGATGGTAACTCTCTTATTTATACTAAAGACACGTTTAGATGTTTAATTGACAGTTGCTTTACCATATGATTTGTTCACGATGGAGAAGGTTAACCATTCTTTTGGGGACCTTAGCTCTGGGCTGAAAGGAGGGGCTTGATTTCCCTGACTTGCAGTATGAAAGGCAAATCACAGCCTCTCTAAGGCCTCTCTTTTCCTCTCTGCACGTCATCTCTGGTCCCAGTCAGCCTTAAATTCTCTTCCTTCTCTCCATATGAGTTCCCCATTCCATACTTTCTTAGGTTCAAAGTGTGTATCATTCTCTAGATACCTTATTATGTGTCATTAACTAACATGTAGAAATGTCTCCCGTAGTAGGTGGTATGCATACTTTACACTGGGTTTAAGATAAGGGGGGTGATTTCAAAGGGCTACCGATTGTAAATCCCCAAGAGAAGGCAGGCCCCCTGCGCGTGCATTGCTGGGCTGGCACAGTGTCTTGTAAAGTGCTGGATCTGAATGTCTTTACATTCAGTGGGGAAAGCACTCCTCAGTTGGCCCTGAATTCCACCACATCCCGTGATCTAATATACTTGGCATTTCACCCACTTTTATTATGTGTCTGGCTCCTAAATACATTTGGATTTACAAGGGACACACGCTAGACAGAAGTTCGGATCTGCAAATTGAGATCAGGGGTCAGCCAACTCTCTATAAAGGACCAGACAGTAAATATTTTAGGTATTGTGGTCCATAGGATCTCTGTCACAAATGCTCAGCACTGCTGTCGTAGTGAGAAAGTGGCCACAGGTAAGACACAAACAAACAAGCATGACTGTGCTCCAATACAACTTTGTGTACGGACATAAAAACTTGAATTCTATATAACTTTCTCTTGTCACAAATGTTATTCATTGATTTTTTTTTTCCAACCATTTAGTAAAAACTAAGTGTAAGAATGGCGTTTATTCTGGCAGGTCAGGTTTGGTCTATGGACCATAGTTTGCTAGCCCCTGATTTAGATCATTGACCAAAAGGCCCTAATGCTTTTCCAAAGGATCCAAGAAAAATCAAAATGATCCTAGAGCTTTTATACTAGCAACTCAGTTCCAAGTAGGTCTATTTTTAAATGCTTGGAAACTGTAAGCTTGAATTATACATGTATGAATCTAACAAAGGCTCCTGTTGGCTCTGATTTCCTCTGGGCTTTGTGGGTGGCCCTCTCCTCTCTGAAACACTCAGGGGGAAGGATGCAGGTCAACCCAGCACCTGGATTAGAAGCAGTGAGAACAATCACATGGCAACTATGAGGGGCAGGGAAGAGTGTAGCCATAAGCTAGATGGAAAGTGAATTCAATGGGAATGGACCCTGATTACATTAGAATATATGTAAATTGTAAGCATAAACACTTACTAGTTCTCCTGTGCACACAGCTGATTCAGGCTTCAGGACAATTTTCCACTGACTCTCACTTCCATCTTCCTGAAACAGAGGGAGTGCCTAATTTCTTTTCCAATCTTAGCACACAGAAGAGTGGTCTTCTGACCCATTTTTCCCACAGTAGATACAATCTGTTCAAAGAAATTAATCTCCCCTCATGACTCACTTGAAAGACATGTGCCAGTGAATAACTAAACCACATTACCCCTCCTGAAAGAAAACCACCTCTGAGGAGCATCTGTCCTAACAAGCACTGAGAAAACACTGAGCTTTTCCTTTTTCATCGCTTTCCTCCCCACCAAACATCAAGCAGTGGAGAGAGGGCTCCAACAAAGAGAACAGAGAGGTTGGGGGTCCATTTTAGTTTTGGTTTTTTCCAACTGATCACACTATGAATTCTGACCATTCATTATACTTCTTAATATAACAAATTTAAAAGAACATTTCTCCCATAGATTTTTTCATTGGGGCTAGAAAGGACTTGGCTGCAGTCTGATTCTGAAAGAGCCCAGAAGTCTTCCCGGTGATCTGGGAACTTCTGTGCAGGCTTCGGTTACGTGAGTGACCTGGAGGAGCAAACTCAGCGCACGCATGTGCATGCACGCGCGCGCGCGCACACACACACACACACAGCTGAGGCATTTATTAAATGGCAGCTCAAGGAGCACAAGTTAGACAGGAAGCTCGCCCTTGTTGGATTATGACAACCTGCATTTTGCCCTTTGTTCAAAGTTCTGCTGAATTGGGTAAAAATGCTTTTGATCCAACAGAAGCTGCACAAGTGTAGTTTTCAACTCCACATGTCGTTGAGTTTTTCAGAGAGTTCAGTTTGAAGTTCTCTTTCTCTCTTTTTTTTTTTTTTTCCCTTTCTTCTCTTTTTGGCCCTGCCAGAGACCCTGAGTGTCCTCGTGGGTAGGGCTTGGCGTTCATTGGCTTACTGTTGCCTTTAGCTGCTGTGGCTTTTCAACTTAGAGCTCGGTGAGGAAATATTTCCCATGTATATTGAATCTGTTTATATGGATTTGTTTTGCCCGCATCTGGTTTCCCACAAGAACAAGTAGGTGTACATGGGGTGTATTGTACCCTGCTCTGCTTAGAGAACAGCAAGTAAAACGTTAGTCATGTATAGACTGTCATGGAGGTGGCAGAGGTATTTTGTTGTTCTAACCGTTATTTCCCCGTCTCTGGCACAGTTTAGGAGAAGCTGGGGAGAAGAGTCATTGTTGGATGACTCAGATGCACCATGCTGGACAGCTCCCAGCCTTTTGAGTCTCTTTTTGGGTTCCAGGAAGATGGGGACCGGAGTGAGACAATATTCACTCCTCACATCTACCTAAGGAGTGTCTGGAGAGTTCTATAGAAACCAAAGTCCATGCCCCAAGTCCATGAAGCAGCTGCTTTGGGCTGTGCTTGGAAAAGTGTGAGGAGTAGGCAGGCAGATAGATGCTCAGAGCTGGGGGCTGGCAGTCATTCACAAGAGGAGTAAGCAAGACTCATCTTCTGCTTGTGTGTGTACCCCCTAAACATAGACAAAAGCCCCACCCCTTGCCAATCCAGGGTCAAGAGGCCCCCAAATGCTGGACTGATCATGTCTGGAGGGTGGGGCTTAGCTGCATTTTAAGTGGGACAAGGAGACAATAGCATGAATCCAAGGAGAGCAACTGGAATGGGGAGGGATGTGGAAACACTAAGCCTCTGTTTCTTCATCTGTCAAATGGACCACTTCTGTGGGGTGTCCTGTAAGAATTCGGTACAGTAATGCAGGTGAAACCCTTAGCTCTGTGCCTGAACTTTTGTTATTATTTTAGAAGAATGTTAGTTCTTCTTTTATGAGAAATATGGAAGAAATTAGGATTGTTTTGTGCTGACAAGAGAAGGATTAGAGAAACACACGACAGCAGTTCTTCAGGTAGTTACGGGATTGTTATGTGATGGGGGATCAAACTAATTTTTAGTGTTAAGACACTATGACTTAAAATATGGCCTTTGCAGGGAGGCACATTTTACGTCATAAGAGTGTTTGCTGCAGAGATACTCAGAAGCAAGCAGGCATCCTTGTCAGGTATCAGGCTCCGCCGCCAGACTTGCTCAGACAGAGGCTGGGTGGCCACGGCACTCAGGGGGAAGTAAATGCCTGCCCCTGGTGGGACATTGGTTGGATTAGATGCTGATGCTTCAGTCTTCTTCCATCTGTACAATGCCAGGAAATTTAACAAAGGGCTAAATTTTTTAACTCCTTGAAGAGAATTCGTGAAATCAGCAACTGTGTAGAAAAAACTGGACAGTAGAGTTTCTGAGGTTCTTGGGGAACCAGTGAGTATAAAATAGCAAGCTCGTTTGCTTAGAGAAGATGATTCTCAGCAGTGTCCTCGTGGTGTTAGTTTGTGAGGGCTGCCACAGGTTGGACCACAGGCTGGGCGGTTGAAACAACAGAAATTTATTTCTCACAGTTTTGGATGCTGCCAAGTCCAAGATGAGGATGTTGGCAGAGTCAGTTTCTTCTGAGGTCTGTCTCCTTGGCTTGTAGATACAGGGTCTCTTCTCCCGGCACCTTCACATGACCTTTCCTCTGTGGGTCTGGAACCTAATCACCTCTTCTTATAAGGAGACCAGTCACTGGATTAGGGCCCAGCCCAGTGGCCTCACTTAGACTTAATCATCTCTTTAAAGACCCTATTTCCAAATACAGACACATTCTGAGGTAGGGGTGGGGGTTTAGGACTTAAGCATTTGGTAGGGGGAGCACACAATTCAGCCCAGAACACTCATAAACAACAACAAAAAGGACTTATCCTTTGAGTCGCGGGGATACTTGGCCAGGACCAGCCTTGAGAATCTGCGCACCGGGCCCTTGACCCTGTATCCTGTGTTGGTTCCCTTCTCTTAGGTGAACGGCCCTTTCCCTGCACATGGCCGGACTGCCTTAAAAAGTTCTCCCGCTCAGACGAGCTGACCCGCCACTACCGGACCCACACGGGGGAGAAGCAGTTCCGCTGTCCGCTCTGCGAGAAGCGCTTCATGCGGAGTGACCACCTCACCAAGCACGCCCGGCGGCACACCGAGTTCCACCCCAGCATGATCAAGCGGTCAAAAAAGGCGCTGGCCAACCCTTTGTGAGGTGCTGCCCACCGGCGCCAGGGAGGGACGGACCCGGGCGGACAGAACCACTCCCAGCAAACAGACACGTGGAAACCACGGCCCAGAAGAGGCACGCCGCCAGCACAGGAAGTCACTGCTCTTTGGTCACTAGTCTAATTTTCCTCTCCTTGCGTTGTTTTTTAAAAAGCACATTGTAGCCTAAGATCAAAGTCAACACTTGGTCCCCTTGCAGAGGCAATTCTGAACCGTCTCTGACTATTGGAGGGAAGGCAACTGCTTTTTTTTTTTCCTCTCCTTAATTTTTTTGGGGGGGAAGGGGAGGGGGTGGTGGGTGGGGGGAGGGGGAAGGCCAAGCTGGGGGTAGAATTTTAAACATTCAACACTGGTGTACATATGTCTGACTGGGTGAGTTGACCTGTGGCCTCCCACAGTGATTCTGGGCCCTTTCTGCTTGCCGTCTCTGATTTGTTTTCTTACCTTTTAATGTAATGATGAGTGTGCTTCAGTTTCTTTAGCAAAACCACTCTCTTGAGTCACGTTACCTTTTGAGATAAAAACAAAAACAAAACACAAAAAAACAAAAAAAACCGCCATAGCACAGCTGTCTTTATGCAAGCAAGAGCACATCTACTCCAGCATGATCTGTCATCTAAAGACTTGAAAACACAAAAGTTAACTTCTAGTCAATGGGTAAGCAGTCTGAATTTATACTAATCAAGACAAACCTTCGAGAGGTTACACTTAAGTACAGAACTTTCGAACCTTGCTTTGTATGAATTGTACTTTTTGAACATAAGCTGCACTTTTATTTTCTAATGCAGAGGATGACTAAGTTAAATACATGCTTTAAGGATAGAAGCAGACATTCTGTTTGGAACCACGGTATAATCTGCTTATTTTACAGTATACACGTTTCCCTATGAAATGGCAGAGATGTGAGGGCAGGATATACACAACAGATGCTGAAGGAGTAGGAGGGTAGTTTTTGTTTTTGTTTTTTAATTTAAGGAGAACAAATAATTTTAACTCTATTAACTTTTCCAAATTTTCCAATCCTTTTAATTAACCTCATCGTATTGTACCATAATGCCACGAATGGAGAGGGCTTTGACTCTGTTGGGTTTTATTTGAATGGGTGTGTAACAGTAACTAGCTCTGGAAATGTCTGTTTTTGGGGGAAAAAGGTTTGCTAGTTACCTTCCCGTGTTCCTACAAAACTCCCACTAACAGGTGCAAGAGTTATGTAACAGGAAAAGGGAGCTGAAATGTGAAAAGAAAAATAACATACCCCTATGAGTAGAGAGTGCTAAGGGAAAATACCATGATGATTTCAAGAGGAGACTCTGCAAAATTGTCCCTTTTGGAGAAGGAAGGAACATGGAATGTGTAGGAATGAGAACACATCACTGTATCTTTTACGTCAGTAGCTTCATCACTCTAGAGCTCATATCCAGGTGTCTAAAATGGCCTGAACCACTACATCCATAATACGCCATTTACCTGAAAACTTAATGTTGGCCTTTACGTGGCCAGAAAACTGAACTGAGTTTTCATTATTAAGAAGAAACCTCAAATTAGGGAGTCAGCAGTGATCGTGGGGGAAATGTTTACATATTTTTATTTTTTTCATCAGAAACAACGTTTTCTGGTGATTTTATCTGATATTTAAAACGGAGCTATGGTGCACTCTAGTTTATACATGTGCTATCGAAGCTGTGTCGTGTAAACGTGGGGTGCCCACCCACAAGTGAACTCGGAATCTCACCTGACACATGCTCTTTTCCAGGTCAGAACCTGTGTGGTCTCCTGCGGCAGGCGTGGGTCACAGCTGACTCCAACTTCCAATACAATAGCCATCACTAGCACGGTGTTTTTCTTTTTTGTTCGTTTAACCAACGTAGTTGTATTAGTAGTTCTATAAAGAGAACTTTTAACATTAGGGACTGGGAGCAGTCCACAGGATAAAAAGGAAAATGTTTTCTCACGGGAAAACATGTCAGGAAAAATAAAGAACACTTTCTACCTCTGTTTCAGATTTTTGAAACGCTTATTTTAAACCAAATTTTAATTTCTGTGTCCAAAATAATTTTAAGGACATCTGTTCTTCCATACGAAATAGGTTAGGCTGCCTATTTCTTACTGAACTCATGGAACGGTTCTGCTTGTGATCCCCTGCACGCTGCCTTTCAGTGAGTGAGGAGTTTGGGGGTTGCCTAGCAACCGACTAACTTGTACAAACTCATTTTTCCCTCACAGAACGAAATGAAGGAAAACCAAGCAAAGTCAGTGAAAGACAATCTTCGTAGTTTCAGGAGTAAAACTATATGTGGCTTTTGTCCAGCACTTAGATGGATGTAAATGCAGCAACTTGTTTAAAAAAAATGCACAATTTACTTCCCCCCAAAAGTTGCTACTTGCCTTTTCAAGTTGTTGAAGAACACACATTTGATATTCTCTTATATGTTATAGTAACGTAACGTATAAACTCAAGGCTTTTTATTCTTTGTGATAAATCCTGTTTTAAAATGTCACAAAACAGGAACCAGCATTCTAATTAGATTTACTATATCAAGGTATGGTTCAAATAGGACTACTAGAGTTCATTGAACACTAAAACTATGAAACAATTACTTTTTATATTAAAAAGACCATGGATTTAACTTTAAAAAATCCAAATGCAGGATAGTAATTTTTGTTTACTTTTTTAACCAAACTGAATTTTTTGGAAGACTATTGCAGGTGTTTAAAAAAGAAAGGAAAACTGTTTTCTCTAATACTGTAAGTAGCTGTCATATTCTGGAAAATTTAATAGTTTTAGAGTTAAGATAACTCCTCTCCTTGGTTAGGGAAGAAGAAAGCCCTTCACCACTGTGGAACGATGCCCTGGCTTTTAAGGTCTAGCTCTATATCATGCTTCTTTTGAGAATTAGGTTTGGTAGTTATAATTACAGAAACTGATTAGCTGTCAGTTTGCAGGTAGATTTAGCACAGTACTCATCACTCTGGGTAGATCGAGATATTCTTTCACAACAGATGAATGATCTGTAACACTGTAAGATACTGATCTTTACAACTGTTTAATCAGTTTTATTTTTGTACAGTATTAGTGACCTAAGTTATTTTGCTGTCCCGTTTTTGTAAATCAAATGAAATTATAAAAGAGGATTCTGACAGTAGGTATTTTGTACATATGTATATATGTTGTCCAAATAAAAATAATAAATGATAAAGATTGACTTGTTCCAGCCATCATGTGTTGTAAAAGGGGCGTATTTTTGTCCTAACGAGGGTTACTTCTTTAACCTGTGGATTTTACGATGAAGGCAAAGATGACTTACCCTCCGCCTTTCAACCTGTGAGACACTTGTGTAGACCTTGTGTGTCTTTGCTGTTCACAGACCTCTGAGGAAGTAGACGGAACGAAGGCCATGTGAAACCTCTGTATTTTGCTGGAGGGGAATATTTATATTTTCAGGTAAATCACCTAAAGAGGTTTATAAAGCTGATAACTATGCTGGGGTGTGCTGGGAACTAGTCAGAGAATTTTAGAGACTGGTTATTCTCTTGAGATACAGTATTGGGAAGGACACACAAGTTGAAATCTCAAAGGCAAAACACTAGAACCATTAGGCCAAGTGAAGATGAACTCCAAAGTGTGTGTGTGTGTGTGTGTGTGTGTGTGTGTGTGTAATTTAGTCTAGATAATCTAAAACATAATTCTAGTATAATCTAGTGTAGATACATAGTAGCTAGCTATTTATTATGCTTTTATTGTATGCTGGTCACAGTGCTAAGTGTTCAGGTCTTTTTTTTCTCATTTGATCTTCACAGCAGCTCTGTACAGCTCCTTACAGAAGATACACCACATATTTCAGGTGAGGAAATAACTAACTTGCTAAAAGACAAGTCCTAGTAAGTGGTATAGACCATATTTAAATCTGGATCTGCTGAATCCAACCCTCCATCTTTCTATGCCTGTATCAGGGTCTTTAACTTGACCCATTTTACTGAGCAACTGTTAGTGCCACAAATTGTTGTCACTGAGGAGGACTCTGGCTGTGTGTTCTTTGATTTTGTAACTTATAATCTTTTGTTTATAATGAGGGACTTTCTGTAACTTGTTTTAATTTAGAACATTTTGGTAGCAATAGAAATTTTGGATACATTTTTGTATGGTACATGTATGATATATATAGAATTATTACTTTGTTTTTATTTTTAAGAGGTAAAGCATTATGTTACAGGAGAATGTAGGGTGGGTTTCCAGAATTGGATTTTTTATATTAAAAAATGTTAAGAAGAAAAGTGAAAAAAAAACAGACAAGCTTTCTCTGCATTCAAGGAGTTTATATGTTGGTGGATGGAAACAAGGAAACAGGTAAACAAGTTACCTTATAATTTTGCATATTGATAAGCATGATGAAAACAGAGTCAGGTGACTTGGGTGTTGGGGAAAGGCTCCTTTAGATTGAGTCTCCCTGGGGGGCACTAAAACATTTGAACTGGGACCTTGGTGTCACAGAGGAGCCAGGCCTGTAGATGTAGAGGGAGCGAGGGGAGCCAGTGTGAGGAGTTGGGCAGGGAGGCGATCGGGATTTTGGAGGAACTCGAAGGAAGGTGGAGTGGCTGGAGGATAAACAGGGAAGACAAGGGGGAGATGGGAAGTCAGGGTGGTTGGCAAAGGCCAGGTCCCTGGGGTCTCTCGTATTGCAGGTGGTGATGTTTGATTTGGGGTCTAAAGACAGGGGACTCTTAGGAAAGATAAGCAGAAAAAGGCTATCATCAGATATATATTTCAGGAAGCTCCTTCTGGATGCTGGGTGGAAAATGGGTGTTAGAGGGGCAAGAGTAGAAGCAGGGAGACTGGCATTTGTCCAGGCAAGAGATGACAAATCATCATTTGGAGCAGGCTGTTAGCAGTACTGGTAGAAAGAAATGAATGATTACAAAAAAAATACCTTGGACTTGGAACTGTCTGGATGTCAACAATACAAAGATCGTGTCATGACTTCAGATTATTGTGGCCTGAGCAACAGGTTAATGTACTTTGATGAGATAGAGGAAAGGAGAGGGCTGGTGTGAAGGAGAATCGTGGACTCACCTGTGGACATGTTGGGGTTGAAGTGCCTGTCAGACCGCATGGAGTCAAGAGAACGATTGTATACATCAGCTTACAGCTCAAATAAGCAGTCTGGACTGGATATTTGGAAGTCACAGTTATGTGTGATGGTAACTGAAGCTACAGAAGTGGATGAGATCACCTGTGGCAGAAAAAAGAGGGAGGGTCCGAGCCTAGAGCAGAAGAGGAGGAGGAAAAGGGTGGGGTGGGCAGGGGAAGACCAAAAGGTAGCTCAAGAAATACTTAGAAAACCACAGGGTCATAGAATAAGGGGCAGAGGGGGAGGCAGAGTAATCAGTTGTGTCGAATGTCACTGGGGGCTGTGGTAAGACTAAAGCTGAAATGTGTCCACTGTGTTTAGGTATCTGAAGTTATTAGTGACTCACTAGAGCTACATTAGAATGGTGGAAACAGACATCTGGTTGGGGAGGGGGAAGAAAAATCAGGAGGTAGAAAATCATAGGTAGGAAGTATGGGCATTTCTTGCACAGTTTGCAGAAAATAAAAACAAAAACAGCTTTGAACAAAACAGCATCAGATAGGAAAAAGAAAGGAGACACAGGAAAAACAAATTAAGAAGGAAAATAGAGTCCACATGTCACCTAAACCTCCTTATTTGAAGTTAGATTTTTCAGTTTGGATCAAAAACCAAAATTTGTGTGTGTGTGTGTGTGTGTGTGCATGTATTTCACTAGAGGCTCACCTAAAATGAAATGACAAGGATTAAACACAGTGACTGGTAAAGATAAACAAGGCATAGGTCAACAAAGCATAATTCAGGAGTAGTCATATTGAAATCAGAAAAGAACAGAATTTGATGGAAAAAACTGGGTGAAAGAGGGGATTACTTTTATAGGCACATTTTCTGTTGAAGATGTAACTGGCTAGTAACATTCCATCAAAATACATAAAGCAAAAATGCAAAAAATACCCAGGATAATTTCATGAAAACTACAGTCTTACCTGAAAAAGACAGGATTTTGGTAATATGCATATTCTTTTCAAATATCTGTGGAACGTGTACAAAAATATAAGATACAATAAAACTATAGGTAACACATTATAGACTACATTTTCTGACCACAAGGCAATAAAGTGAATAATTCATAACAAAAGGATAATTTTTTAAATACTAGAAATTAAAATACTGTCTTAAATAATTCTTAGAACAAGGAGAATACAAATTATAAGTTTTATGCTTTTTTAATTTATAAGTTTGCGACAATAAAAATATAGAAACACTATATATCCAAAATATACCCCAGAGTTTTACTTAGAAGAAAAACTCAGAGCCTTGTATGTTTTTAATATCCATGAACAAATGAAGATAAACTAATTAATTCAAGAAGCCAGAAAAACAAAATGTGGGAAAAGCATGAGGAGAGAATAAAATTATAGTGAGATTGACATATAAACCCAAAAGGGGGATCTTTGAAAGGACCAATAAAATTTACTTTCAACAAAGCCAAACAAGAAAAATAGAAAATACATATTATGAATGAAGAGAGATTAACTATAGATATAATAAGGTAATAATTTTGGATATTTTGATTAAATGGCTTTCCTAGGAAAAGAACAGTTTTGATGAGCAGGACAGTATAGACTAAAAACTATAAAAGAAGTTGACCAATGTCAGAGAATTTCAGCACCCGATAATGCTATAGGCAAAATCTTTCAAACCTTTAAGGAACCAATATCTCTTTTAGAATTTAAACTGTTAGAACATAAAGCATAGAAAGTGATGGGAAACATCTCAATTCGTTGTAGGAAACTAGTTTAACTGACTTACAAGAACAGTCAAAAGTATTTTGTAAAAGAAAAGTAATGTAGGAGAATTTGTCCTACCAGGAATTACAGCCTATTGTGAAGACATAAGAATTTAATATATTTTATGAGTGGCATTCCAAATCAGTAGGAAATCATTGTGTTCAGCCAATTGACTATCTGAAAAAAAATTAAGGTACATCATGCTGTATACCAAAGTAAATCCAGTATCGATTAAAGATTTAAATAAAGTGATTAAAGCACTTGAAGAAAATCTAGGTGAAGATTCATACATCATGACTTGCGGAAGAACTCAAATATACAAATGTAAAGGTAGAAACCAATAACAGAAAGATGAATAGATTTAACTATTTAATAATGTGAAACTATTATAAATGAAAATTTAGACTAAACAATAAAAAGGTACAGATATGGAAAAAATGCACTTCAAAAGGGTCAGTATCTAATACAAAACTTCTTACAGGTCAGTATGAAAAACATTTAGAAAAATCTGAAAAAATGATATGAATTGACATTATAAAATGACTAAAAACTGTCAAAAAAATGTTAACCATGCTTTTAGTCAGAAACAATATAAAATAATGACATACAGTTATATTTACCTATGCAATTAGTAAAAAATCACAAAAAATAAAGCACCCATTTTGTCAAGAACTGGGGGAAACAGACATATTGTTAGTGGGAATCCAGTTTGGCACATTTTTTTAGGAGACAATTGGGCCATAAGAATTAAAAAACTACGAAAATGTTCTTAAAACTTCAAGAAGAGCTGTCTGGAAGGGAGGTAAACATGAGGCATCCAAGCTTATATTGTCTGTCTTCCTCTTCACACAAGGTTATCAGGTTCCCATCATCTCTTACCTGTACTCCTTAAATAGCCTCTTAACTAGTCCAGTTTCCTCCATAGTTCCCTCTTAATATATCATCTTCCATTTTGCAGTGTCATTGATCCCAGATATAGCTTATGTCCTTCCTTTTGTAAGGACCTCCCATGCCTCATTGCCTGTAGGATTAAAGTCAGTCTTCTAAATATGGTTTGCAAGGTTCTCCATGTTCTGATCCTTGCTAGCTTTGCTAGGCACACCTTTCCCCGCTACTATTTTATCGTCCATTTATAATACTCTCTGCTTGTAATATTTACAGGTATGTTACTTCTGTTCATATTACTTTTTAAATTTAAAATTCAGTCCTCTCCTCCCGTCCCCCTATCGGTCTAATTCTCTACAGTGAAAGCTGTACCTTCCCCCAGGAAGCTTTCTATGACTTTCAGGGTTGAGTTAGGTACCCCTCCATTTGCCCCCATTAAACACTGTTAACTGCTTACTCCACATTTTATGTTTGTGAGATTCATTCATGTCATTATAAGCAGTTGTAGTTTGCTCACTCTCATTTCTGTATTCAGTTATAAGAATGTTCTACAATTGTTAAATAACTTCTCCAGATTTTGATTAGTATGAGTAGGGCTTCTATTTGTATTCTTGTGCATGTGTTTTGGTGAACATACATACTCATTGCTGTTGGGTATATATCCAGGACTGGAAGTGCTCAGGCATAGGAGGAGGTAGGCATATATATTAAAAACAGCCCACAGGAATCTGTGCCCTAATGATGGATGGGCTTTGTGATAGGAATATATCCAGGTGGGCCTAATATAACTACACCAACCACTTTAAAAGCAAGTTTTCTCCAGCTGGGAGTAGAAGAGAAAGTCAGTTTTGAAGCACAAGGGATACTTGCTGCATCGTTGTGGGCTTGATGATACAGGGGTCTACAAACAAGGACTGGAAAGTGGTCTCTAGGAGTAGACGGTGGCCCTCAGCTGACAGCCACCAAGGTAACAGGGCCTCAGTCCTACAACCTACTGGATTTTGCCAACAATGAGCTAGGATATGGATTTCTCCCTGAAACTTCTAGATGAGGACTCAGTCCTCCCAGTACCTTGATTTCAGCCTTGTGATACCGTGAGCAGCTGCCTCGACTTCTGATCTTCGGAACTGAGTTAATAATGGTTTTGTTTTACACTTGTGATAATTTGTTATACAGCAAGAGAATACCAATACATAGAGTTTGCATGTATTCATTTTAGTAGATGCTGTCAACAGTTTTTCAAAGTACCAATTTCTGTTTTCACCAGCCGTGTATAAGCTTTTCAGTTGCTTCCATCAAATCAATACATGTTTCTTTTAACATAATCACGGAATATAAAGCATCCAGTAAAAACTTGCCTTATTAAATGTCTAAGAATTAATCAATAGTGAAATAAAATTAAAAGTGAAAAGTAGCATTCAGTGTCTCATGTAAAACAAGGAAAATTCTATAACATCTTTTCTTAAAAACTATAAAAATGTTTATATCCTTGACCAAGCAGTTGCATCTCCAAGGAATTTTCATGAATGTCTTCAAAGATTTAGTTTCAAAAATGTGCATGGTAGTATTGTTTACTATAGTGAAAATTTGAAAACAATTTCAATATTTAGTTCTAGTGGACCCTTTAAATAACAATGGAATATTATGCATCCATTATAAATGATATAGAACAGCTTTTCACCAAGGATATTCTGTAGAACATTAATTCTCCAAACGTTACATTATAGAAGGCTCCCATGATTAAGTAAGTTTGGGATATTTTGGCAAGGTGAACCAGGTTTCTCCACTGCAGCTCTTTGCATGCCTTTAATCTGGTGGGCATTGTTAACACCTGAGGCACGACACTGCATGCAGACTTGCACTACCCTATTTGATTATGTTGTTTGCTTTGTTTGAGGGGACGTTTTGCAAATTAGTCTTTGGGAAATGACAGACACATGTTCACAATGTATCTGGCACAAAAAGTGATATGAACAGTATAGTCCCTCTGTACAACATGTAGGAAAAAGGCTAGAAGAATTTGAAGGGTATTACACAAAAGTATTAGATGTGATTATCTTGATGGACAATTTTTATATTCCTTATCTGTATTTTTTAAAAGTTTTCTATAAAGTGAATATAGATTACAATTGTAAAAAGGGGAAAAAAAGGAAATGCCAGAAATCAATCTAAATACCATCTCTTGGAACAGCAACATTAGACCTCTAGCTCTTGTATTGGAGTTAACTTGCTATACGGCCTGGCCTTAATCAAATTAGATTTGTTAAAGTTCGGCTTCTCCATTGCCTCTGAGGCCACGTGAGGCCAACCTGGGGCGCGGAGCAAGGGCGCGGAGCAGGGGCGCGGGGTGGGGGAGGGGCGGCGCGTGGTCACGAGCTCCAGCTGGTTTGAGTTGATTTGGGGCAGCCTCCGGGGCTGCCGTGGGGGCAGAGCAGCGAGTTCTCGCGTTGTCTCATCTGCGCTCTAATTAAGTCCACGTGTGTTCGCGCTGGCTTGTGAAGCACTTGCTTCTTCAGTCTCGGCTTTTCCAAGCGCGGGGCCTGCTCCTCCGGTCTTCTCTATCAACTCAGTTCTTCCCAGGTCAGGATACCACATTGAAGGTTTTCTGAAAAGACGAACCGCGTTCAAATCCTAGCTGGGAACCCAGTCGAGGCAAGTCACTTAATTTTTTGTCTCACTTTCCTTAACTATGAAAAGTGTGCTCATATGTAGTGCCGCATAGAATTGTTGTGAGGATTTAAGCACGGTACTAGGTTTTCAAGAAATATTTGTTCTTTCCGTCTCTCACTTCCACTTAGGCCGTCAGTTAATACTAGGAGTTACCACTCTGATTTCTTTCATGGGTCGGTTGTTTTCTTTTTTTAAAATTTATTTTATTTATTTATTTTTCCTTCACGGAGGCATTGGGGTTGAACCCAGAACTTCATGCACGCCAAACACGTGCTCTACCACTGAGCTATACCCGCCTCAAGCCCCCCAACCCCTCTTCCCCAGTCCCACTGTCCCCTAAACCCCCTGCCCCCACCCTGCCGCCCCAACCCCCCCGCCGCCCCCAACCCCCCTGCGTCTCCACTCCCCAAACCCCTGCTCTCTGCCCCGCAACCCCCTGCCCTCCTCCCCCCTGCCCTCCTCCCCCCTCCAACCTCTCCCCGCCCTGCAGCCCCCAACCCCCTGCCCTCCCCACTACTCGCTCCCCAACCCCACTCGTCCCCAGCCTCCCATCCCCCTCCCCCAACCTCGCAAACCTCCCCACCCCTGCTCCTCTCACCCCCTCCCCCCACCCCCCCCATCCAGTTTTCTTACATCAGCCTTTGCTTATGAAAGAGCGTGAGGTAGTTAGGGTGGGCAGTGGTGCTGCCAGCAAATTACGGCCTTGGTCAAACATGATAGAGCTAGCAAGTTGAGAATAGCTGCTACCATTTTCTTGTACATGTATTTTATTGAAGTATAGTCAGTTTACAATGTTGTGTCAATTTCTGATGTACTGAATAATGCTTCAGTCATACATGAACAAACACATATTTGTTTTCATATTCTTCACCGTAAGTTACCACAAGATATTGAATATAATTCCCTGAGCTATACAGTATGAACCTGTTTATCTATTTTGTGTGTGTGTGTATATATATATATATATATATATATAAAAGTATTTGCAAATCTTGAACTCACAATTTATCCCTTCCCACCCCCTTCCCCGTCTGGTAACCATACATTTGTTTTATGTGTCTGTGAACTTGTTTCTGTTTTGTAAATAAGTTTATTTTTTTTTTGGTTCCACATGTAAGTAATATAATATGGTATTTTTCTTTTTCTTTCTGACTTATTTTGCTTAGAATGACAAACCCCAGGTCCATCTGTGTTGCTGCAAATATCATTTTTAATGGCTGAGTAGTATTCCATTGTATAAATATACCACACTTCTTTATCTAGTCATCTATTGATTGATGGACATTTTAAGTTGTTTCTCTGTTTTGGGTATTGTAAATAGTGCTGCTATGAACGTTGGGGTGCATGCATCTTTTTTGAATTAAGGTTCCCTCTGGATATCTTCCCAGGAGTGGGATTGCTGGATCATAAGGTAAGTCTATTTTAAATCTTTTGCGGAATCTCCATACTGTTTTCTGTAGTGGCTGCACCAAACAACATTCCCATCAACGGTGTAGGAGGGTTCCCTTTTCTCCACATCCTTTCCAGCATTTATCGTTTGTGGACTTTTGAAAGATGGCTATTCTGACTGGTGTGAGTTGATACCTCATTGTAGTTTTGATTTGCATTTCTCTGATATTTAGCAATATTGAGCTTCTTTTCATGCACCTTTTGGCTATTTGTATGTCTTCACTGAAGAATTGCCTGTTTAGGTCTTCTGCCCATTTTTGGACTGGATTGTTTGGTTTTTTTCTTAAGTTGTATGAGCTGTTTATGGAGTCTGGAAATTAAGCCCTTGTCACCTTTTGCAAATATTTTCTCCCATTCTGTAGGTTGTCGTTTTGTTTTTGCTTGTGGTTTCCTTTGCTGGGCAGAAGCTTATAAGTTTAATTATGTCCCATTTGTTGGTTTTTGCTTTTATTTCTATTGCTTGTGTAGACTGCTGTAGGAGAACATTGCTAAGATTTATGTCAGATAATGTTTTGCCTATGTTTTCTTCTAAGAAAGGGTTATAGCGTCCTGTCTTTGGCTGCTTCCATTTTAAATTGTTGAAGAAATCAAAATGAATTTTCTACAATACACATGAAAATGATATGAAATTCAGATTTCAGTGTTTATAAGTAAAGTTTTATTGGAACACAACCACTCATTTATATGTTGTCTATGACTGCTGTCACACAATGTCCGCGTCGAGTGTTGGTGACAGAGACTGTACAGCCTACAAAGCCGTTTCAGGTATCTGACTCTTTCCAGAAAAAGTATGCTGAGCTCTGCTGTAGGTTATTTCTTATCTGAGTATTTCTTGAAGACAAACTTTAAATATGAGATGTGTTGTGTATTGGATTGCATTTTTATTTAATTTTTTAATTGTATAGTTGACTTACAATATTGTGTTGGTTTCAGGTGTACCACAAAGTGATTCAGTTATATGTATATATAATTTTTTTCCAATTATTTTCCATTATAGTTTGCTGCAAGATATTGAGTATATTTCCCTGTGTTATACAGTAAATTCTTGTTGTTTATCTATTTTATGTATAGTGGTGTGTGGATTGCATTTTTAAAATTAATCAAAATAAAAGTATTTTGAAGGCTTAAGTTTTGAAGTTTCCATGTCCATCCCTTTTCTTCAACCCCAGTGAAGTCTGTGATGGGTTCAAAAGCTTGGCACAGCTAAGGCTGCATGTTTCCTTCTAGATGCTCTGCCTGTCTGTTAGTTAAGAGCTACCAGATTAGTGGTCAAGACTAGCTTTTAGGGTCAAGCTTTTAGCTTATAAACTGATTTTTAAAATAATTCAGATTTATTTTTTTATCATAGGTTCTAATTGATATTTAATCAGTGATGCCTTAAAACACTTCCTTTGTCCTTGACTTCCCTTGTTATTTAATGTGTAAACAAGCATCTGAGAAGACGCTGCTTTAAAGGGACCCTGTGATCCCTTTGCAACGTGAGGATTCCTGTGCAGTGTGACCCCTGTCACTTTCACCTTTCTTTGTAGGTGAGATGTTGAGATACTAATGGTAAGTGTTCTGTTTTATAGTGCAAAAGGCAGTCCCCTAACAGGGACAATGGAGTGTCTTGGGTAAAGCCTCTGCAGACTTTTTTTCTCCTTCCTCTCAGGAATGAGTATTTTGGTACAGACTACCTGTAACCTGGCCAGCTCTGGCTGCATAGATTAGGGCTACACTGGGCCTAAGTAATTGGAGGGTGAGTTGTCCATTATCTTATAGTTCTTCTATAAAAGTAAAACTCGATTAAATGGAACTGGCTCTAAGCAAAGCGGTACCCAAGCAAGTGAGATTTAAAGGGCCACAGCCCTGTGTTTGAATGATAATAATGCCAAACGGAATTCGATTTGCTTGTTCTAAGAGAGACCCTTTTGTTGTTCTCAGGCAGAAAGAGCACACCCCCTGGAGACTCTTGGCATGCAGGTTTTCTTCTGGTGCCAGCTCTCAACAACCACATTTACCCAGTTTTAGAGTACATGCACTTGCTTTGTTAGTCCTAGGAAAAACCATAGGGCCTTGAATCATCTTTGCATTTTTACTGGCTTGGAACCATCACTGTTTGCAGAGCTCCCCCTAAAGCAGCAGTTTTACCCGCCCTTCCACTCCCTTCAGCCCCTTTGGTTCAGCACCTCTGCTAGAGTCTTTTTCTAGCTATTCCTGCAGATTTTAGACCCTGCCTAGGCCACACTTTTAACTCTATGTATAAGAGTTCTAGATAGACAGGGATCTCCCATAGAGACAGTGCTAAGTTGCTTATAGTTTCTCCAACCTTTTATTATCTTCTAAGAGGCATTCAGTAATTTTACTATGTAGTGTTTATGCTGTCCAAGATTCCAGCTAACTTTCCCTATTTTTAAGGGAGTCACAGATAAGTGAATTTTTTTAAAAGGTTTTTTTTCTTAACTCACTGTTTGAAAAATTTCTTTATCTTTTTTTGGGGAGGAGAATTGGATGGATTGATTGATTGATTGATTTAATGGAGGTACTGGGGATTGAACCCAGGACCTCACCCGCCCCACCCATAAGCACATTTTAAATGGTTTGTTTCTCTGAGTCAAGATCAGCATTGATGTGCAATCTGCTGTTCCTAAGTACCTCTGATAATAGCTAAAAATATGTTTTCTTTTTCTGTAGAAGTCAAAGCGACTTTTTAAAAGCCTACAATCACCTTCTGTGTTTCTCTGCTGGTCTTAGGTAATCAGCTTTGGGTATCCTCAAAAATAATTTTCTGTTATCACCACCCGTGGAAATACCAGTTTGCCTCTGAGGAATTTGCCTAAGTGAGTCAACCTTTATGCGTGTTTCAGTTCTGTTTATTTTTATTATCAAGGCTTATCATTTGTATTTTTTTCTCTTCAGAATCCTATGAAAGAATGTCTCAACATTTAAAATATTTACTTTTTAAGTGTCCTCCAATTTAAATATCTGAGATTTTACATGTACTCCAAAAAGCATTTCAGAATGAGGCTGCCTGAAGTTTACTTTTGAAACTGGCATTTATTTAACTCTGGTGCTTTTGTGCCCCCCTGTCCTCTCAAAATGCTATTTGAAATCTTAATGATGATAAAGTATGCAGAAACACAACTGAAAAATAAGCTTAACGTATTCTGGGGAAATATACTAATGAGAAAACATTCTTATTTAGAAGTCAGAATAAGCTTCTTTTATCTTCTTGAGATGGGGAGAGGTGGGTTGGAGTAAAACTAGGGGTAGGGGGCTGAGTAGAATACTATAGAGTTTTTCATGAGAAAATGTTACACTTAAGAGAAATGAGGTATAAAGGTCAAAGGACTCTGCATTTACTCAGAGGAGGCAACATTATATTAACCATGGAAAGTTGGTCCATCTTTAAAGATTTGGTTGCTCATCCTTTGGGGCTCCTGAGCACATAGCATCATGAAATTACGGCATTCTGTTGACTCTTGTCTTTCCCATGAGGCTCTTAGTTCCTTGACTGTGTAACTTATCTTCACATAGCACGCCTCCACCCTGTCCTTCTGGGGCTCCCATACCTTGTCTCTCCCTGATAACTCAGATCGACCCAACCAGTGTTGGAAAAGAGAAGTGTTTTTGTCTGCTACATTTGCTTAGTTGGATTTTATGAGTCTGGGACTGCAAAAGGCCACGTGAAGGAACTGTGTGTGCAGGAGAAAAAGAGGTAACCTACAGAGGGAGAAGAGCTGAGAAATGGAACCAGGGTGAGCCCTTAGGATATATGACAGCTTGGATACAGCTCTGCCTGTTCCACCCCTGTACTTCCCAGTTGTGTGGAAGTGAATTTTCTGTTCTGTTTAACCTAGTTTGAATTTGGCTTCTCTGTCTTTGTCAGCCTAAATAAAGAGATAAACTGAGGCAATTTCCTCAAATTACAGGAAATTGAGTCTATTCAGGAATAGCAGAGGAACTGCGGTTTGAGAACCACATGCTCTAGCAAGCTACACGCAGGCCAGTCCATCCAGGATTCAGGGTGGGCTGTAGTTATGGGCAGGAGGTGCGAAGAGGGGGAGGTCCAGCCAGAGTCCAGGAGTTCACTGGTTTGAGGTTGGGGAGAGATTCTTGGTGGATGGTCATTGGTCAGGAGATAAGTCTCTGTCTGCTGTGAATCAGGAATTTATGGGCAATCAGTCTCTTAGTTCTTAAGAGTCTTCTGAGGGCGCATACGTGAGATCGTCCATTTCCCATCTTCCCGGTACATTTTAGATTAAACTCCTCTCACAACTTTCAACCAAGAATTCTGCCACAAACCTGGTAAAAGTTTCTGTCACAAAGGTGGCAAAAAAAAAAAAAAAGTTTGAAAAATCTTTTTATTATTTTGTTGTTTTACAAATCTCTGATTCCACATTTTTTAGACTGTGATATTTAGTCTTATCTGTTATAAGTCAAACAACATTGCAGTATTTCATTGACCAATGCTTCTTTTTTTAAAAACAACTTTATTATATTATTTCTGTGCAGTTAACTACATATATTTCAGATGTACAATTTGATGAATTTTGATAGAATTATACACCTATGAAACCACCACCACAACCGATACCTAATGTTTCCATCACTCCCCAAGAGGTGCAGTTTTTGAATTCCCAATTTACTCCTTCCCACCCCCTTTACCCACTGGTAACCATAAGCCTGTTCTTTTGTGAGTTTGTTTCTGTTTTGTAAATAAGTTTGTGTCTTTTCTTCAGATTCCACATATAAACAGTATCATGTAGGATTTTCCTTTCTCTTTCTGGCTTACTTCTCTTAGAATGATGATCTTCAGATCCATCCATGTTGCTGCAAATAGCATTATTTTCTTTTATATGGCTGAGTAGTATTCCATTGTATGTAGTTGTGTATATGTGTATATACACAACTTCTTAATTTTTTTATTGAAGTATAGTCAGTTTACAATGTTGTGTTAATTTCTGGAGTACAGCATAATAATTCAGTTATACATATACATACATATTTGTTTCCATATTCTTTTTCAGTATAGATTACTACAAGATATTGAATGTAGTTCCCTATGCTATGCATTGTAAACTTGTTGTTTGTATATTTTATATGTAGGAGTTAGTATCTGCAAATCTCAGGCTCCCAATTTATCCCTCCCCCTCCACTCCAGTAGCCATAAGTTTGTTTTCTATGTCTGTGAGTCTGTTTCTGTTTTGTAAATAAGTTCATTTGCTGCCCTTTTTATAGATTGCACATATAAGTGATATCATATGGTATTTTTCTTTCTCTTTCTGGCTTACTTCACTTGGAATGATGATCTCCAGGTCCATCCACGTTGCTGCAAATGGCATTATTTTATTATTTTTTATGGCTGAGTAGTATTCCATTGTAGAAATATACCATAATTTCTTTATCCAGACATCTGTTAATGGACATTTAGGTTGTTTCCATGTCTTAGCTATTGTAAATAGTGCTGCTATGAATATTGAGGTACATGTGTCTTCTTGAATTTTATTTTTCTCTGGATATGTGCCCAGGAGTGGGATTGCTGGGTCGTATGGGAAGTCTGTTTTTAGTTCTTTAAGAAACCTCCATACTGTCTTCCATAATGGCTGGATCAACTTACATTTCCAGCAACAGTGTAGGAGGGTTCCTTTTTTTCCCACATCCTCTCCATTATTTGTCGTTTGTGGACTTTTGAATGATGGCCATTCTGACTGGTGTGAGGTGATACCTCATGGTAGTTTTTATTTGCATTTCTCTAGCAATTAGCATCTTTTCATGTGTTTGTTGGTCATATGGATGTCTCCTTTGGAGAGATGTCTATTTAGGTCTTCTGCCCATTTTTTTGATTGAGTTGCTTGTTTTTTGTTGTTTTTTGATATCAAGCTGTATGAGCTGTTTGTATGTTTTGGAAATTAGTCCTTTGTTGATTGCATCATCTGCAAATCTTTTCTCCCATTCTGTAGGTTGTCTTTTTGTTTTGTTGATGGTATCCTATGCAAAAGCTTTTCAATTTAATTAGATCTTGTTTATTTTTGCTTTGATTTCCATTACTCTAGGAGCTGGTTTGAAAAAAAAATTGCTGTGATTTATGTCAAAGACTGTTCTATGTATGTTTTCCTCTAGGAGTTTTATAGTATCTAGTCTTACATTTAGGTCTTTAATCCATTTTGAGTTTATTTTTGTATATGTGTTAGAGACTGTTCTAATTTCAGACTTTTACAGGTAGCTGTCCAGTTTTCCCAGCATCACTTATTAAAGAGACTCTTTTCTCCATTGTATATTCTTGCCTCCTTTATTGATTAATTGACCATAACAGTATGGGTTTATTGCTGGACTTTTTATCCTGTTCCATCGATTTATGTGTCTGTTTTTGTGCCAGTACCATGCTGTCTTGATTACTGTAGCTTAGTAGTATAGTGTGAAGTCAGGGAGCATGCTTCCCCCAGCTCCATCCTCCTTTTACAAGGTTGTTTTGGCTATTTGGGGTCTTTTGTGTTTCCATACAAATTTTAACGTTTTTTGTTCCAGCTCTCTGAAAAATGTCATTGGTAATTTGATAGGGATTATATTGAATCTGTATTTTGCCTTGGGTAGTATGGCCATTTTAACAACATTGATTCTTCCAATCCAAGAACACAGTATATCTTTCCATCTGTTTATATCATCTTCAGTTTCTTTCATCAGTGTCTTACAGTTTTCAGAATACAGCTCCTTTGTTTCCTCAGGTAGATTTATTCCTAGGTATTTTATTCTTTTGGGTGTGACCATGAATGGGATTGTTTTCTTAATTTCTTTTTCTGCTATTTCATTGTTAGTGTATAGAAATGCAACTGATTTCTGTTTATTTATTTTGTATCCTATAACTACCAAATTCATTGATGAGTTCTAGTAGTTTTCTGGTCACCTCTTCTAGAGTTTTCTATGTATAGTATCATGTCATCCACAAAATCATTTACTTCTTTTCCATTGGATTCCTTTTATTTCTACTTCGGATTGCTATGATTAGGACTTCCAAAATTACGTTGAATAAAAGTGACAAGAGTGGGCATCCTTGTCTTGTTCTTAATCTTAGAGGAAATGCTTTCAGCTTTTCCCCGTTAAGTATGATGTTAGCTGTGGGGTTGTCATATACGGCCTCTATTATGTTGAGGTATGTTCCGTCTATGCCTACTTTCTGGAGAGTTTTTATCATAAATGGATATTGATTTTTATCAAAGCTTTTTCTGCATCTATTGAGGCCACATGGTTTTTATTCTTCAGTTTGTTAATGTGGTGTATCACTTTGACTGACTTGTAAATATTGAGAAATCCTTGCATCCCTGTGATAAATCCACTTGATCATGGTGTATGATCCTTTTAATGCATTGTTGGAGTTGATTTGCTAGTATTTTGTTGAGGGTTTTTGAATCTATATTCATTAAGTGATAAGGGCCTATAATTTTCTTTTTTTGTGTGTGATATCTTTGGTTTGACCAATGCTGCTTTTTGAGATTTTTTTTTTTTTCAGAATGAGAGAGGGTGGGGGATTTAGGTGGTGATTTTAATGAACCAAGTATTCCCTCCCAGACCTTTTTGTTCCTCTCAATCCAAAATATTTTAGTTGTTTTAAATTGTTTATACCTAGTCTGCTACATAAGCAGTACTTTCATTGTTTAAAATTTTTAATCTCTAATTTCTAGTAAATTGCCCAAGAGCAAACTGGCAAACAAACACTGCTTCCTGCAGTCAGTTCAGATAGATAACATCTGTTCACTCCAGGGAGATTTTACAAATTTAAAAAAAAAAAATTGTTTTTAAAGCAACCTCTTTGTTCTCTAGTTCTTAAAAATTTTTTTCAGTCAAGGCCACCACTTTGCCTGTTTGTCAACATGTTCTACATTTTCTTAGGGTATTTCTCTTATATTCAGGCAACTTTCGTAAGTTTTTTTCAAAACAGAAAACCCCAAACCTCTAATAGGACGGTCAGTTTTTATGGCATATTCCTGAAAAGACCAAAAAAAAAAAAAGTATAAGCATCAGAAATATGTGAGAAGCGTTGCATAGATTATTTCTCATTAGTTTAATTTTCTGCAGAGAAAAGGTTGGAAAGAACCTAAATTTCCATCAGACAGCCCCAATTAAATACATTATGACACTTAGAGAAAATGTAATAAAATTTGCAGTTAAGAAGAATGAAATAGAGCATATGATATGGGACACTTCTCAGGATAGATTTTGTGAACAGCATTGTTCAGTTCATTCAACCACTGTTTACTGAGTACCTTCTAAATGCCAGATAGCATTGAGGACACAGAATTTAAGGTAGACAAGTTCTCTGATTCACATGTCTACATTAGTATAGCTCATTTCTATTTGTGACGGTTAAGAGTATATATAAATATTATAAAGTATAATTTTAAAATATTCTTTGTATATATATGTATATTCAAATACATACACACACACACAATTATATATGTGTATATAAAATGTTTGCTTTTCAGTCTTCTGGAAGTATACCTAATAAAGTGTTCAAGTGATTGCCTCTGGGGTAGGGGAGAGGAGTCTGAGGTAAGAGAGAGCCTTCCATGTCTACCATTTGTGTACCATACACATGTATTTTCAATTTAAAATATATTAATTTTTTTGTATAATTTTTTGGACCTGAGGTGGGTAGGTAACTAGCTTTATATATTTTTTTAAGTGTAGTTACTGGGGATAGAACCCAGGACCTCATGTATGCTAAGCACACACTCTACCACTGAGCTATAAGCTCCCTCCTGAAAATACAGTAACTTAAAATACAACTTTCCAATAATTATAGGCAGTATTTATAACCTTCACTTTAAATATATAACCATTGTTTGTTAAGGTAGAGGAATCATTGATGGTTGAAATGACTCATTTCCCAATAAATCTGTCTGCTCCTGTATGACACATGTCTGGTGTTTGATAACACTTGTGGAATTGAATAAAGAGTACACTCTAGAAACTGGAGCCAGGGGCAACCAGAAGTAGAAAAACATAAAAACACGGAAGAAAGGGAGAATAATGTTAATAATATTAAAGAAGTACAACTAGAGAATGGCTGGTGAGAATTTTGGTTCTATACTACGGAAGTAATCGGGAAATTTACTGAGCTCAAGGGAAATTTAGCAGTCAGTGTTAGAATGGTGGTGAGGCAGGTAGGTCAGGCAATTTTTGGGTGGCAAATATTAAAAGGTAGCAAACTCAGAAGGCAACTCATGAGAGGGAGAAGAACAAGGTGTCCTTCAGTACAGGGTACTGTGGAGCCTCTGCAGGGACAGGATGGCTGCTCCACCCCAAATCTGGATCAGACTGTTAAGACTAATGATGCCTCCACCACACCAAGACATGTGAAAAGGTTTATTATGCACTTAAGAAGACTTCTGGAGAGAGCAGAACAGGCCCCAAGTTTCCCCAAAATAGCTTGAGAGCGAGGAGGGGAGAGTGGTGTGGGTTTTCACTGTGGCTAGCAGGTGAGGTCAGGGTGAGGGTTCCTGTGGGTGGGCAGGGGCTGGTGAGGTTTGAACCCCCTGCTGGCATCAAAGGAGGAAGCACCTGAGCTCTGTATCAGCTCTCCCAGATATGGGGCACAAGCAGAAGAGGCTTATAAACCTCAGAAGTCAGACATCAACAACTGAGTCAGACTACTGTACAAGGTCCAGTGAGTTTAGAATCACTTGCCATTATTCCATTTCCATGTGAAAGAGATAGAAGGGAGAGAAAATTCTGAATTTCTACTGCCCTGTATTTTAGGACTGGTAAGGAAGGAGTGCAATTCTGGAGAGAAAAAGAAACCCAAGGGACAAAGATAAAGTGTGAAAATGACATGGGAAAGATGATACAATTAATTTAAAATGCCAGGCATTCTCAAAGATGATCTAAGGAGTCAGTGGATTTGCAGGCAAGGTTGCTAGTGTCAGAAAGTGGCTACAGAATTTGAAGTTTGAGACAAAGATGGGAATTCCCAGGAAGGGTTTTGTACAAAAAGGCTTTTAATATCAGTATTAAATTTGTTATTTATATCAATTTTGCTTGGCAAAATTCTTGACATGATAAGACCAACAGAAAATGAAAGATAGAGAATATATATAAAAAAGAACAAGAAGGAAAATACAATGTCCCCAAAAGAAGGCAGTCAAATACAGAAATTCAACAAGAAGGCAGTCAGTTACACTAGGTAGGGGAGGCTCAAATCTCAGTCCTGCCACCTCTCACTGTGTAACTTTGAGTAAATAGGTGACTTGACTTCTGTAAGCCTTAGTTATCTCCTCTGCAAGCTGGAAGATGATACCAGGACTTGTACAGTAGTTATAATGGCTTTAAAAGGATAGTATATATAACCTGCTGAACACGGGGTTCAACCAATGTTGATATTAACATATTAACATAAAGATTTTGAGAGTACTTGGCAAAAAGGGAGGAGTGAGGGTAGCTCTGTTTTGAAGCGTTATCTCATTTAATCCCCACAGCAACCCTGCAAGACAGGTGCCATTATTATCTCCACTTTACAGATGCTGAAATAGAAACAGAGGTGCTCTGTCACTGGTCCAGTGTAGGCACTGGAGCCAGCATCCAAGTACTGGTCCAATGTAGGCACTGGAGCCAGCATCCAAGTACAAGTTTTCATGGCTCCAAATTCTCCAGGCTGTCCTATACCAAGATGCTTTTCTTTGCTACTCATTCCTGGATATTTATCAAGTGAGAGAAGAGAGGAAGAACAATGGGTCTTAGAAAGAATAGAAATGTGAAAGTCTACAAATGTGTATGAGTCAGAAGAATGGAACTAGAATGTAAAATACTTTTGAGAATAAAAAGAAAAAAAAAAAGAAAACAGATGAGGGAAAAATAGTGGCCATATGTATATTCTTTTTTTAAAAAAACCTGCAATGTTTGTGGAAATTTTCTTGGCTAGGTGTTGAGGGAAATTGTATGTAAATAAGTAAAATGTTAAGATAGCTTTTATAATTAAAACTTGTGAGAAAGAGATGCAAAATTGCTTTGGTGGGGGAGGGTGTAGCTCAGTGGTAGAGTGCATACCAAGCATTCACAAGGTCCTGGGTTCAATTTCCAGTACCTCCATTAAAGATAAATAAGACTCAGCGTTGGTGGTATAGTGGTTAGTATAGCTGCCTTCCAAAGATAAATAAATAAATAAAAACCCAATTACCCCTTCCACCCCGCCAAATTTTTAAAAAACAAAACAGAAAAATTGCTTTGGCAAAATTAAATGTACTTTACTAATACTATTAGAAATAATGTATTCTTTAAATGTTTCCTGATAATGTTTTAAGGCCAATTTTATGACCATAATTTTTTAACATTTTTAAAGAAGAGGTCGGTGCACAGTAAGTGGAAAGAATGCATTTATCCAAAGAACTCCACTTAGAGTCACTTCATTTCCACATTCTTGTTGTTTTTGTTGATACAGGGGGCGGTGTCTCTCTTAACTTCAGATGACTGTTTGAAGACAGTCTCGAAGGCATTATTACTTGGTATACATACAAAATTTATGCCTGCAGCAACCAATCCTGATCCCAGTTTTTAACAGTTTTTAATACTCCATGCCTCTTACAAATTGCTTCAATCCCACTTTAAATTCCTCAACACTGAGTTTCTGAAGAGCCACAATGTTTGAAATTGAGGAGCAGAAGGAGAATGTGAATATGAAAACAGTAATTGTGTACAATTCCAGGAATCTATAAAGGGCAGTTAAATAGCCAAGTCCAAGCAAGATCCTGTCCTCTGGTTCACCTGCCTTTCATGATGCTCACTGAGATGGTACCCAGCCCTCTGTACCCGTCCTCTGTGTTCTCCTTAGACCCAAATCCAACAGATAACTGGTCCATGGTAACACAGCCTCTCTATAAAGAATTTTCATGCACTTGGAAGCTACAGCTGAGGCAGGAGGACAGGTAATGAACAGAATCTCTCCACCTGAGCTCTGTGGGTTCCGAAGGCTTCCTACTTATTTTTGTAAAATGAATCCAGGTTTATGCAGAGTAGTTTTATCTTTCCACATTAGAATGTAAAAGGCAAGAAGAAACAGAACTAGTCTCCCTCAGAAGACACAATGGCAATCAGTTCATTAAGCCGGGCATTCTACTTCCCTTATTTTTATACTCAGTAATTATTTTTAAGACTAGATTTTGGCTATAACTTCTGTCAACTTTAATAATATGATAGACAGTTATTTTACCAGCAAAATCAAGTTTATTCAGGGACAACTAAAATAATTACAATTCAGAATATGCCAACTATGGTGGACCATAGGCAAATTCAGAAACAAGGAAGGGGAACTTGCTTTTGTAGAAAAAAAGAGGGGAGTTGGGAGGTTCTGTAATAAGTAAAGAATCCACTGGAGGAAGCTGGGAGTCCAAGGAGTGAAGGCTTCTCATTGGTTGAGCTGTTAATAGTTTCTGATTGGCCAGACTGTCATGGGGCAGAGAGGTTGTTTCTTCCTGCTGAATAGTAATGTAGGCAACACTTTCCTCTATGAGACGTATGCATAGGTTTTCTTCCTGTTTGGAGTAATTGATGATGCATGGCGCCCATGAAACCTTCCCCTACAAGCTTGTCCCAACTCCAGCTGTAGCTGAGGTTTTTTTTTTTAATTCCACACTTCTTAAGAAGTTAGGGTTATAATCAGCCGAGAAACTCTTCTCTCTCTCTGATGATGACAAATGGGTCAGTTTTTATTTTAAAGGAGAGGGTATTTTTTAAAGGGTTTTCAGATACTGCTTTTTGCTTACTCTATATCAGAACAGTCTTACGGAGAATCCCGGGAGCTAGTATCAACAATAGGTAAGGCAAAACAACCAACAAGCATAAACAAGCAAGTAAAACTTGGCGGCAGTAGCCTTCATGCTATGACTTGCTTTGGAATGAAAGACTCTATTAAAGTCTTTTTTTCTGTTAATAGGGATAATCAGATTGATTTTTTTAAGTTCTCAATATTTTATCAAATCAATAATTTTAACAGCTTTGGTGACTTATGATTGACATACAAGAAACTACATATATTTAAAGTGCACAGTTTATTTTGCCATACATATATATTCTTCATGAAGACCATCACCATCAAGATAACAAACACATCTATCAACCTCAGTTTTCTTAGGCCCCTTCATAATTGCTCCATCTCTTCCCACCCACCCCTGCCACATACCCAGGTTACCACTGATTGTTTTCTGACACTATAAATTTGTTTGCTTTTCCATGACTTTTATATAAATGAAATAATACAGTTTTGTTTATTTGGGGGAGGTGGGTCTGACTTCCCTTGCTCGGCATAACTATTTTGAGCTTTGTCCATGTAAGATTCCATTCCATTCATCTATTGATGGGCACTTGGCTATTACAAAGAAAGCTTCTATAAACATTCATGCAGAAATCTTTGCATGGACATATGCTTTCAATTCTCTTAAAATATTTAGGAGTAGAATAGCTGTATCATATGGTATGTGTATATTTAACTTTTTAAGAAAGTGGCAAATTGTTTTCCAAAGTGGTTATACTATTCTGCTTTCCCAACAGACTTGTAGGAGAGTTTCAGTGTCTTCCAACACTTGGTCCTATATATCTTTTTAATTTTAGCTGTTTCAGTGAATGTGTAGTTGTATTGTGATGTGGTTTTAATTTGCATTTCCCTAATGACTAACAATGTGGAGCACTTCTTAATGTGCTTATTTGTTTGCATATCTTCTTTAGTGAGTTTTCTGTTGAAATTTTTTGCCCATTTAAAAAAATGGGTTATTTTCTAATTTGAAAGTACTGTATGTACTCTGGATATAAGCCCTTTATCAGATATATGCCCTGAAATTACTTTGTACCAGTTCATGACTTGTCTTTTTCTTTTTCATTCTTTTACCAGTCCTTTCAATGAGCAAGTTTTAAATTTTGATAAAGTCTAGATGAACAATTTGTTATTTTATGAATTGTGCTTTTGGTGTCATATCTGAGAAATCTTAGTCTAACCCAAGATCATACGAGTTTTCCCATTTCCTTCTAGAAGTTTTATAATTGGTTAGGGTTTTACATTTAAGCCCATGATCTATTTTGTGTTAATTTTTTGTGTATTGCAAAATATAAATGAAAATGTGTTTTTTTAATTATGACTATCCAGTTGTTCCAGATGAAAAGGCTATTATTTCTCCACTAAATTGTCATGGTAATTCTGTTGAAAATTAATTCATCTGTGTGTATGTTTATTTATAGATTCTTTATTCTGGTTCATTGATCTGTTTATTTTTATGCCCATAGCACACTGTCTTGATAATTTTTGCTTTATGATAACTTTTAAAATCTTCTGGTGTTAACCCGCAAACCTTGTTTTCTTTTTCAAAGTTTCTTTGCATAGTCTCAGTCTTTCAAATTTCCATACACATCTTAGAATCAGCTATTCAATTTCTACAAAAAAAAAAAAAATGCTTGCTAGGATCTTGATTGGGCTCATGTTGCATGTAGAGATCCGTTTGGGAAAATGATATCTTAATATTGAGCTTCCAACTTCTGAACAAGATATATTTCTCCATTTACTTAGATCTTTAATTTCTCTCAGCAATGTTTTATAGTTTTCAGTGTATGTCTTTCACAACTTTTCTTATTCCTAAGATTCTGGATTTTGTTGCCTTTAGAAGCTGTATTTTTTATTTTCAGTTTCTGATTCTTCATTTCTAGTGTATTGAAATACAACTAATTCATTTAAAAGTTTTTAATTGAGGTATAACTGACATATAACACTGTTAGTTTCAGGTGTAAAACATAACGATTCCTTATTAGTATATGCTGTGGACTGATCACTGCAATAAATCTAGATTACACCTGCCAGTACATAGTTAACATTTTTTTATCTTGTGATGAGAACTTGTAAGACCTACTTTCTTAGCAACTTTCAAATATGCAATACAGTGTTATTGACTATAGTCACCATACAGTACATTACATCCTCATGACCTGTTTTATAACTGGAAGTTTGCACATTTTGACCCCTTTTATCCATTTATCTCAATTCCCAACCCCCACGCTCTGTCAACCACCAATCTGTTCTCTGTATCTATGTATCTAGTTGTTTTTTGTTTCATTTTCATTAGGTTCCACATGTAAGTGGGGTCATACAGTATCTGTCTTTCTCTGTGTGACTAATTTCACTTAGCATAATGCACTCAGGTTTCATCCAGGTTGTCACAATTGGCAAGAGATCATTCTTTTTATGGCTGAATAATATTCCATCACATAGATATGTGTGTGTGTATATGTATATATAATATATAAATATAACATAATATATAAAATCACATTTTCTTTATTCATCCATTGATGAACATTTAAATTGTTTTCATATCTTGGCTATTGTAAAAAATGCTGCAGTGAACATGGGAGTGCACATATTGTTTCACATTAATGTCTGTGTTTTCTTTGGATAAATGCCTGGAAGTAGAATTCCTGGATCATATTGTGTTTCTATCTTTAATTTTTTGAGGAACCTCCATACTGTTTTCCACTGTAGCTGTGTTAATTTACATTCCCATCAGCAGTGCTCAAGGGTTCCCTTTTCTCTACATCCTCACCAACACTTGTTATTTCTTGTCTTTTTGGTAATAGCCATTCTAATAGGTGTGAGGTGATAGCTCGTTGTGGTTTTGATTTGCATTTCCCAGATCATTAGTGATGTTGTGATTCTTTTCATGTGTCTTTTGGCCATCTGTTTATCTTCTTTGGAAAGATGTCTATTCAGATCTGACTTTTTAAAGTCAGACTGATTTTTTGCTGTTGAGTTGAATGAGTTCCTTATATATTTTGCGTATTAACTCCTTATCAAATACATGATTTGTATATATTTTATCCTGTTCAGTAGGTTGCATTTTCATTTTGTGGATGGTTTCCTTTGCTGTGCAGAAGTCTTTTAGTTTGATATAGTCCCACTTGTTTAATTTTTAAATTTTTCACCTTTACTTTTAGTGTCAGATTCAAAAGTCATCACTTAGACCGATGTCAAGGAGCTTACAACTGTGTTTTCTTCTAGGCATTTTATGGTTTCAAGTTGATGTCTTTAATCCATTTTGAGTTAATTTTTGTGTATGATCCAGGTTTTTGCATGTGGCTGTTCACTTATTCCAACACCATTTACTGAAGAAATTGTCCTTTCCCACTCTATATTCTTGGCTTTGTCATAAATTAATAGACCATATATGCATGGATTTACTTCTGGTCTCTCTAGTTTGTTCCATTGATCTATATGTCTATTTCTATGCCAATAATATACTGTGTTGTTTACTATAGCATAATATAGTTTGAAAGCAAGGAGTGTGATGCCTTCAACTTTGTTCTTCTTTCTCAAGGTTGCTTTGGGTATTCAGGGTCTTTTGTGGTTCCATACAAATTTTGGGGTCATTTGTTCTATTTCTGTGAAATATGTCATTAGAATTTTGATATGGATTGCACTGAACCTGTAGATTGCTTTGGGTAGTATGGACGTTGTAACATTAATTATTCTAGTCCATGAGCACGAAATGTTCCATTAATTTGTTTCTTCTTCAATTTCTTTCATTAATGTCTTATAGTTTTCAGTATATAGGTCCTTTACCTCCTTGATTAAATTTATTCATAGGTATTTTATTCTTTTTGATGCAGTTGTGAATAAGGTTGTTTTCTTCATTTCTCGTTCTGATAGTTTGCTTTAACATACAGAAATGCAATGGATTGTTGTATATTGATTTTGTATCTGGCAAATTTATTTTAATTCTTTTATTTGTTCTAACTTTTTTAGTGGAGTCTTTAGGATTTATATATATAATATCATGTCATCTGCAAATAGTGACAGTTTTACTTCTTTCCAGTTTGGATGACTTTAATTTTTTTTTTCTTTCATCACTGATCTAAATATGACTTCTAATAATGTGGTGAATAAAAGTGGCAAAAGTTGTCATCCTTGTTCTTATTCCTGATCTTAGAGGGAAATCTTACAGCTTTACACTATTGAGTATGGTGTTGGCCGTAAATGACAAACATACAGCTTTTATTATGTTGAGGTATGTTCCCTCTATACCCACTTTGTTTAGTGTTTTATTGTAAATGGATATTGAATTTTGTCAAATGCTTTTTTCTGCAGCTATTGAGATGATCGTATGATTTTTATCCTTTTTAGCTATATCACATTGAGTTACAGTTGTTGAATCATCCTTGCTGGGGTAAATCTCACTTAATCATGGTGGGTGAGCCTTTTAAAGTATTGTTAAATTTGATCTGCTAATATTTAACTGAAGATTTTTGCATCTGTGTTCATAGGGCTATGGACCTATAGTTTTCTTTTCTTGTGGCATCCTTGTCTGGTTTGGGTATCAAGGTAATGCTGGTCTCATAAAATAAGTTTGGAAGCATTCCCTCTTCTATCTTTCTTGGAAGAGTTGTGAAAGATTGATACTATTCTTCTTTGAATGTTTGGTTGAATTTACCAGTGAAGCTATCTAGTCCTGAACTTCTGTTTGTTGGGAAGTTTTTGATTACTGAGTCAATCTCCTATCTAGCAGTCATCCTGTTCAGATTTTCTATTTTTTCATGGTTCAGTCTTGATGGATTGTATGTTTCTAGAAATGTATCCATTTCTTCTATGTTGTTCGATTTGTTGGTGTACAGTAGTCTCTTATGATTCATTGTATTTCTGTGGTATCAGTTGTAGTGTGTCCTGTTTCATCTCTGATTTTGAGTCCTCTGCCTTTTTCTTGGTGAGCCTAACTAAAGGTTTGTCAATTTTGTTTATCTTTTCAAAGAACCAATTCTTAGTTTATCTATTGTCTTTTTAGTCTCTGTTTCATTTATTTCTTCTCCAATCTTTGTTATTTCCTTCCTTCTATGAACTTTGGACTTTGCTTGACCATCTTTTTCTAGTTCTTTCAGGAGTATGGTTAGGCTGTTTATTTGAGATTTTTCTTGATTTCCTGAGGTTGGCATTATCACTGTGAACTTCCCTGTTTAACTGCTTTTGCAGCAACCCATAAATTTTGGTATGTTATCTGTCTCAAGGTACTTTAAAATCTCTTCTTTGACTCTTTGGTTGTTCAGTAATATGTTGTTAAATCTCCATATATTTTAAAGTTTTCCAGCTTTTTTTTCATGTGATTGATTTCTGGTTTCGTATCACTGTGGTCAGAAAAGATGCTTGATATGATTTTAGTGCCCTGAAAATTATTAAAACTTGTTATGTGACCTAACATATGATCAGTCCTGGAGAATGTTCCATGTGCACTTGAGAAAAATTTGTATTCTGTTGGTTTTGGATGGAATGCTTCCTGTTAAGTTTACCTGGTCTAATGTGTTATTTAAGGTTGTAGTTTCTTCATTGATTTTCTGCCTAGATGATCCATCCATTGATGTAAGTGGAGTATTAAATTCCTCTACTATTATTGTATTGCTGTCTGTTTTTCCCTTTAGGTCTTTAATAATTTGCTTTATACATTTAAGTGCTATTATGTTGGATGTACAAATATTTACAAATGTTATACTTCTAGAAGTATTGACCCCTTTATTGTTATGCCCTTCTTTATCTCTTATTAGTCTTTTTAAAAAGTCTATTCTAAGTATAGCTACCCTGGCTTTATTTTTTTGTTTTGTTTTCATTTGCATGGATTTTTTTCCATCAATTCACTTTCAGCCTGTGTGTTTATACATCTGAAGTGAGTCTCTAGTAAGGCAGCATATAGATGTGTCTTGTTTTTTAATCTATTCAGCCACTCAGTCTCTTAATTGGAGAATTTAGTTTACTTACATTTAAAGTAATTATTCATAGGATCTTATTGCCATTTGTTCGTTGCTTTCCGGTTGCTTTGTAGTTTCTCTGTCCCTCTGTTCCAGTCTTCTGTTGCTCTCTTCCTCTGTAGTTTGATGACATTCTTTACTGGTATACTTAAATTCCTTTCTTTTTCTCTTTTGTGTGTCTACTCTACAATTTTGCTTTGTGTTATCATGAGGCTTACATATAACAACTTGTATCTATAAAAGTCTTATTTAAGTCGGTAACAACTTAAGATTAATCTCATTTTACAGCTGTACATATTTACTCCACCCAACTTTTATGTGTTTGATATTACGTTTATATCTTTTTATCTTGTGTCACTAATTATTATAATCATAGTTATTTTTACTACTTTTTTCTTTTAACCTTCATAACTAGCTTTGTAAGTGATTGATCCACTACCCTTACTCTATATTTACCTTTCCAGCCTTATTCCAGATTTATTCTTTCATATTTTTTTTATTACTAATTAATACCCTTTCTTTTCAGCTTAAAAAAGTCCCATTAACATTTCTCGTAAGGCCACTTTAGTGGTGATGAGCTCTAGCTTTTACTTGTCTGGAAAACTCAGTTTCTCCTTCAATTCTGAATGGTAACTTTGTCACGTAGAGTGTTCTTGGTGGGAATTTTTTCTCTTTCAGCACTCTGAATACATAGTGCCATTCACTTCTGGCCTACAGAGTTTCTGCTGATAGCCTTAGAGAGATTCTCTTGTATGTAACAAGTTGTTTTTCTCTTGTTGCTTTTAAGAGTCTCTCCTTGTATTTAACCTTTGACATTTAGACAAAATATGTGTTGGTGTGGGTCTCTTTGAGTTCCTCTTTCTTGGAACTCTCTGGCCTTGGATCTGAGTGCTGTTTCCTTCCCCAAGTTAGGGAAGTTTTCAGTCATTATTTCTTCAAGTAATTTTTTTGCCCCTTTCTCTCTCCTTCTTCTGGGAGCCCTATAGTGTTAGTCCACTTGTATTGTCCCTGAAGTCCCTTTAGCTATATTCTCTTTTTTTCTTTTCTTTTTCCTTTTGCTGCTCTGATGGGATGAATTCTGCTGCCTTGTCATCAAGTTGGCTGATTCTTCTACTTCATCTAATCTTCTGTTGAACACTTGTAGCTTTTTTTCCCCATTCAGCTGTTGTATTCTTCAGCTCTGTGACTTCTATTTGGTACCTTCTTTTGTTTGTCATCTCTTTGTGGAAGTTCTGTGTTCATTTATTCTGCTCTCCTGTTCGGTGAGCATCTCTCCAACTTTTACAATATCAGATAAATTGCTTATCTCCATTTAATTAACATCCCCCCTCCACCCCAAGCTTTTATCTTTGTTGTTGTTGTTGTTTGGAACATATTCCTCTGTTTATTCATATGACTCTTATATGGTTTCTATGCAGTAGATGAAATAACCACTTTTCTCTTGAAGTCTCGAAGGAGTGGCTTGTATAGGAGATGAAACTTGTGTTCAACCCTTCCTTAGCTCCTGGTTGTCTCTCAAACCTTTGTGATTGCCCAGGCAGCCTATTATATTTTTAAAACTGCCAGTATTTAAAGGTGTGCTAAGACCTGTCCATGTCACAAAAGGGGAGGGTCTCAGTCAGCATTTAGATTTAGGCTGATTGGAAGGCAAACTCTTAGACAGCAGTTTTTAAAATATGCAAATATCTACTGTCCTGGTGGACGACAGGGATAAGCCCCACTGACAACCAAGCCGTGTGACCTGGAGGCCAGACCTTTGGCAGAAGTCACAAATATCGGGGTTCCAGAGATATAGGACATACCAGAGAGCTGTAGTGAGCTAGAAGGAAAGCACAAGGATGGCATGTCCTGGCCTGTGTCCCCTGAGAGCAGCTCTGTAGGTCCCTAGGTGTGTGTGCCAAACCTGAAGCCTGCCCCTCAGGCCAAAGCTCCAGCAAATAGGCCTCTTTCACAGAAAGACCATGAGTGTGTGAGAGTCTGCTGTCTGCGCAGTGTCCTGAATTTGGCAGCCTACAAACTACCCTTCCAGTCCTTACAGTCCCTTGGGACCCAGGAATGCAAGCCCCTTTGGCCACTAGAGCCAGGCGGTCAAGATGTGTCCCCTGGTTGGTAGCTGCAAAAACTGCAGCACCAGAAGTGAAAGCCAGGGCACCTGACCCATGTGAGAGCCCCCCTCTGGGAGATGCTGGTGCTCTGGAGAATGGTAGGGCCCTGCCTTCTGAGGTCTGTGGAAAGGGTTACAGTCAGCCCTAGTTGTGTGTTTAGTTAGAAGCCTGCCCGTCAGGCTGCAGCTGTGATGATTAGTTAATAGGCCTCTTTCACTGAGAGACGGAGCCCCTGGGTCTGTTGCCTCTTGCTGTGCCCTGGGGGGTGTTAGCTATTTAAGAACTCTTTCTTTGGTTCCAGTTCTGCTGGCCACCAGAACCAGATCATGTAGAAGTGTCTCTTGGCAGCAGTTGCAAAAATGAGGGCACCAGACAAAGGTATAAGCTTCTTTCTGGGAGATACCAGTGAGCTGGAGTGAGGCAAAGGGAGAGCACAAAGACTGTCCACCCCACTCTGTTCCTTGAGAGCACTTCCTGAGGCCACCAGATGTGTATCAAACCAGAAGCCTGTCTCTCAGGCTAAAGCTCCTAGATCAGCCAGTAGGCCTGTTTCACAGAAAGACTGAGAGTGTGTTTCAGTTGGGTATCTGTGCAGTGCCCTGGGGGTGGTAGCCTGCCAAGACCTGTCCCTCTGTTACGGTCCCCTGGGACCCAGGTATGTGTGCTCTCCCGGCCTCCAGAGTCAGGCGGTCAAGAGGCATCCCCTGGAGTAGCTGCAAAAATCAGTGCATCCCACACATGAAAGAGCTCCCTTCTGGGAGATACTGGTGCTCTGGGTCATGGCAGGATGACAGCATGAAGATGGTGTCCACTGGCTGTAGTGAGCAGAGGGGGAGCATATAGACGACACCTTTAGGAATAAAAAAGAAAAAGATGGCACCTGTCGGCTAAGCAAGGCAGAGTGGTAGTGCGTGGATGGCGCCTCCCAGTCTGTCTCTGGAGAGTGTGTGTTAAATTAAATGCCTTCCACTCAGGCCAATGCTTTAATATATGAAAATAAACCTCTTTCACTTAAAGTCTGAGTGCAGATCTCCTGCCTCTGAGCTGGGCCCTGGGGCCGGTGAGTCTAAGTGTGAAAGCCCATTTCTCAGATTTTGTGGATCTGGTGGATGTGAGCCTGGTTGGTTTTCAAAGTTAGATATTTGGGGGGTTCATCTCAGGTGGACATCTTAACAGTTGGGGTGCCCAATGTGGCGTTCGTACCCTTTCCTCCTCAAGGTGAATTTCTGGGTTTGAGTTCCCTGCTGATTTGGGGTTACTGCATGAGCAGTGGGGTTCGTGGCAAGATTTTATCCTGCCTTCTCCTACTCATTACAGTGTGGTTTTCTTCTCCTTTACCTGATGTGTAGTCGGTGCTCATCCAGACTTTAGGTATTTAGAGAGAGATGTTCCATCTGTAGCTGTAGACTCACTATGTCTGTCAGGGGAGATGAGTTTAGGATCTTTCTCTGTCACCATCTTGAATCAGAAATTTAATTCTTGTATATTGATCTTCTATTCTGAGAAGATTACTTAATTCACTTATTGGTTCTAGTAGAGTTATAATAGATTTTATGAGATTTTCTTCATAATGGAGCACATCATTTGTGAAATGACATCATTTCTTATTTCTTTCCTCTTGCATTATTGCACGTGCTGGAATCTTTAATGTTGATGTTAGACATCCTTACCTTCTTCCTGATCGTAGGAGAAAATCATTCAGTTTTTCACCATTTAGTACGATGCTAGTTGTAGGATTTTAAGTAAATGCCCTTTATCAGAATGAGGAATTTTTCTTTTATTCCTACTTTTGAGAGTTTTTATCAGGAATGGATGTTTGATTTTCTCAAATGAATTTCTGCATCTATTGACATAATTACAAATAATTTACATATTTATTTATAAACATTTTTAGTTAATATGATGAATTGATGTACTTTCAAATGTCAATCTTGCATTCTTGGGATAAAATCCATTTGAGCAAAATATATTATCCTTTATAAATTTTGGATTCCATTTGCTAAAATTTTGTTTGATTTTTGTTTTTTATGTTTATGACAAAGATATTGATCTGCAACTTCTTTGTAATATCTTTGTCTGGTTTTGGTATCAGGTTAATTCTGGGCTCACAGAATGAGTTGGGGAGTATTCCCATTTTTTTCAATTTTTTGAAAGAGTTCATGAAGAATTTTTCTAAGTGTCTAATGGAATTCACCTGTGGTGCTCTGTGGGCCTGGAGTTTTCTTTGTGGGAAAGTTTTAAACTACAAATTCAGTTTCTTTAACAGATACAGGCTATTTCTGGGCAAGCTTTGGTAATCTGTGTCTTTTAAGAAATTTGTCCACTTCATCTAAGTTGTTGAATTTATTAGCATAAGATTGCTTACAGTATTATCCCTGATTATCCTTTTAATGCCCGTGGAACCTGTAGTAATGTCATTCTTCTCATTCCTGTTATTGGTATATTCTTGCATTCTTTACTGCTTTTTAGTTTCATAGATTTATTGTTTCGGGTTTTTATTTCATTCATTTCCACGCTGATATTTATTTCCCTTCTGCTTACCATGGGTTTAATTTGCTCTTCTTTCTCTACCTTCTTAAGGTAGAAGCTGAGGTACTGGTTTGAAATTGTTTTTGTTTTTAATATAGCTGTTTATTGCTATAAATTTCATTCTAAATCTTACTTTATAGGCATCTCCCAAACTTTGATATGTTGTGTTTTTATTTTCATTTGATTCCAAATACTTCCTAGTTTCCTTTTTGATTTTTTCTTTTGCCCACATGTTTAGAAGCATTTCATTCAGCTTCTGTGTATTTGCAGATGTTTCATAGATCTGTTATTAATTTCTAATTTAATTCCTTTGTGGTTGGATATTTTGTATAACTCGGATCTTTTAAGGACTTATTGAGAGCTGTTTTATCAACCAGAGTATGATCTGTCTCAGTAAATGTTCCATGTGCACTTGTAAAGAATGTGTATTCTGTTGCTGTTAGAAGTGTTCTACAAATGTCTGAGAGGTCCGGTGGGTTGGTAATGTTGCTCACATCTTCCATATCTTTACTAACTTCTTGTTTGTGTTCTATCAACTATTGAGAGTGAGTTATTGAACTCTTTAATTGTGGATTTGTCTTATGTTTCTTCTAGAAGTTTCTATCAGCTTTTGATTCATGAATTTTTAAATTGTATTATTAGATGCATAATTGTTAAGGATTGTTACATCCAATTTGTAAATTGATTGTTTCATTATTGTCTCATATGCTTCTTTTTTCATTTTTCTGCTGCCTTTTAGCTTAGTATTTTTAATGACTACACTTTATTTTCTTCGTTGGCTTATTAGCTGTAATTCTTTATTTTAGTGATTGCCTTAGGGGTTTTCATATGCATCTGTAACTCACCACAACTTACCTTCCGGTGACATTATACCACTTCACATACGTTGTTAGGACCTTGCGGTAATATGCTTCCATTTCTCACTTCCCAACCTTTGTGCTGCTGTCACTCATTTTACTTTTTATGTGTGTTATAAACTCCACACTACGTTATTACTGTTATTGTTTACATGGGCAATTTTCTTTTAATAAGGTTTAAGTCATTAAAAAAATCATATGTTTTCACATGTAGTTATCATTTCCATTGTTTTTAAAATTCCTTTTGTTGGTCTAGATTTCCATGTGATACACACTTGACCCTTGAACAACATGGGGTTAGGTATGCCAGTCCCTGCACAGTCGAAAATCCTGGTGTTGGCATCCCTTGTTATCCTTCGGGCATTGGTTCCAGGACCCACCATGGGTATCAAAATCTGTGAATGCTCAAGGGCCATAGTCAGCCCTCTGACTATGGTTCCACATTTGTGGATTCAACCAACTGCAGATCTTGTAGTACTGTTCTTATTGGAAAACTTCCGCACATAGGTAGATCGGTGCAGTTCAAACCAATGCTGTTCAAGGGTCAACTGTAATTTTCTTTCTGCTGGAAGAACTTCTTTTAACATTTGTTTTGGTGCCAGTGTGCTGGTTATAAATCCTCTTGGCTTCCGTATGTCTAAAAATATCTTTATTTGGCCTTTGTTTTAGAAAGATATTTTTGCTTTGCATAGAATTCTAGGTTGAGTTTTTTCTTTCAATACTGTAAATATGGTGCTCTTTTGTCCTATTTGCACTATATCCAACGAGAAATCTGCTCTTAACCTTACTGTTGTTCCTCTATATGTAATGTGTCTTTTCATCTGAGTACTTTTTAAGTTTTTTCCTTTATTTCTGGTTTTGAGCAACTTGATTATGATGTACCTTGAAATAATTTTCTTCATGTTTTTTGCACTTGAGATTCATTAGACTTCTTGGTTCTGTAGATTTATAGATTTCATAAAATGTGGAAATTTTCAGTTTTTAAGTAATAGTAAAAACTTTTATAGACAAAACAAATGTATGTGTCAGAAGAAAAGACATTACATGTTATTTACAACTCTGTACATAGCATTTGCATTGTATTAGGTATTATAAGTAATCTAGAGATGATTTAAAGTACATGGGAGTATGTGCATAGGTTATATGCAAATATTACACCATTCTATATAAAGGACTTGAACATCCATAGATTCTGATATCCACAGGGGTCCTGGAAGCAATCTCCCTGAGTATACTGAAGGACAGCTGTATATGGGATCATGTTAATTATGATAAGTGCGCACTACTGTGACAGAGACAAAACAGTAAGGTGGTTTAAAAAAAGATGCTCAGTTCTCTTCTATTTAATACTCACTCTGTGAACAGACCAGGTCAATTTGGACAGCTTTGCAAATGGGGACCTTGCCCTGAGCCCAGTGACACAGGCTCTGAGCTCCCTGTCAGGCAGTCCAGGGACGACCTGTCTTGCTACTTGCAGGCCTTTTGAGACTTTTGCTCCATGATGCCAGCAGCCCCTTCAAGTTTATGTCCTGTTTTCCCTCTGATCGATGTGGCTACAATGTGCTCTCCCAGGCTGGTCTTAAGTCATGCTTGACAAGGTGCAGGCACTTCTTGTGTGAATGGGGCTGCTGTTCTCAGTCGCACATGGGCCCCTTGCTTATCCTCCTCTCCAGGCTGTAGTGTGTGGAAGCCAGGGGTGTGGTCAACAGAAAATGAGAACACGGTCTAGGAATACAGTGATTATGGCCTAAAGATCTCAAGAGAAAGCACTATTGGAAAATCTGTTGTACTTTTATGCTGTAAAATTCCGAATGGTAAATTTAACACGGCAAGAAAATGAATGATGGTTCATCTTTTCCTGCACACTCAGTTTAAGACCTGCCTTTGTCCTCGTCATTCATGAAGCATAGTAGCTCTTTGACAGAGCCACTGGAAGTCACTTAGATGCTGCGCTCTTGGGAGTAATAATGCAACCAGCATTAAATGCGTGGTGCTGGGAGAAGGCATAGGCAAAATCCACCTACATTGTTTCCACACAAACAAATCCCCAGGGGCTATGGTATTTAAAATACTAACACCGTTGCTACTTTTTCTTGGGGTGGCGGGGGCAGGGATATAATATTAGCCAGGAGGGGTGATTTGACAATAAAGAAGAGATGGTTCCTGGACCTGAACAGGAAAACATGATGCACTTATTGAACAATAAACACATTTAAGTACTTCTTTCTACTCATTATTCTAAATTTTCATCAACAAATCACTATACCTTCCATGGGCTGATAAATTTTTTAATGCATTCAAAAATTAGATTGTAATCAGAAAGAAGTAAATGTTTTTTAAAAAGACTAGGAAGAATTACACCAAAGTTTTATAGTGATTGCATCGGAATGTTGGCTTCATAAGACAGTTGTTTTTTTTTTTCATGTATTCTACAATGTGGTCACATTAGATTAGAAAATAATAACTTGGACATGGCCACGTAGCTAGTTAAGTAGAAGAAACAAATTCTCCTTGAGTCCAAAGTCCATACTCTTTTCTCTTTAAAAAAAAAAAAGATTTAAAAAATAGTAGTATAAGCTACATACAAAAAGGGTTGGTGAAAAATAAATCTTCTCCCACTCTGTTGTTTAGGTGTCTAGTTGTTTTCCTCAGAAGCAGCCACTGTTAGTTTCTTTGTAGTTTCTGTCAAGAGACCGAAAAATGTAGCTACATGTTTGTGTATGTGTCTTTTCTTCTTAAACACAAATGATAAACACACACATACTCTTCAGCACTTTTTTTCATTGGTAAAGCCTAGAGATCTGATCATATCAGTATTAATGTTTGCATCATAATTTTTAACCCATTCTCAACCTGTTGCTATTTCAAAGAATATTGAACTTAATTCTCACACACATGCTTAGAAATACATATGAGGGTGTACAGGTGGGATAAACTGCTGTAAGTGGATTTGCTAGGTCAAAGGGGGCACTTACTTACTCACGACAGGAGTTGTCCCGGTTTTACACTCTCACCAACAGTGTGTGTGTATCTTTCACCATAAGCTTGCCTACTCTTAGAGTTCTGCCACTCCCCGCGTTCTTTTCAGTGCAGCACACTGCCTGGCCCCGAGTCCCAGCCCAAGCGTTTACTAGGTTTGTGGCTTTGGACGAGTCAATTTTTTTTTAATATATTTTATTGAAGTATAGTCAGTTTACAATGTTGTGTCAATTTCTGGTGTACAGCACAGTGCTTCAGTCATATAGGAACATACATATATTCTTTTTCACCGTAAGTTACTGGATGAGTCAATTTAATAATCTCTCTGCACTTCTGTCCCCAATGAAGATAATATTCATTTTCCATAGTTTCTATCACAATTAAAGGTGGTATGTGAAAGACCAAACATTACACACATGGTAGGCAGAATCAGTATCATTATGCATTCTACGTACAAATACTCTTGTGCTTTTCTTCCACTTCTCCACTTCTGTTCTTAGCGCAGCAACTGTTCAGGCTTTATGATTCATCTGCTTGCTTTCAGTACCTATTTCACAGGCCTTTTCCCACCTCCCCCAAATCTGATGGTGAAATGAATCTTCCTGAATTCAAGTTCTAGTTGTTACTGTCCTGCTTTAAAAGACAAACACAAAACAAAATCTATATAACTAAGAGGAAATTCTGTACCTTATTCCGCATTATCTAGCCCCACTCTGCCTTCCTGAGTGACTTTTCACTGCTGCCTTTGGATGTTGTATTTATAATTCCTTTTAAATATTCCTGAATAGGCAGAGTGATACAATGTGTAGGTTAAATTATCAGTGCAGTCAGTTTCCCTGGTCAGTAATGTGCACATGAGTGTTCTAAACAGAAGGTCCACATTAGAGCGGCGGCTATCACAGGTGCATCTACTATCCATGTATAGATTAATGCCTGATAGATGCTTTGCTAATTAGTAGAGCAACCGTCAGAAGAGGGTTTTTAATTAAATTGATGGCTTGTAATTAGCATGATGACTGTTGGAAATGGACTCTCAGTAAGAAATTACAGGTATTCAAGATACGAGTTAATAGACTGGCTAAAATGTGCAGACACTTCTCCTTGTTTTGTGAACTGAATGTAAGAATTCAGTCAGTTCTGTATGCTTTACCCTTAGAGGTGGTTCCCAAAGCTTAAACTATCACAGTTCCATGGCCAAACATTGGATGTAATGATTTCTGGTTGTTTCATGCCCATTTAAAGGAATATTATCTGATATCTGCTATGAGTGAACCTGTCTTGCAAAGTGTGGTCAAATCACCCAAATTGATAAAGAGCTAGGCCTTCATCATGCTTACAAAACAAGTTATACAAACAGTATTTTTTTTTAATTGAAGTAATAGTCAGTTACAATGTGTAAATTTCTCATGTGCAGCATAATATCCCAATTGTGCATATATATATATACACACACACGTATACATATATTCATTTTCATATTCTTTTATCATTAGAGGTTATTACAAGATATTGAATATAGTTCCCTGTGCTATATAGAAGAAAAAAATTTTAATCTATTTTTTTATATAGTAGCTAATATTTGCAAATCTCAAACTCCCAATTTACCCCTTCCCACACCCATCCCCCCGGTAGCCATACATTTGTTCTCTATGTCTATGAGTCTGTTTCTGTTTTGTAAATAAGTTCATTTGTCTTTTTTTTAGATTCCACATATGAGCGATCTCATATGGTATTTTTCTTTCTCTTTCTGGCTTACTTCACTTAGAATGACAATCTCCAGGTCCATCCATGTTACTGTAAATGGCATTATTTTATTCTTTTTTTTTAATCACTGAGTAGTATTCCATTGTAAAAATAAAGCACAACTTCTTTATCCAGTCATCTGTTGATGGACATTTAGGTTGCTTCCATGTCTTGGTTATTGGAAATAATGCTGCTATGAACATTGGGGTGCATGTATCTTTTTGAATTAGAACTCCCTCCCAATATATGCTTGAGAGTGGGATAGCTGGATCATATGGTAAGTCTATTTTTAGGCTTTTGAGGACTCTCTGTACTGTTTTCCATAACAGCTGCATTCCCACCAACCTCTCCACAGCCTCTCCAGCATTTATCATTTGTGGACTTTTGAATGATGGCCATTCTGACTGGTGTGAGATGACACCTCATTGTAGTTTGATTTGCATTTCTCTGATATTTAGTGATATTGAACATTTGTTCATGTGCCTATTGGCCATTTGTATGTCTTCTTTGAAGAATTGCTTGTTTAGGTCTTCTGCCCATTTTTGGATTGGGTTGTTTGGTTTTTTTATTATTAAGTTGTATGAGCTGCTTATATATTCTGGAAATTAAACTTTTATCAATTGCATCTTTAGCAAATATTTTCTCCCATTCTGTAGGTTGTCTTCTTGTTTTGCTTATGGCTTCCTTTGCTGTGCAAATCTTGTAAGTTTAATTAGGTCCCATTTGTTTATTTTTGCTTTTATTTCTATTGCCTGTGTAGACTGCCCTAGGAGAACATTGCTAAGATTTATGTCAGAGAATGTTTTGCCTATGTTTCCTTTTAGGAGGTTTATAGTGTCTTGTCTGATATTTGTCTTTAAGCCATTTTGAGTTAATTTTTGTGTGTGGTGTGAGGGAGTGTTCCAACTTCATTGATTTACATGCTGCTGTCTAGTTTTCCCAACACCACTTGCTGAAGAGGCTGTCTTTTCTCCATTGTATATTCTTGCCTCCTTTGTCAAAGATTAGTTGACTGTAGGTCTGTGGGATTATTTCTGGGCTCTATTCTATTCTATTGATCCATATGTCTGTTTTTGTGCCAATACTATGCTGTTTTTATTACTGTGGCTCCGTCTGAAGTCTGGGAGGGTTGTTCCTCCAGCATCATTCTTTTTCTTCAGTATTGCTTTGGCATTTCTGGGTATTTTGTGATTCTCTATAAATTTTAGGATTATTTGTACTAGTTCTGTGAAAAATGTCATGGGTAGTTTGATAGGGATTGCATTAAATCTGTAGATTGCCTTGGGCAGTATGGTAATTTTAACAATATCGATTCTTCCAATCCAAGAACATGGGATATCTTTCCATTTCTTTAAGTCATCTTTAATTTCCTTCATCAATGTTTTGTTATTCTCCATGTGTACATCTTTCACCTCCTTGGTCAGATTTATTCCTAAGTGTTTTATTTTTTGGATGTGGTTTTTAAAAGGGATTGTTTCTTTACTCTTTTTCTGATATTTAATTGTTAGTGTGAAGAAATGCCACTGATTTCTGTATGTTTCTCTTGTATCCGGCTACCTTGCTGAATTCTTTTATCAGCTCTAGTAGTTTTTGTGTGGAGCTCTTAGGGTTTTCTATATATAGTATCATGTCATTCGCATATAGTGACAGTTTTACCTCTTCTCTTCCAATTTGGATCCCTTTTATTTCTTTTTTTGTGCCTGACTGCTGTGGCTAGGACCTCCAAAAGTATGTTGAATATAAATGGTGAGAGTGGGCATCCTTGTCTTGTTCCAGGTTTTACTGGGAAGGCTTTCAGTCTTTCATCATTGAATATTATGCTGGCTGTAGGCTTGTCATAAACAGCCTTTATTGTGTTGAGATATGTTCCCTCTATACCCACTTTGGTTAGTTTTTATCATAAATGGGTGTTGAATTTTATCAAATGCTTTTTCTGCATCTTTTGAGATGATCATGTGATTTTTGTCCTTTTGTTGATATGGTTTATTACCACATTGATTGATTTTGTGTATGTTGAACCATCCAATTTGCTTCCATGTAGTTCACAGAATTCTTTTATGGTTTTTTTGTATTTTTGTAGTATTGATTGTAATTTCTCCATTTTCCTTTCTTATTTTGTTTACTGTGTCCTCTCTGTCTTCTTGGTAAACCTGGCCAGAGGTTTGTCGATTTTGTTTACTCTTTCAAAAAACCAGCTCTTGGTTTGATTTTTTTTTTCTGTTTTTTAAATTTCTATTTCCTCCCTGATCTTTATTATTTCTTTCCTTCTGCTGACTTTGGGATGTTTGCTCCTCTTTTTCTAATTCTTTTAGGTGATAGGTTAGGTTGTTTATTTGAGACTGTTCTTGGTTTTTGAGGAAAGCCTGTATCTCTGAACTCTCCTCTTAGGACTGCTTTTGCTGCATCTCATAGACTTTGTGTAGTTGTGTTTTCATTGTTATTTGTCAAAGTATTTTTTAATTTCTTCTTTTTTTAGCAGCGTGTTCTTTAGTCTCCATGCCATTTTTTTTTTTTTCTCACTTGTTTTTCTGTGGTTGATTTCTAGTTTCTTGGCATTGTGGTCAGAGAAGATGCTTGAAATAATTTCTATCCTCTTAAATTTGTTGAGGGTTCTTTTGTGCCCCAGTAGGTGATCTATCCTAAAGAATGTTCCATATCAACTTGAAAAGAATGTATATTCTGGTTTGGGGGGAAGTAATGTCCTAAAAATATCAACGAAGTCCAAGTGTTTTATTGTGTCTTTTAGTATTTCTGTTGCCTTACTGATTTTCTGTCTGGAAGATCTGTCCAATGATGTTAATAGGATGTTAACATCTCCTACTGTTATTTATATGAACAGTTTTGTGGTTGCTTGTGATAATGTTTAACAAATGTCTGAGTGGCAGAATTTGATCTAAGACTTATTTTCACTGTATCTTGTTAAACAAGGGTGTAGGGGAATAGCTCTCATCCATGCTAAACTTAGTTTTTTGCCAATAGAATTCCTAAGAGTTGTACATGACAAGATTGTCTTGGATCAGCTTGGGAATAACTGGATGTACATTTTTAACAACGTGAACATCTTTCCACTTCTGTAGAACACCTTATGACAGGTGCCTGCGTGTTCTTTTTTTTTGGAAGGTTCACTGTCATTATCTGAATTCTGTATCTTCATGAAGCCTTCACGGTTTTCAGGCAGATCCTATCCCCTCTGAATTCCAATAGTATTAAATCTGCATATCACCTACCACATTTCAAAATTTGTCTTTGTGGTCCATTTTATGCCACTTGGTAGATTGTTTCTTTTTAAATTAAGAACATTTTTTTTTACCTTTTGACACCTTTCACCCATGTCTGTCACCTCTCACCCCCCCCATCACCCCCACCACTGGCAACCATTAATCCATTCTTTGTATTTATGAGGTCAGTTTTTTGTTTTTTTGTTTGTTGTTGTTAGATTCAACATGTAAGAGAGATCATGCAATATTTTTCTCTGTCTTAATTCACTTGGTATAATGCCCTTGAGATCCACCCTGTTGTCACAAATGGCAAGATCTCATTATTTTTTATAGCTGAATAATATTCTGTTACTCTGTACATACATTCCCATTTTCTTTATCCATACAGCTGTTGAAGGACACACGTTGCTTCCATATTTTGGATATTGTAAATAATGCTGCAGTGAACATGGGGATGCATCTGTCTTTTTGAGGTAGTATTTTCTTTTTCTTCAGATAAATACTCTGAAGTGAAATTTCTGGATCATATGGTAGTTCTATTTTTAATTTTGAGGAACTTCCATACTGTTTTCCATAGTAGCTGCACCAGTTTACACTCCCTCTGATAGTGCAGAAGTGTTCACTCTTCTCCACACCCTTGCCAACACTTGTTATTTTTTCTCTTGGGTAATAGTGCTTCTAAGAGGTGTGAGGTGATACTTCATTGTGATTTTGATTTTCATATCCCAGACCATTAGTAATGTTGAGATTCTTTTTGTGTACCTGTTGGTCATCTGTTTGTCTTCTTTGGAAAAATGCCTCATTGGATCTTTTGCGGATTTTTAAATAGGTATGTTTATTTTTTTCTTATTAAGTTGTGTGGGTTGTTTATATTTTTTGGATATTAACCCCTTATCAGATATATGATTTGCAAATATTTTTTCCCATTCAGTAGTTTGCCTTTTCATTTTGTTACTGGTTTCTTTTGCTCTTCAGAAGCGTTTTAGTTTGATGTAGTCCAGCTTGTTCAATTTTGCTTTTGTTGCTTTTGCTTTTTTTGTCGGATTAAAAGCATCACAAAAACCTGTGTCAAGTGTACCCTCTGTTTTCTTCTAGGAATTTTGTGGTTTTAGGTCTTATGTTTAAGTCTTTAATCCATTTGAGTTAATTTTTATGTATGGTGTAAGATAGTGGTCCAGTTTCATTTTTTTGCATGTGGTTGTCCACTTTTCCCAACATCATTTCTTAAAGATGCTATCCTTTCCCCATTGTACATTCTTGGCTCCTTTGTCATAAATTAATTGCCCATATATGTGTAGGTTAATTTCTGGGCTCTGTTCTCTTCTGTTGGTCTGTGTGATTGTTTTTATGCCAATAACATACTATGTTAATTTTTATATCTCTTTAATAAATGGTGTTAACATTAAAAAAATTATCTTTGTAATGTACAGTGGATGTACAGTGGACCCTTGAACAACGTGGGTTTGAACTGCTTGGGTCCACTTGTACCTGAATTTTTTCACTACATATGTACTACAGTTTACACGATTGGTGGTTGGTTGAATCCTCATATGTGGAACTGCAGATATGGAGGGCTAACTGAAGTTATATGCACAGTTGACTGTGTAAAAGGTTAGTGCCCCTAACTCCATTGTTGAAGGGCCAACTGTAGTTTGAAATCGTGGGGGTAGGGGAGTGATGCCTCCAGCTTTGTTCTTCTTTAATCAAGATTTCTTTGGCTATTCAGGATCTTTTGTGATTCCATACACATTTTAGTATTGTTTGTTCTATTTCTGTGAAAAATGCCATTGGAATTTTGATAGGGATTCCATTGAGTCAATAGATTGCTTCAGGTAGTATGGGCATTTTAACAATATTCATTCTTCCAATGCATTGGCACAGAATATCCTTTCATTTATTTGTGTTGTGTTCAGTTTCTTTCATTAATGTTTTGTAGTTTCAGTAAACAGGCCTTTCACCTCTTTGGTTAAATTTATTTCTAGGTATTTTATTCTTTTTTTTTTTAACATTTTTTATTGATTTATAATCATTTTACAATGTTGTGTCAAATTCCAGTGTTCAGCACAGTTTTTCAGTCATTCATCGACATATACACACTCATTGTCACATTTTTTTCTCTGTGAGTTATCATAACATTTTGTGTATATTTCCCTGTGCTATACAGTGTAATCTTGTTTATCTATTCTACAATTTTGAAATCCCAGTCTATCCCTTCCCACCCTCCACCCCCCTGGTAACCACAAGTCTGTATTCTCTGTCTGTGAGTCTATTTCTGTCCTGTATTTACGCTTTGTTTTTGTTTGTTTGTTTTTGTTTTTGTTTTTTAGATTCCACATATGACCGATCTCATATGGTATTTTTCTTTCTCTTTCTGGCTTACTTCACTTAGAATGACATTCTCCAGGAGCATCCATGTTGCTGCAAATGGCATTATGTTGTCGGTTTTTATGGCTGAGTAGTATTCCATTGTATAAATATACCACCTGTTTATCCAGTCACCTGTTGATGGACATTTAGGCTGTTTCCGGTATTTTATTCTTTTTGATGTAATTGTAAATAGGATCATTTTCTTCATTTCTTTCTGACAGTTCAAATGCCAGAGATTTTTTTTTTTTTTTGCATTGATCTTGTATCCTACAACTTTACTGAGTTCTTTTACTAGTTCTAATAGTTTTTTCTTTCCAATTTGGATGCTTTTTATTTCTTTTTCTTGCCTAATTGCTTTAGTTAGGACTTTTAGTACTTTGTTGAATAAGTGGTTAAACTGGGCATCCTTGTCCTATTCCTGATCTAGAGGAAAATCTTCCAGCTTTATACCACTGAGTATGATAACTGTGGATTTGTCATAAATAGCCTTTGTTATGTTGAGGCATATTCCCTCTATATTCACTTTACTGAGTTTTTTTCATGACTAGATGTTGAATTCAGTCAATTTTTTTTGCATCTAATAAGATGATCATATGATTTTTATCCCTCATTTTGTTAATGTGGTGTATCTTACAAACTAATTGTGGATGCTGAATCATCCTTGCATCCCTGGAATAAATCACACTTGATCTTGGTGTATGATCCTTTTAATCTATTATTGAATTTGGTTTGCTAATACTTAGTTGAGGATTTTTGCATCTATATTCATTGGGGATACTGGCTTGAAATTTTCTTTCCCTGTGGCATCCTTTGTTTGGTTTTGGTATCAGGGTAATGCTAGCCTCATAAAATGAGTTTGGAAGAGTACCTCTTTTTTCTATATTTTGGAAGGGTTGGTGAAAAGAATTGGTATTAATTCTTAGAATGTTTGGTAGAATTCACCAGGGAACCCACCTAATCCTGAACTTTTGTTTGTTGAGAGGTTTTTAATTACTGATACAATCTCCTTGTTAGTAATCAGTTTGTTTAGATTTTCTATTTCTTTAGAATTGTCTTGATAGGTTGTATGTTTCTAGAAATTTATCCATTTCTTCTAGATTGTCCAAATTGTTGGCATATAATTGTTCATATTGGTCTCTTACGATCCTTTGTATTTCTGTGGTGTTAATTGTAATACTTCCTCTTTCATTTCTGATTTTTTAGTACTTTGTTTTTTTGAGAGGAGGAAATTATGTTCATTTAATTATTATTGTTATTTTTAAAAATGGAGGTGTCAGGAATTGAACCCAGGACCTTGTGCATGCTAAGCACTGCACTGTTCCTCTGAGGTATACCCTCACCCCTTAGTTTTTTTCTTGAGTTTAGCTAAAGGTTTGTCAATTTTGTTTACCTTTTCAAAAAGCAGGTCTTAGTTTCACTGATTTATTCTGTTGTCTTTTTAGTGTTTACTTCATTTATTTTTGCTCTAATCTTTGTTATTTCCTTCCTTTTACTAACTTTGGTCTTTGTTTTTCTTTTTCTAGTTCCTTGAGGTATAGTTAGGTTGTTTGAGACTTTTCTTGTTGTTTGAGGTATGCATTTGTTGCTATGAACTTCCCTCTTTAAGTGCTTTTGCTGCAATGCATAAATTTGAGAATGTTGCATTTCTATCTTTTCGTCTTAGGGTATTTTTTCTCTTTTGATTTCTTCTTTGACCTATTTATTGTTCCATAGTATCTATGTTGTTTAAACTTCATATATTTGTGCCTTTTTTTTTTTTTATGTGACTTCTAGTTTCATACCACTGTGATCAGAAAAGATGCTTGATTTGACTCTTGTCCTCTTAAATTTATTAAGACTGATTTTGTGGCCTAACATATGATCTAGCCTGGCAAATGTTCCACGTGCACTTGAGAAAAATGTGTATTCTGTTACTCTTGAATGGAATGTTTTTTATACCTATTAAATTCACCTGGTCTAATGTGTTAATTTAAGATTGTGGTTTCTTCGTTGATCTGCCTAGATGATTTATCCATTGATGTAACTGGAATATTGAAGTCCCCTACTATTACTGTATTGCTGTCTATTTTTTTCCTCTAGGCCTTAATATTTGCTTTATATATTTAAGTGCTTTTATGTTGGATGTATAAATATTTACAAATGTTATACTGAGAAGGATGGACCCCTTTATCGTTATGCCCTTCTTTATCTCTAGTATGGCCTAAGTACAGCTACCCCTGCTTTCAGTCTGTGTGTTTTTACATCCGACGTTAGTCTCTTGTAGGCAGCATGATGTGTCTCGGTTTTTAATCCATTCAGCCACTCAGTTTTTTGATTGGAGAATTTAGTTTATTTACATTTAAAGTAATTATTGATAGGGGCTTAATTGCCATTTGTTCATTGTTTCTTGGTTGCTTTAGTTCTTCCCTGTTCCCATCTTCTATTGCTCCCTTCCTTTGTGGTTTGATGACCTCCTTTAATGATTTGCTTATATTTCTTTCTCTTTATCTCTTGTTTATTTACTACAGGTTTATGCTTTGCAGTTACCATGAGGCTTACATATGACAGGTTATATCTATGTCTTTTTTTTTAAATGGAGGTACTGGGGATTGAACTCAGGACCTCGTGCATGCTAAGCATGCACTCTACCACTGACCTATACACCTCCCCCAATGTAGTTGTCTTTTAAAAGTTGATAACAATTTAAGTTTGATCACATTCTAAAGCTCAATATTTTTACTCCTCCTCACATTTTATGTTAATGTCTCATTTTACACATTCTTTTGTGTATCCTTTAACTAATTATTCATAATCTTAGTTGTTTCTACTATTTTTTCTTTTAACCTTCATAACTAGCTTTATAAGTGATTAATCCACTACCCTTACTCTATATTTACCTTTCCAGTGAGATTTATTCTTTCATTTTTTTTTTATTACTAATTACTTTCTTTTCAGCTTAGAGAAGTCCTATTAACATTTCTTGTAAGGCCAGCTTAGTGGTGATGAATTCCTTTAGCTTCTGATTGTCTGGAAAACTCTCAATTTCTCCTTCAATTCTGAATGGTAACTTTGTCACGTCGCATATTCTTGTTTGGCAGTGTTTTTTCTTTAGCACTTTGAATACATAGTGCCATCCATTCATTTCCGGCCTACAAAGTTTCTGCTGAAAAATCTGCTGATAGTCTTAGGGAGAGCCTCTTGTATGTAACAAGTTGTTTTTCTCTTGTTACTTTTAAGATTCTCTCCTCGTGTTTAATTTTTGACATTTTAAGAAAATGTGTCATGGTGTGGGTCTCTTTGGGTTCCTCTCATTTGGAACTCTCTAGGCTTCTTGGATCTGGACATCTGTTTCCTTCCTCAAGTTAGGGAAGTTTTCAGTCATTATTTCTTCAAATAATATTTCTGCCCTTTTCCTCCTCTTCTGGGAGCCCTATAGTATGAATGTTAGTCCATTTGATATTGTCTTAAAGTCCCTTCAGCTATCTTCTCTTTAAATTTTGTTTTTCCCTTTTTCTACTCTGATTGAGTGAATTCCATTGCCTTTTCTTCAAGTTGACCGATCCTTTCTTCTACTTCATTTACTCTCCTTTTGAACCCCTCTAGTGCATTTTTCAGTTCAGTTATTATATTCTTTAGCTCTGTGACTTCTATTTGGTACTTTCTTATATTTTCTATCTCTTTTTTGAAGTTCTTGCTGTATTCATTTATTCTGCTCCTTTTTTTGGTGAGCGTCTTTAGAACCATTACTTTGAACCCTTTATCAGGTAAATTATCTCCATTTATTAACTTTTTTTTTCCCCTGAGCTTTTATTTTGTTCTTTTGTTTGGTACATAATCCTCTGTTTCTTCATTCTGCTTGACTCTGTGTTGACTTCTATGCAGTAGATAAAATAACCACTTCTCAGTCTTGAGGGAATGGCCTTGTATAGGAGATGAAACCAATCTGGAGGTATCCCCTGAGTGGCAGTCAAAATATCAAGGCTCCAGTCAAAGTGTATAAGCTCTTTTCTGGGAGATACCAGTGATCTGGAGCAAGGCAGAGGGGGAGTGCCAGGATGGCATTCATAGCCTGTATCTCTTGAGAACAACTTCAGACCACTCAGTGTGTGCCAAACTTGAAGCCTGCTCCTTAGACCAAAGCTCCAGGACAAGTAAAGGGACCTGCTTAACAGAAAGATTGGGAGTATACCTCAGTCTGCTCTCTGTGTGGTGTTCTGGAGGTGGTAGCCTGCCAAGAACTCTTGATTGCCACAGTCCTTGTGACCCAAGAATGCAAGCCCCCTGACCATCACAGCCAATCAGGGGGAGTCCCCTGGGCAGCAGTTACAAAAAGTGGAGACCTCCTATAAAAACCAGGGCACAAGACATGTGTAAAGCTCCCCTCTGGAGGATACTGGCACTCTGGAGTGTGGCAATGGGAGAGCTTGAGGACAGTACCCACTCTCCCAGATCTCTGGAAGATACTCAGACAGCCCCTAGATGTGTGTGTAACTGGAAGCTTGTCCCTCAGGTCGCAGCCATGATGATTTCTAACAGGCCATCTTCACAGACTGAGCTCCTTGGTTGTTGCCTCTTGCTGTGTCCTGGGCATCTTTCTCCACTGGTTACTGTCCTGTGGGACCTACCGGCATAAGCCCCACGGCCACCACAGCCAGGCGATACAGAGGTGTCGGCTGCAGGCAGCTGCAAAAACTGGGGTGTCAGATTTTTCTGGTGACACCAATTTTGACAGTCCCATGGGACCAGGAACACAAGCTCCCTAGGCTACCAGAGCTACATGACCAAGAGGTGTCCTTTGGGCAGCAGCCAGGAAAATCAGGGCACCAAATGCATGGAAAAGCTCTCGTCCAGGAGACACTGGTGCTCTGGAGCACGGCAGAGGGAGAGCGTGAGAACAGCACTTGCCAGCCTGCCCGCCCCAGGCGTTCCAGCAGGCGCCCAAGTGTGTTACACCAGATGCCTGCCCCCAGGCAGGGGGTGCTGACTTTTCAGCAGGTGAGCCTCCTCTTATGTCTGGGTGAGATCTCTTGCCTCTAAGCAGAGGTAGGTGAGCCGTCTAAGAACTGTTTTTTAGATTACTGCAGTCTGGACCTCAGGACACAAGCCCCATTAGTTATCAAAGTTAGATGTTTCGGGGCTTGTCTTTCAGGTGCAGATCTTAAAAGTTGGGGTGCCTGATGTGTTGTCCAAACCCTTTACTCCTCATGGTTTTTAGTTACCTCGCCATTTGGGGCTCATCAGGGTGGGGTTTATGGTGAGTTTGTGTTCCAGCCTCTCCTCTGTGACATTTGATGTGATTTTCTTGTTTGCCTGATATGTAGTCGTTGCTCAGTCAGCCTTTAGGGTTTTAAGAGGAAATTTTTCATATGTAGCTGTAGGCTCAGCGTGTCTGTGGGAAAAGGTGAGTTCAAGATCTTCCTTAGGGAAGATCAAGATGGGATTTGCTATCTTGAACTGGCATCCCCATCCTAGGTTTCTTGACAGTGGAATCATATGCAGACCATATTTTTTATTCTTCAAAATATACAACATAGTGCTTTGCCTGTGGTTATGTGTAAATAAGGATTTAATCATGAATAATAGAATAAATATGCTCAAATCTCTGTTAAAGTTGGGAGAAAGGGCATTCATTCATGCTACAACTACTGAGTGCTTACTGTGAACTAATAAACATTTTTCTATGCTCTGGGGAGGTAGTCAACACAACAAAGTGTCTGTCTTCATAGAACTCATATTCTAGTGGAAAAGACAAACAACAAAAAATACATGATTAGTAATAAATGCTATAAAGAAAAACTGGGATAAAAGAATAGCAGAGCGGCTTAGGGATGCTATTTTTGATGAGGGCAGAGTGGGGAAGATATGTAGAACTCTTGAAGTCTGTGACAATTGGATTTTTGAGTGTGATGGAAAACCTACCAAGTCTTTTCTCTGAAAAGATTGCTGACAGGCCACAGGGTACCTGGTTATTTCTTTGGATTTGTGGCAGAGACTCCTGCTTGTCCCAGGTACTCACCCTCCCCTTCTTGAGTATCAGAGTGGCTTAAGTTTAACTAGGTACTTAGCCACACAGGTGAAGGTGACGTATTCAGGGCTCTCTTGCAGACCATGCTCCTAAAAGGGGTGGTCAGCCCCTTGTCCTTTCCCCCTTCCTGATTGGATAGGTATGTTGGCAAGAGATGAAGCAGCCATCTTGGATGAGAAGGAACCTACAGGTTCTTGTGGTTGGCAGAGCAACAGTACAGGACTTGGGTGAGGAGCCCCAGACTGCGTATGCTCTGTTAACCAAGGGGAAACTTTTCTTTTTAGGGGGGTTGATTAACAGAAGTAACTTGTACCCTAGCTCAGGGGCATATTGGAGAAGTGATATTTTACCCACAAGGAAGTTAATCACATAATCAGGAACTGTTCATGGTATAGCTCCAGTAATTCAGAAGGCAAGGTGCCTTGATTAAAAAAGGCAGCATGGTATTCTTTAAAAAAAAAAAAGAATTAAACCTCATTTTTCAGCCCCACCTCTGCCATTTATCCATAATAAAAGCTTGAAAAAGTCATGATGTTACTAAGTTCCTGTTTCTCCATCTGCAGTACAGGCACACCCCGTTTTATTGTGCTTTGTAGCTTTCGCTTTTTTTTTTTTTTTTTTTTTACAAATTGAAGGTTTGTGGCAGTCATGCATTGAGCAAGTCTGTTGGCACCAAGTCTGTTGCATCGTATTTTGGTAATTCTTGCAGTGCTTCAAACTTTTTCATTATTATGTATTTGTTATGGTGATCTGTGTTCAGTGATCTTTCATGTTGCTATTGCAATTGTTTTGGGCTGACATGAACCCCGCCCATATAAGACAGAACTTAATCGATAAATAATGAGTGTTATTACTGCTCCACTGACCAGGCCTTTCCCCATCTCGTTCCCTTACCTTGGGCCTCCTTATTCCCTGAAACATAACAATATTGAAATTAGGCCAATTAATAGCCCTACAATGGCCCCTAAGTATTCAAGTGAAAGGAAGAGTTGCATGTCTCTTACTTTAGATCAAAAGATGGAAATGATTAAGCTCAGTGAGGAAGGCATGTCAGAAGCTGAGACAGCCTGAAAGTTAGGCCTCTGGCACAAAAGAGCTAAGCTGTGAATGCAAAGGAAAGGTTCTTAAAGGAACCTAAAAGTGCTACTCCAGTGAATACACGAACGACAAGAAAGGAAAACAGCCTTATTGCTGACATGGGGAAAGTCTTAGTGGTCTGGATAGAAAATCAAACCAGCCACAACATTCCCAGAAGCCAAAGCCTAATCTAGCTCTCTTAAATTCTGTGAAGGCTGAAAGAGGTGAGGAAGCTGGAAAAGAAAAATTTGAAGCTAGCAGAGGTTGGTTCATGAACTTTAAGGAAGAAGCCATCTCCCTAACATCAAAGTACAAAGTGAAGCAGCAAGTCCTGGTGTAGAAGCTGCAGCAGGTTGTCCAGCTTGCGATCATTAATGAAGGTGGCTACACTGAACAGCAGATTTTTCAGTGTACACAAAACAGCCTTTCATTGAAAGAAGCAACCATCCAGGATTTTCATAGCTAGAGAGCAGTCAGTGCCTGGCTTCAGAGCTTCGAAGGACAGGCTGCCTCTGTTAGGGGCTAATGCAGCTGATGACCTGATGTTGAAGCCAGTGCTCACAGACCATTCTGAAAATCCTAGGGCCCTTAAGAACTATGCTAAATCTACTCTGCCTGTGCTCTATTAATAACAAAGCCTAGATGACAACACATCTGTTTACAACATGGTTTACTGAGTATTTTAGAAGTCTGGAGCAATACTACTCAAAAAACAAACAAACAAAACTTTCAAAATAGTATTATTGCTCATTACACAGCAACTTGTCACCCAGTAGTTCTGATGGTGATGTACACTGAGGTTAATATTTTTGTGCCTGTTAACCACAACCCCTATTCTGCAGCCCATGGGTCATCCTGAGTTTCAAGTCTTATTACCTACAAAATTTTGTAATTGAGGTGGCAGACTTCACTGTCATGTAAAGAAACTGCCAAAGCCACTCCAGCCTTCAGCAACCACCTCTCTGATTGGTCAGCAGCCGTCAACATCCAAGTAAGACCTTCTACCAGCAAGAAGATGGACTCACCGAAGGCCCAAATGGGTTAGCACTTTTTAGTAATAAAGTATTTTAAAATTAAGGTATGTACATTTTAAAGATAATGTTATGTTGCACATTTAATATATTGACTACAGTATAGTGTACACATAACTTTATATGCACTGGGGAAAAAAGCCCTTTTAACTCACTTTTTTGCAGGGGTCTGGAACAGAACCTACAGTATCTTTGAGGTATGCCCTGTAGGGTTGTGTATGATATACATGAAAACATTTCAAAAGTATCATGTAGCTTACAAACAAATTATTACAGCATCTGGTTTACAGAATAACTTATTTAGGCTTATCAGTGCTAGCCTTAGGCACTCAAATGATGCCTTCTCATGATATATGACTGAACAGAAGAGGATGACCGAAGCCATTTGGAAGCTCCTTTCAATATCTAACAATCAAATATTTGAAGATATAGAATGAACATGTCAGAGATCACTGGGATGAAATTCAGATTTTAAATATATGAAAAGAACTTAAAATTTATCATTCTATCATAACATTCATTGGAAGCTTGTCCCAATCTCTCCTCACAGTGGAACGTTTGTTTCAGCATGGTCCTTACTGAATACTGGCAGGACGGACTGTGTGACCCCCTGGCGCCGCTGTCCCCTCAGCCTCCACTTTAAACACATGGACCTAAGTGCCAAGAGAGCGGGTGGGCCTGCCCGAGAGGCATTTCACTTCAAAATGAAAGGAACGTCTACCAACTTAAGGGCGGTCAGAAAGACAAGGCACCAGTAGTTGACGAAGGACAACATCTTCCATACATCTCCAGCCTGCCTAAAAATAGCCAACCCATGCTCCAGCCTCTCAGATGAAGCCAGGACCCACGGACCCAGAGCTGTTCTTAGGCTGCTCTTGGCTTCACCAGGTCCTCTTAAGCATAGTTCTTGAAGCCGAGGAGAGTAGACTTGCTTTCTTTTTTTAAACAACACTGGCTTAAAAAAAAGAAAATACCCAAACCTTCCAGCCAATCACCAATAACTTATTTTGGAGCAGTGAGTAGTTACAGCTCAACATTTAAAAACAGTTAACAACAACAAAAATCCTACATCCAGCTTTTCCTGGGAATAAAAAAAAAAGCCCAAATTGTGAATACTCAGATCTCCTAAATGTGCAAACTGTACTAATTACAAGCTTTCCAAAATATATAGCCTGACTATGAAGTACTGAGATGGACTGGTGTGGGCATCTTTAGAGTAGCACACCTGGCTAATACTCAGATTCCATGACTGCAACAAGATGTATTAAAATAATTCTGTCTGTACGGCTCAAGGATCACTCAGAGCCTACAGATCTCTACATCCTTTGAACAACTGACACTACCAATAAAATATGATAAAAATCTCTACAGTAACTATACTTAGAAATCTCAGACCTTGAGGTATAAAAAAACATAGTACACTTTTCATGATACAAAATAATGAGATTTCAGTAAACCTGGAGAAAAAAATATGACGAGAAGGAAATTACAAAGGGCCTATCAGTGGTGAAATGAAGAGAATACCCAATTCACACACACAGGGAGGTAACTTGTCTTCAAGCAAATGACAAAGTCCGCATAACTCAAAAATGTTTTGAAAAGATCCTTCAGATAGTTTAATGGAAGAGATAAGACAAAATTGGCTACTGGGAATTTTTTTTTTTAAAGCAAATCTAGGGTTGCAACCTAAAAATACTTATACTTGCCTCGTAACTGGTTTCTTTAGATGGTGTAAACCTTTCTTATGTAATTACTGTTTCATTTAGACTGTAATTTCCTTGCAGGTAGACAAGGGACTGAATTTCTTATCCTTTTGAACATGGACTGCCAAATACTATTCTATAAATGGCAGGCATTCAACAGACTTCTCACCAAATTTGAAAACCAAAATGACTCTTACAAAGGTTCAAAGTATATAAATACAGTTCTCATTTTAAATAACATACACCAAAAGAATATGAAAATATGCTTTTATTACCAACAAAGTAGCATTTCCCACAGGTGTTTTTTCAATTACACACACATACACACACACACGCAGACATACAATAGCAGGACAAAATTACATTTTTTTACGTACTAAAGATTCATACTGCAAAGAAAATAAGCACACATCTGAAAGACAGAAAGCAGCAAGAAATCCTTCCTTTTAATGTTAAAAACCTTTTAATAGAGATTCTCTCCTTAGGCAAATCAATGAAGATTTTGTCATTAAAAATACTTGCAATATTTGAAAACCTTAGGGTTTTAAATACTTTATTCATGAAATCAGACTGTTACCTGAAGTTTTAACAATTTGTATGTAATTAAAATCAACTTTTTCAGAAAATATGTGAAGTTTCAAGTGGCTGGGACTAATGTGCTAGACTTACTATTCTTTTAATTAGTATGTTAATACATAATTTATCCTTCACAGCTCAACATTCAGTGTAAAACCAAATTCTTCTACAGTGAAGAAAGACAAATACTTATAAACAAGGTATGGAATAATTATTGGCATATGTAAACTGAAATGTAATTGACCTTTTTATTTTTTCAAACACGCCTAATCTTCAAGCTTCTTTTTCACATTGATACTCATTTTGCAGAAGTAAGATGGCTGGCACTAACTTGGACAATTAACAAACTACAGCAAGCACTCATCAGTAAAGATATTATGGTGGAAAACAACAAAATCATTTGGTAACAACATCCATTTGCTAATAATGTTACCAAGTTTTTCAATGTTTACATGAGTTGTTCACACTAGTAGAAGTGTTATTTTAAAATATTTTCATAGTACATGCATTAGACTTAGTTTAAGAGGGGAAGGCTCTTTCTTTAAAAAGCTATTTTCTCTTTATAAAAATTTTAAAAGAGAATGTCCAAGTGAGAGGACATAAACCTATGGTTCATTATTTTTCAACTTAACAAGAATATAAATTTCAGTGGCTATTTAAGAATATACAAAACTCAAACTGAATGCAATTCTTCAATTTAGTCAACTACCAAGTCAAAAAAATAATTTTGTCATTACTGGCACAGATCAAATCCATTGTTCAAAGATACGTCCTTGGTCTAGTCCATTATTTCACAAGATTTAAAAGAACAGAATTTGTTTTGGCACTGGTAATTAGGATTACTCAGAGATAAACAAATGATTTTCTCATCTAATTCCTTCATGCTGAAAGAAAACAATTTAAACTAGATTTTCTAAAATAATAGGGTAGGATCAACACTGTAAGGAAGGACCTATAAGCTCAGGCTTTAGAAACATTATAGTTTTAAACAAATCAATGCTTTCCCTCACTCTTTACATAACACTGAGGAATTTTCAAATATAAATTGTAGAAACCAGTATATGAAATCTTAAGAAAAATCTTACTAAAAATAATTACAAAAATGCTTTAGAAATTTAAGATGTAAAATAGAATTGACTTTAAATTAAAACAACAACAACAACAAAAACACCACCCACACTTTACAGACTTACTCTTTAAAAAACCCTTGTCACTTGATTTTATTCTGTCAATCTTTTGGTTGCATTCTGCATCATCTAGTGGCCACCTTGTGGCATTTCAAAGAAGTCTTGCTACCATTTTTGAACCCCAGTACTTTTTTTCCCTTTGAGATACCAGTACAATTATAGCATCAAGTTTCATAAAATGTTTTTTAAAAACCCATAAAATTCCATTTCCTAGTGGAGATAAAGAAATTTTTAATAGGAAGAAATGAATAGATTTGTCATAAATTATTACTATACATCAGTCTAGACATTTTCACATCAAATTTTTTAAATTAAATATAAAACACTGGGAGAAAACTATGACTTACACCATAAGAGTAATCTTTAGGCTCTAAAAGTAGTTAAAGTTACTCTGCAGTTAAAGCTCAGGGTTACTGTGTCGACTAAACTTCTTGTAATTGATAACCCCTTCCACTGTACTTTTGATTTGAGTAGCAAATACTTAAAAAAAAAAAAAAAGAGTGGGGCACCAATGACTCATGGTCAGAGGGCTAAGGACGCAAGTTCAATAAAGACTGAAGAGGACTGAGTGTCCACCACCAGATGATGTTCCACAGAAAGACACTGTTCTGGTCTCCATTCAGCAACCCATTTGTATCTAACAGCTGGTTTCTAAAAAGAACCGATCTTTTAGTCTCAAGGAGTCTCCTAACTTTTACTCAGTTGAGCCATACTTATAAACAGGTTTAAGAGGAAAATCCCAAAGTTCTCACCCTTCACTTCTATTGAGAAGGCTGAGTGAACGTGATACGGCGCCGTCGTCTCTGGAAAGCCTTTAAGTTCCACCGGTTTGGTTCCAGCATATGAGGACCATTGTAGACAAACAACACTGTCATCTTGTCAGAATAGGGAAGATTCTGTAGGAGCTGTAAGTGTTAAAACAAATGCATGCAGTGCTATACATCAAGAAGCCCAATCTTCCAATCTCACGTGTGTACAGTCAGGTGTTTTATTTGTAATATTAGTGAAGCTCTTAAAGTTCTCAAACACCTCAGTGTGCACCCTGCCAGATTGTGATCCTTACCTGAATGAGCACACCCGGAGCCTGGCCTAAGGAACCATCAGCATCCCTTGGGAGCCCTCTATAATCACAGGCCAAATGGGATCATCCAACTTTCTAGGCTGACCTTAGAGAAGTGTGTCCTCCAGAACTTTCCTAGGATACCTTCACTCTTATCCACAAAAACTTCTCAAGCAACTTGTGAAACAGGCACTGTAATAGATTGGTAGCCTGAAAAGTGTGTAACAGGGAGGTTTGGTTTATAGGCCAACATGTTTGGTAAACAACAGGGTATTAACAGATCTGACTATTCCATAGAGCATCTGCTGGGAAAAAAAAGACAGACTATACAATAAAAACTTGAATTTAAGTTGGGCTCTCCAACAAAGTATTTCATGAACACTTGGTTCAAAAAGGGGAAAAAAATCTGATGACATTAATACATATACCTGAGTGCTGTACATCAGTTTTATAGTTGACACACAGCACAAGTCGTAAGAAAATTTCCCATTGCAATGGCTCTAGCTTACAGAAAATTCTCTATAATTCTGTTTTTATCAAAGTTAATGTGTGGGTAGAAGATGCTAGGGTAGAAGATGTTAGGGTACTAAGGATTTCCTCTGGTGAAAAAAGGACAGAATACACAATGATAGGGCTTTCTGGGGAAATGAGGAGGACCACAGTGCTGGGGTTTGTATTTGCCTGTCATCTTTTGTGCTAAAAGAGGAACGTCTCCCTGCCAAAAGCAGGGAGGAAATCTCGGTTCTAGAACATAATGTTATGCCTCCTACGTTTCTTCCTCTGATAATGAGGTTTCTGATTAACTATGTCACTGTAACTTGTCCCCTTTAGTAATATAAATATTACTGTAATCTTTTTAGTTCCCTTTATGGGAGTGTTCCTGCTCATATTTACATATGAGGCCAAAATCTGCTACGTGATTTAGCCACAGGGGACTTCTGTGTACATTTGAGTATTTTTAGGTTACTTATTACCTACCTTTGGTGTAATAAAGAAGTACTGAGATGTGTTCTCTTTACAAGCAGTATTTACAACCATTTCAAACACTCTCCGTTCATTGATCGGGTCCATTCCCTAAACAATGACAATAATTATGATTAGATTTAAATCTGTTATAAGATACAGCAAAACCCAAGTAAAAGAATATGCTATACCTGATTGATTTCATCGACCACTCTGAATGGACATCTGTTAAGCTCCTGAAGTGCCATCAAGTATAACATGGTAGAAACGCTTCTTTCACCTCCACTCTGATGATGAGGAGTTAATTCGTGCAGTTGAGTACTACTGCGAAATTTGACTCTAATTCGAATTCCATATTTATCATAGTCTTCCTATAAAATGTTTAAGAAGTTGATAAAAGGTGAGAATTTCTTCTGGTATTTCATATTACTATTAGAAACTAGACTGAATAAATCAACAGTAAATAACTTCAAATGTAGTATTATTAGTTCTATCTCAATAGATCCTTGGAGACCCCAGAAGTTTGTAGACACCAAGTGGTTCTTCAATATTTTATTGTTTCAGTTTATTTATAAAATAGGGTTGATAAACTTGGAAGTACTTGGCACAGCGTCTGGCACGTAGGAAGTATATTCCACATTAGACTTGTTACTGCAGTACGTCCCTTACTTCTAACAAGCCCAAAGACTATGTAGATGGCAGTCACCATGGCAGGTCTAATGTCTTCCTAGAACTTAACAGTGAGATGTTTGCTGTCCTTATGTCTCACACTGAGCATATATATATAAAGGAGTCATGGGGCAAAATTCCTAATGGGAGAAAGAGGTGCTAGCTTGCTTTATGTTTATGTCTGTAATGTACATGCAAAATCGTTGAGCTGTGGAGGAAAAGGATTTTTTTAATCATTTATTTCTTAAAAAAAAGTTTGACTAGGGAAAAATTTCAACATGCACAAAATTAGAACCCTAAAATAGGCTGACTGTATCTACCATCAACTAGTCTCAACTGTGATCAATACATGACCAATCTTGTTTCGTCTGTAACTTCATTCACTCCTTCCCAATTATTTTGAAGCACATCCCAGTTCATCTCTTTACACATTTCTACTGGAAGTCTTCTTTTAGCCACAACTGCAATACATGAACATATAGCTCAAGAAATTAGTACCAAATTTCCAAGTATTTTTATTTTTGCGAACTCTTATATTCCTGATCAAAAGGAAACCACTGACATCATACTATATTTCAGTTATGTTTGCTACTTTGTTTATGACTCTTCAAACTCGGGGGGTGGTAGATTCATAAAACAATGCACTTGCTCATCACAGCTGAATAACCACTAAAGATTGAACATGAAAGGAATTAGTAAGGTATTAGTCACTAATCTCAAGTGTCACCCCTCCCCCAAAAAAGTGACCCCGATGGAATCCCATAGATGGACTTTTCCTTCCTTTGAACAGTTTTTAACAAGCAAAATTTTTACAGATATACCTCTAGAGTAAATGAATAATTTACATGTATATGCATATAATTAAAATTACTTGCCAGGAAACACTGCAAATGCAATTTTACCTCATTTTCTGTATGGAGATCAACTTCACCAGCACACTGCATGGAACTAAAAAAGTTGCTGAATTTTTCATTAATTTTTTCTACCAGCTCTTTTAAGGGATTAAGCCATCTTTCTTTTACCTGCAAGCAAAGGCAATATAAAAACACAATTTTAAAGAAATGTGATTACATTGTATGAAACAAACTTAGTATCAGTATCAATCTAGTTATGAGGACATACACCACTGCTTTCTTAGAAGCATCATTACTTCATTTTGCATTGTTCTCATTCCCATACGGCTAATGGTAAGCATGTGACAAAAAAAAGATTAAGGTTAAATAATTACCTGTGAAATGTTTTCCCTATATTTATCCAGTTCAACTTTCTTTATCTTTAGTTCCTCAGTTAATTGTTCTATTTCCTCTTCTCTTTTTGTGTATTCCTCAACAACCTGGCAGGAAAAAAAAAATCTTTTAAGATAAATCTACCAAAGGATAAAATAACAGAAATTCTTGCATCAAAACATTAACTGAAAATGCCAATCGTGTTGCACTGACTGTATGCAACCATTTTTTATCCTTGAAAATATAGACATTGCAGAGTTTCAGGTTAGCCCAAGTATTCTTTTTATAAAGAAAAGGCACAGAACACTGTGTTCCTTAGGAAGAATCTATTTAAAATTCTAATAGATTCAGAATCTGGCATTTAAAGCACATTGTTCCTGCTGTCTAGCTTATTATTACCAAGAGCTCTAGTACAGAGTGGGAGGCAAGTACTGGAGGGAAGTGCGTGTGTGCGCGTGTGCATGAGGGCGGGTGCTGGTGGCTGCAGTAGGGAAAGAGGCATACTGTAGGATTCAGTCCCGTGAAGCAGGAAGCTCTTGATCTTTCTTCAGTTAATAAGGCATCAATTTCATCCAATGTGTTTGGAAGATCTTGGAAAGCCTAAAGAAGAAAAAGATTATCCATCATTATATAATACAGTGAAAACAGTTCAATTCAACTAGTTAAAAATATTCTGCTAAGTGTCTACTATGTGTTCAACAGCATGCTAGCACACAACAAGGAATCAAAGGAATTATAAACATGGCTTCATGCCTTCAAAAAGCTTCCACTTTAAAACAGTGTATACACTAAAAATGTATACAGTAAAAATGAATGACACCTTAAGGTGATGTACTGATGTTGAGTATTAAAATAAGCACTACATATCATACAGGTTATAGAATTCAGAGAAAGGAAGTATCAGTTCATGCTACAGGAACTCTAAGAATAAGAGAATTCAGAGGCCTAGAACTCATTTCTGGGCCTTAAAGCAAATGGCTAGGGAAAAGCAAGGCAGAGGGGAGACAGGAGCTTGGAAAAAAGAATGAGCACTGCATACCATGGGGGGTGAGGAGTTGTGTCCATTTGGAATGGTGGGTACTTGCTGAATTGGTAGAATGGGTCCAGAATATGTGGGGCATTGAAAGAGAGCAAGAAGTTAGAACTTTATACTATATTTATGAAGAACTACAAAAGCATCCTAAGAATCCAATTACTTTGACAGTAGAATTTCAGCAGAGTACGATCTTCTAAGACCATGCCACAGAGACAAATTAGATACTTTCCTGTGAGGGGAGGCAAGCAGGACATTGTGCTGCCAGCACAGCCTGCAAAAGTTTATGTACTATGAGGTACAAAATGAATCCTGAAACCCTGAAAAAGATCCTGACACACTGCATTAATCTAGTATCTTAATCTTACGTCTTTTTCCCTCTAACCTTTTAGAAAGCAGTCCAACTTTTATAGGCCTTCCGTTCTTTGTGTATTTTGCGAGCTTTGAACTCATGTGCCAAATACTTACTTGGTATCATCATTTTACTAACAGACATCTTACATTTAAGATGGTGAAACAGAAATCTTCAGCTCACCCACCTTCCCCACCAATGTGAGCAAACCTATTTGTCCTTTAGTCTTTCCCATCTCAGTAAGTGGCAACGTTTAGGTGCTCTCACTCTCTAATGCAAATCCATTAGCAGGCTTGCTAAACTCTGTCGTTAAGCTATCTCAAATCTGTAAACTGCTGTCTCCACGGCGTCCACCCTAATTCATGCCACGATAATCTCTTGCCTGGTCCAAAGCAACAACCTTATAAGTAGTCTTCTTGCTTCCAACTTGTGTCCCCACTTCATCTCTATAGAACAGTCAGAGCGCTCTTTTACAAACTCAAGTTGTCCTGCCTCTGTCACTACTCAGACTCTACTGGGGAACTTTTTTACTCAATCTCAAAATAAAGCCCAAATCCCTCCTATGGTCTGTAAGGCCCTATGTGATCTGACTTCTGCCCTCCTTTCTGCCTGGGCTATAAATTTAGCTCCACTGAGATTCTTTCTATTCCGAAACAGGCCAAATATGTGTCTGCCTCAGGAGCTTTGGACGAGCTGTTTTCTCTGCCTGGCATGCTTTTCCTTCAAATCTTGACTGATTTCTTCTCTTCAATCAGGGCTCATCTAAAATACTATCTTCTCAAAGGAGCCTTCCCTGACACTCTAGCCTCTTCCCTTGTTTTACTTTTCTTTTTAGCACCTCTTGCTATCCAACATTATCTATTTGCTTTTTGATTTGTTTGTCCTCCCAACCCTCCAGAGTAGAATATAAATTTCAGGAGAGAAGGAAGGATATCTGTCTTGTTCAATGCCTGAAATGTAGCAGGTAACCAATACATTTTTAATGAATATAAGAATTATCTTCTAATTTTGTTACTATCAAAAACAGATATTGTACTAATATTTACTTATTTTTAACACAATGTATTCTGAAGAAGTTCTAGTATCTTTTTAGAAACAGCCCCTCAAACTGTCTTACAATTATGTACCAAATTCCTACTATGTACCCAAACAGATCCATGCGCTGTAGTTTCTGGATCTGATACAAAGTAAAATTTTTGAGGATATAAACATTATAATCCAAATAAGTTTTTTCTAGTTCTATTTATATCTTTAATGAACATTATTTCATTATCTACTGAAATAGGTAATATTTGAAGTTAAGAATCAAAAAAGCATATACCAGATATTTAAAAATTCATCTTCTATTCAATTTCTCATTTTATTCTGACACTGTTCTCACAGAGTACGTATGTAGGTGAGGCACAAGCCCTGCTTGTCAAGAAAAAGCACTGGGTCACAGAGCTATTGAAATAATGGTGGAACGTGGACAAAAGGGCAGCATTTGCTAGCTGAATAATATGTCAGAATATGAAATACGCAATAATGGAAAGAAGAAAAGGCTCTTTTCTCCTTTCCTTAACAACATACACTAGCCATAAAGATTCAGCTCCTACTGAACCCTAAATAAACACCCTAATTTCTGGGAAAACATTTTCACTTTGCCTTTGTTTTTCTAAGTATCACCTCTGTTTACTGTTTCTTATATACAAGTTACTAGTAGTATGTTTCCATGAAAAACTACATCCCATCTCTTGACCCTAACCCTTAAAGGTTGCCTGGAGAGAAATCTTTTTATTGGAAGAATGAATGTTAAGGTGCTAGTAATTCTGCAAGGTGGTGCCTGTAGTCTTAGCCACACTAGTGTGAAGCAACAAGACTGCCTGGTGTCCAAGTGAGTACAGTGATGAAAACTCATTGAGCAAAATTACTTTATGTACATACTCAGTTTAACAATGGGGAGGGAGGAATCCCTATTTTTTAAGGAACATCCTGTTCTTCAGGGCCCAGATCAATGGCTAACACATTTTACGCTTAAAAATACTGTGTTAACTATGTTAACTTGCAGCATATACTTCTTATACTTACTGTCTGATATTCTTGAGGAACGGTCTGCTCTGCACCCAGGTTACATACTTGCCTGGCTCTCTTCATAAGTTCCTTGCATTTCTGCAATAACCTCTGTCTGCTTTCATCCAGCTCAATGAAATGTTGCTATTACAAGAAAAAAAATTTTGAAAATCTGTGTTACTGTTGTATTAGAGGGCTAATGTATCAAACCATCACATTATATCAAATACGACATTGAATTTTGATTGTGATAAGCAAATCATCTGAAAACCGTGTCTCAAATCATTATTGATTTTATTGTAAAGGTTAAATTTGAACTTAAATTTTACAATGTATCAGGATATTAATAACGTCATTTCTCTAATCCATAAGAGCTCTGAAATTTAATTGCCCTTATCTGAAACAGTTTACTTCAGCTATATATAATTATACTCTAATAATAAATTGATATATACAGTATGTAGGCTTCATACCAGAAAACTTGGCATTCAAATCTAAGTAGAACCTTTAAATTGTGTTTGATAGTTTTCTAAGTGCCTTTCATGTAGTTATCATTTATTCATGGACCCACTGGTTCCTTCACCAAATAATTACTCAGAATCTATTAAATGTCAGTATTTTATTATTCATTGAGCATAGAAAGGTGAATAAGAAGAAAGATACACAAAATTATTATCATAAAATAGCTACTATTTACTGAAAGCTTATGTGCAAGGTGCTTCACACACATTCCCTGATTTCTGACAGCACTGTACAGTATTATTATCCCCATTTTGCACATTAAAAAGAGAGAAATTAAATTGTCTAAGTGCACACATTTAGTTGGAGACTGTCAGGATTCACATCTATGCTCTTTTCTTATATCATGATGCCTCTCAATGGGAGAGGACTGGATAGAGTAAAGAAGAGAGTATGTGTGTGGTTGGGGCAGGGGATGGAGGAAGGTGAGAGTGGCCACAGAAGCTCTGACAAGTGAATGATCTTAAAGGACAAATAAGAAATTATCAAAGAGGGAGCAGCAGAAGGTGTTCCCAGGATAGGTGATTATAAATGGAAAGGCATGAAAGCCTCAAAGGCCTGCATATTCAGGGAATAAGAATTCAACATGGTTGGAGAGGAAAGGAGGTAAAAGACAGATAAGGTGGGTGAGAGCCAGCAGGCAGAAGCTTCCTGTGTAATGAGGGCATCATGTAGGCAACCATTGTGATAACCACCATCCTATATGCTAATTAACCTAATCCTCATTACCATCTTAAAGAAATGTATTATCTCCTTTTTTATATGTGGCTCAGAGATATTAAGAAACTTGCTCAAGGTTATGGAAATAGCAGGTGATTAGATTCCTGAGAAAGAAAACAGATCTAGGTTGCTCTTTCCATTAAACCTCAAACTTTGGTCTGCACAGAAAGTAATGGGATGGAGGCAGGTGCTAGAGGAAAGATTTGTGAAATACTTGATGCCCCAGCCACATGCCAGATCTACTCAAGTAAAATTTCTGAGCCCATAGCCTGGACATTTGTATTATTACAAGGTCCTCAGGTAATTTTTATGCACACAAGTCTGACAGCAAAGAAACTTAAACTAAGACAAAAGTTATGAAAGTAAAAGGATATACACTGGACTGATCTGAAAATACAAGCAAGCCTTTCTACTAGTTACTTAGTATACGATTTGCCTGAATGCATTCCTTGGACCCTGCGCCCCAAGAGAAATACTAGAAGTCGCTCAGGTACCCCTGCCCTGCTCTCTGGAGCCTGTTACATGCAGGCACATGCACAACACGGGGCAGCTAGACAGAAAATGAACGCTCCTAAAGTCCTCCGTTCCTGCTTCCTAGTCCTTGCGCTACCTTGCTAAAATGAAGTATTAGAACATTATGGCAAAGGAACATCCCTAAGTTGAGTATCTGGGGCTCTAGGCTTAAGGGAACAAAACTTCATTTGATTTCTTCCGTTTGGTGGCATATTAAATGTGTAATAGAATCTTTACCAGAGAAAAAATGTTCTTTCTATACATACGTGTTAGTGACATAACCTCTTCACAGAGCACTTGTTCCCCACCCCCACACCACAGTTTTTACTAAGTTTTTTTTTTTGCGGGGGTGGGTAGCAGAGAAAAAGTACAATTATATAAAATAATGCTGTAAATTCAGGGCAGTGAAAAGGGCTTTATTTACATTTCTGCTTAGAGTCTAGCCTTTAAGTTAAAAGACCATAGAAACATTTCATCTGAGTAAGACATAAGGAAAAAGCAAATTTACAAAAGCTCCCCCACCAACATCTCAGAAAAGATTAATAAGTATTTTCTAGGAAATCCTTTTTGATAAAGTTCAACTGTTAGGAAAGGTGTACAGAAATACCTTGACAATTAAACTAAGAAAAAGCTTCTCTAAGAGGGCCCTCTAGTGGAAAAAATCAGAACTGTCCGCAGAATTTCTTATCAAATAGTATGTTGCACATAAATTGACACAGTAAGTATTCTACTTAACTTTTTAATTTGTGAAACAAAATGAAAATTTTTGGTATGAAATGAATTAAATGAAGTTCTAGATAGCATAAACTTTTACTTAAACAGTAGTTGTAAATTATAACATTTCTTCCTCAATTTTTCTTTCAAATACAAGCATTAAATTTCATTCCAATTTAATTGATTTCAAATTCAAATGTTAACCATAAGTTTTAGTGCATATAAGACTGCATACATCTTTTAGAAATATAAAAAATATTTAATCATTTTCGATGTCAGCTTAAAACTAACGTAAGTTTAGAAACCAGTGGTCTTACCTGCTAGCAAAATTCTTGTTTTTTCCAGTTTCTTTTAGCCATAAAGCTTTTTCAAGAAGCCAGAAGTTTGAAGAAGCTGGCTTCAGAAGGATGCTGTCCTTTAGTCTGATTTAATCTTTCCATTCATCTCTGCAATCCTACGTTTTATTTCCTAAAAACCTATCCTCTAAGGACTTTTTCCACAAAAAGATACTACTATTGTTCACTTTTACACAACAGGTATGTTTCTGATAAATGGAAAGAGAATTATGTATAGATCACTTCCAGAAAGTAGTAGATTCTAGGAGAGTAGAAGAATGGATAGGGAAAGGTAGAAGGGGACTTTGAATACATGAGAAGTCTTAAAAACCTGGATATTATGTTACCCTTCCTGCTCTGGTATATTTAAAATTTCATACTTGAAAAAAAGATTTCAGTGAAACAAATGATAAAATCCTGAATTTTCTTAAACTTCTCAGCTTTGAAGTTAACTGATGAATAAACTGCATATATAAAGTATACAACTTGATGAATTTTGATGAATATGTTCATCAGTGAAACCATCACCAATGATAATGAACATACCTGTCGACTTCAGCAGCTCTGTACCACATCCCACTGTGCCCTTCCGAGGAAGCCACCGATTTCTGTCACTAGGCATTCTGCATTTTGTAGAATTTCATATAAATGGAATCATACAGCTTTTTGGTCTGGCTGCTTTCACTCAGCATAACTGAGATCCATCGTGGTGTGTGCAATAGTAATTCATCCCTTTTTATGGCTAATACTTCCATTGTGTGCATTATGTAATTTGCCAGTTTAACTGCTGCTGGACGTTTGTTTCCAGTTTTTAGTTATTACAAAGAAAGTTACTACACACTTGTGTACCAGTCTTTCATGGACACATGCTTTCATTTCTCTTGGGTACATATTGGGAGGGGAAAGGATGGATCATACAGCAGGTATATGTTTAGCATTTAAGAATCTCTTAAATCGTCTTCCAAAGTGGATATTCCCTTTAAATCTCTACCAGTAATGTATGCAAGTTCCAGTTGCTCCACACCCTCACCAGCACTTTATTGGTCAGCCTTAAGTCATTCTAGTAAGTCTGTGGTGGTAACTCATTATAGCTTTAATTCACATTTCCTTACTGATAAGACTGCATCTTTTCATGTGCTTCTTTGCTCTCTGTATGGTTTCTTTAGTGAAGAGTATGTTTAAATCTTTTGCCAATGTTTTTTGATTCAGTTGTCTTCTTTGTATTGATAGCTATAAGAGTTTTATTTTTAATAGTTGTCCATCAGGGGTCAGCAAACTTTTTCTATACAGGGCCACTAAGTAAATAGGTTTTGAGGGCCATATACAGTCTCATATTCTTCTGGTGTTTTTTTTGGAGGTGGGGAGGGAGGGGGCTTAAAAAATGCAAAAACTATTCTTAGCTTGCAGGGACTTTACACATAAACAGAACTTAGGCTAGATTTGTCCCATGGTAATAGCCCTTCATCAGATACAAGTCCTCTGTCAAGTGAATGTTTTGCAAAAATATCTCCCCAGTTTGTAGTAGCCTTTTTTTTTTTTTTAAATAGTGTCTTCTGAAAGTTTTAATTCTGATGAAGCACAATTTCTAATTTCTTTTCCCTTATAATTCACGCTGTTTATTCTGAAATCTTGCCAAAACCAAGGTCACTAAAATTTTCTCTTATGTTTTCTCCAAGAAGTTTTACATCTTCAGTTCTTAGATTTAAGTCTATGACCCATTTGTACATAGTATGAGGTAAGGATTATGGTTCAGTATTTGTATATGACTAGTCAGTTATCTCAGCACTGTTTGTTAGACTATTCTTTCTCCATTAAACTGCCTCAGTTTCTTTGCCAAAAAACAACTGACCATATGTGTGCATCTATTTCTGGATTCTCTATTCTATTCTACTAACCAATATGTCTGTTTTTACAATGTCTTCATTATTGTAGTTTTATAATAAATCTTAAAATTAGGTAGTGTGAGTCATCCAGTTTGTTTTTTTTTTTTTTTCGAAGTTCACCTAAGTCCATTGGATTTTAGAATACATGTGTCAATTTCTAAAAACTAAAAACCCTGCTAGGAATTTTACTGAATCTATAGATTCAGGAGAGAACTGACATTTCAACAAATCCTGAATCATTGATCCATGAACATATCAATTCCACTTACTTAAATATTTCAGTTTCTTTCTTTTATTATTTTCAGTACTACAGGTCTTATACATATATCCCTATGTATTTAATATTTTTGATGCTATTATACACAGTATTATCTTTAAATTTCAGTTTCCAATTGTTCACTGCTAACAGATGGAGCCACAACTGACTTCTGTATATCGAACTTGTATCCTGCAACCTTGGTAAATTCAGTGATAGCCCTAGCAGAATTTTTGTAGAATTGATCATATTTGTCTGAAATAGGTTTCTCCTCCCTTTTCAATCTGTAAGCCTTTCCTTTTTCTGGCCTTAATACACTGGCTAGAACCTCCAGTACGATGTGAAATAAAATTGGTGAGAATGAGCATTTTCCTTGCTTGCACCACTGAGTATGTGAGCTTATTGGGTTTTGGTAGATGTCCTTTATCAGGATAATGAAGTTTTCTTTATTCCTATGTGCAGAAGGTTTTTATCATAAAAGAAAGTTTTTATCATAAAAGGATGCTGGATTCTGTTAAATATTTTTTCTGTATATAGTGGGATGAGATGATCCTCTGGTTTTCTCTAGTTAATATGTTGAATTTACACTTAGGAATGTCCACATGTTAAATCAACCTTGTATTTCTGGGATATATTCCTTTGGTTAGGATGTATTACTTTTATATATTTTTTTAATTTGGTTTGCTAATATTTTATTAAGAATTTCTGCATCTATATTGAGAAGAGATACTGGTCTGTAGTTTTCTTGTCTGGTAATGCTGGCCTCCTATAATGCATCAAAAAGTATTCCCCTCCTCTTCACCTTTTCAAGATTTTTAGGTAGAACTGGTATTAATTCTTCCTTTACATGAAGTTTCTGGGCCTGGAGGTTTCTTTGTGGGAAGGCTTTTAACTACAAATTTAATTTCTTCAGTAAATAAAGGGCTATTCTAGTTAACTGTTTCTTCTTTAGTGACCTTTGATAGTTTGTGTTTTTTAAGAAATTTGTTCATTTCATCAGAATTGTCAAATTTATTGCCAATTCTTCTACTATCCTTTTAATGTCTGTAAGGCCTCTTTCCTATTAAATTCCTTTTTCCTACATTGTGGCCTGGAAACTTTCCACGCAGTAAAACTAAGGCAACTGTAGGGCTCACCTGGTTTTGTTTTCCCTTCTCTTAAGGATCACTGTCCTGTGCTGCCAGTTAACCTAATATCTGAAAATCACTGCTTTATATATTTTCCCCCATCTTCTAGTGATCTGAAGTGAGAGGGTAAATAAGGCCCTTGTCATTTCATCATGGCCAAGAATGGAAGTTTTTTACTTTTATGATGGAAAATTTCAAACATATGAAAGTTGAGAGAACAGTATAATAAATCTTTCAGGTATCTATCATCCAGCTTCAAACAATTCTCAACTTCTGACCATAATAATTTCATCTATATTCCCTCTCTACACAGCTCCTTCCCTGTTATATCTTGAAGCAATTCTAGATAATAATTAATCATAAAATTATTATTTCTTTGTAAATATGACAGCAATTTCAAAAAGATTAAAAAATTCACAACCACATTATCACACTTAAAAAATACTATCACTAAACTCTATTATCAAATACTGAGCCAGTATTTAAATGTCCATTTCTTAGGTTTTTTAATGGTAATTTTATTCAAATCAGGATCAAAATAATGTCCGCACACTGTATTTGGTTCGTATGTTTTTAAAGTCCCTTTTAGCTTATATGTTCCCTCTCCCTTGTAAATCTTTGATAGTGCACTGCCCAATAAAGTAGGCACAAGTTGTAAGCACTTAAAATGTACCTAAAGTTATTAAGAAACTAAATATTTAATTTAAAATTAAAAATCAATACTTTAGCCACTGGAAAATGTTTAGAATAATTTGAGTAGATGATTACTTTTACAGTTCTAAGTTTCATAAAATCAAAATACTGATCAAGTATTCCTGATGAAAATTTATCTGAATTCAGATGTGTTGAAATAAATATATAATACAGTATTTTGAAGACTGTAAAAATGTAAAATATCAATTTCCAATATAATATATTGAGTTAAGTATACTATTATAGGTATCTTACCTATTTCTATTTCCTTCGTAAAATGTGGTCACTAGAAAGTTTATAACTACGCACACAGCTTGCATTACAGTCCTGCTGAACAGCAGTGAAGTAAATGGCTCATCCTAGACAGCCCCTCTCATTCTAGACTTTGTATTCCTACGGAACCATTTAGCATCTTTTACGCTCTCCCGTATTTCTGGGTAAACTGGTAATTTTAGAGCAGTGGTTCCGAAGTGGGGGCAATTTTGCTCCCCAGGGCAGTATGTGGAAATAGTTTTGGTTGTCACAATTGGCTTGCAAACAAGAGGCCAGGGATGCTAGTTCAAGACAGCCCCCACACAAAAAAATTGTATCCAGTGAAAAATGATAGGGCTGAGGCTGAGAAACCCTGTTCTAGAGGCTTCATCAGATTGAAATTTTCATAGGTAGTGGGTGGTACGTCCCTCCATCAGAATACGTGTCAATAAATATATGGCTATCTTTTTGTGATGTTAGCAGCAAATGTGAGCCACTGATTCTTAGCAGCTACAAAGTGGAGGTTTTCTAATGGTGTAATTCCTTCTGCATTTACTTCTATAAAGAGAAACTTCCTTTCCTCATTTATTTATCCTAAATAACAGTTCACATTAAAAAGTCAGCATAAGTGCTAGATTTTTTCTTTGCCATTTTTCAAAATCATAGCTCATTCCCTAATATCCTCCAAAGGTGACCATTATTATTATCATTATGAATTCATGGGTTTAGATATTTTTGATTAGTATTTTGAGTCTCTCTGACACAAAAAGACCCTTCATGCTCATCATCCTTTTAGATGTACCTCTCATATGATGCACAGTATTGAATTTACTTCTAAAAATATTTTTTAAAAAGATGAATTGTATCTACTTACATTTAACAATATATTTGGCCTTAGTTCTGCCCTTGTTTTATGTGTACTTATTTTTGTGTCACATGTATATAAATATCTAACCTTAAGTTATGTAATGTTTTAGATTGGCCCCTCCCCTTTTTTTGGTATATTTTTTGGCATTTAGGAAAGCTATTTTTATGAGATTATTGGTGCAAATACCCTATATAAACCCTTACGGCCCTAATCTTTTTTGAGATAGTGACTATTGGTTCCCTCTAATAAACAGCATTGACATTCTCCCTCATTTCCCTCTCCCAAAGCATCTAATTTGAATATCCTTTTACTTCTTGATAGAATATATTTGCTGATTGTCCTGTAAGTACAATTTTATTTTAAGAGTGTTGTGCCTTTACTACCAGGTGAGCCTTATAAGCACATATGTTTTACTGTCTCCTTAGTCTGCCGTGTAGTTCTTAGTCCTCAGTAAGCAGTTCTGTTCTGCAAAGTAGTTGCAGTAGCTTCGAGAGTTCACAGGGCCTGAGCCACCCCAGCACAACCTGACCTTTCTGGAGTCTACAAAGTCCCCTCCCAGTTTCAGCTGCTCTCGAATTGGTCTGTTGCGCTCTCCACACCAAATGGGGCCTCTTTCCTTTAGAGATGAATACCTGTTGGTGACTTGATTTTGGGGGTTCTTTAAGCTCTGCTTCTTACCACGTACTTTCTGAAACCATGCTAGTCTTGCTGCTGATTGGATCTTACCCATTTGTATTTTGGAGTTCATAGGTGTTACAGAATAAAGAATTTGACATTTGTCCCTGGTTCTTGGGAGGGAGACTATAAAACCCTATAAATCTTCTAAGTGATAGCAGTGGTGGTGTTATTCATGAGCCCCTAGGATCACACCTGAGTTTAAGCCAAGGCAGTTACTCAGGATGGGGGTAGGTAATGCCAGAAAGACAAGCCATGTGATTAGAGGGTTGGGGCCTTGAGTCTTACTATTATCCACCCAATCTCTTGACTTCCAGGAAGGGGAGGAGGGCTGGAGATTGAGCTCTATCACACAGCCAACGATTCAATCGGTTGTGCCCAGGTAATGCAACTCCAATAAAACCCCGGAACACCGTAGCTCCATGGAGTTTCTTGGTTAGTGAACACACGCTGTGCCAGGAGGATGACATCCTGATTTCACCAGAAAAGGTTACAAAAACTGTGTTCAGGACCTCCCCCCCCCCCCCCAGACCTCACCCTATATGTCTCTTCATTTGACAAGTAGTGATTTATATCTTTTATAATACAACTGTAATTGTTAAGTATAGCCTTTTCTTGAGTTCTGTGAGCCATTCTAGTAAACTACTGAACCTGAGGGAGTCATGAGAACCCATGAATTTCTAGCCTGTGGACCCCTGAACTTGCAGCTGGCATCTGAAGTAAGGGCAGTTTTAATGAGGTCTAAGCTCTTAGCCTGCTGCTACCCCGAGGGGGCTGGTATGAGAACATACTGCAGTATACCAACAGGGATACCTTAAAGCTTAGTTTGTTATGTTATCCAGGTTGCTCTTTATTTTTGGGGAAAGGATTTCTAAAACTCAGTAACGATGCCACTGTCACTACCATTTTGCTGCCAGTTCTTCTATGGGGATTTAAGTTAACTTAGTACATACATCACATGCCCACCCCCTTCAATATTTATCATCATTTCACAGATATTAACAGAAGATTAAATCACCAAGATCACACACTAAGGCCACTTTGTTGATTAGAACTCATCTGAAGTTGGCTATGGGTTGCACACTAATCAACGCTCCCAGCTGCTGCGTGGTGACAGTGGTGACTATAATTTATATGGGTTAGGAAAGCAGGCCTGCAACTTCGGTTTTCAAGTGACTAAAATCTGATACTCTGATTTATCTTTTTTGATTATTACCACCCCTACCCCAATCAAATTACATAACATGCAGTATACATACAAAGTGTTTCACAAATTGCTTTCTCATCAACAGGACGCATTAAGTTTGTAAATTAAAGAGCACACAGCAAACTGCATATTCTAAGGGATGAGATACATACACACCTTTTCAAACTGATCTGGAACCCCAAAATAAACAAAAAAGCAAAAATTTTACCTCTGTGAGACGTAGTTGTGAAGAAGCAGCCATGTAATCTGATTCTAATTTGTTCTTCTCAGAGATCACTGTAGTATTCTGAAGAATTAAATCTACTTTTTGTATATGCAAAGAAGTACAAATCTAGGAACAAAACCCCAAGAGTTTAATTTGTTTTACAACTAAGAAAAATGTTTCTTTTAAAAAACAAAATTATAAAATAACATTTTTCTGATGTGACTGATACTTCTCAAATAATTCATTTTAAAAATTCTCTTAGAAGAAAATAAGTTTTCCTGTATATTTGAGTCATCTGGAATAAAATAATTTGGTTAAGCTAATATAATATAAACTTAATAAACTTACTGACCTATAAGAAATGTCAGAGAAAGTTGAAATTATTGACAAAAATCTCAAGATTTTACTATCTTTGACTTATCTACCTGCAACAAAAGAAAATGCCTTACCTTTATCAGATTTGTTAATTCAGTAACAAGTTTTGCTTTTTGAACATTTATTTCTTTGATTTTGGTACTTGCTTTTCGCTCTTCCTCTTCAAGGTTGCAAGTATCCTGTTCCATAAGCTTTAAACTGTATGAAATGCATAAAGATGTAGAAATCAGAGAAAACAGAATGACTGAACCCAAATTCTTAGCCCCTCTCTTAATACTGTTCTTTGGTCTATTTTAAGCAATGCCACTCAGAAGTGTATTAACTGCTAGCTTCTAGATTAAACAATCATTTTATGTAACCACTTTGGATCGAAAAGTATTTGTTGAGATACATTACATGCCCAGCACAGTGGACGTAATGCTAGTGCTAATGGTAAGGAGTCAGAACTGAATTTCCTCTTTGCCACTCATGAACAGTATAACTGAGTAAGTTACTTTTCTGAGCTTCAGCTTCCTCATCTATAAATTGGAAATATTGAAACAATATTTATACATGTAGTCCCTTCCTTTAAGAAGCTTAACTGGAGAGATTTAATATGTTAAAAAAAAAAAGGCAATACATCAGTCCTAAATGTTAACACTTTGCTCTGTAAGATGAAGAAACTAAGGCTCAGAAGTTAATTGTTACCTAAGATCACAGATACTAAGTTGTAAGATGTGTCTGATATAAAGGTTGCCTCCCGGGAAAAAGCAAGAACAAAGGATGGGAGCAATAATAAACAAGAGCGAACAAGTTCAGTGGATGTTATAGAGAGTGGCCTAAATGGTACTTGGAGGAAATTAGAATGGGTGGAGTGAAACAAGATTTTGAAAAACTTGAAGGCCAATCTAACGGAAAGTAGTGTTTAAGTGAACTTCATGTAGCAAAGGAAGGAAGCCACAACAGATTCTTGAAGAGGGTAGGAACATGAAAAGAAGAAAAACTTGACAACACTATTCCAGGTGCACTGAATGGAGGAGACTAGTCTGGGAGAGACCACTAACCATGTCACCACTGCAATATGCCAAAGTGATCACTGTAGGTATGAGGCAACAGGCTGACCGTGGGTATGAAAAGTCATTTCAATACAAAAATCAACATTACTTTATAAGAAGAAAGTTTACTTTTAGACAATTTCAGTACAGCAGTCCAACAATAAGGGTAAGTGTCTTGGAGGTGAATGAAGTGAAGTAGAAAAAATTTCTAGGTAGTTAAATTAAATAGATGTATCTTGCTTTAAACAACAAAGGTATGTTACTGACTTTTTAAATAAAAGTTAATGGGCAACTATTTGCTTAAAAAACCCAAATTTTCTTAATGCGCTCCAAATATGATTCACAGGTAAAAAGATGCATTAAAGTAATGTAAGCGTATACAACTTCACTGATGATTTCAGTTTCCACCTTGCAATTAAACTTTAACAAACCACATCCCATTAAAGAACACATACACTGAAAAGTCTACTGAAGCACTCCTCCCTTTTCCAGCTATATATCTATGTCAGGCCAGGTTTTCTTCATATACATCAAAAGAAACAACATATCAAAACTGAAATACCAAAACTGAATGCAGAAGCACATATGACAAAACTGACTTCACCTAAACAGACTTATAAAAACGTAAAACAGTGCCACTCTTCTTGCTAAATGTATTTTGTTTGGAAAATAGTTTCTTTGTAAACATTTTATGTTAACTTTTAATGAATTTATTATCATTTTGTATGAATTATTTAAGTTCTAATGTGGTAAATGTCAATAGATACAATCCACATAAAATTTCCTCAAGGATTCAATAATTTTTAAAAATTGAAAAGGGTCCACGGATGAGAACAACTGATTAGAGAACAGAAAAACTCACAATACTTAAGGGTCACTTCCCCTTGCCCTGTGTTTTGGGTAGTAGGGTTACAGTGTGAGAGAGAAATGATTACCAACTGTGCTTGTGGGGACTTTGTCATCATTACAGGGTAGAACTAATGACATCCTCATGGTGCTTTTGTACCATCCCCTCAAACCCCTTACCCCAGAATAGGATGAAAGATACCTTCCTAGTTTGGAACTAATTTTTTGTTCCAGTTGTCTTTTCTTGGTTTTTCTTTCAAGAAGATCCTTCTTCTTTTGTCGAAGTTCATTATCTTTGTGCTCCAGATGTTTGTTTGTCTCACATAAAGTAATCAACCCTGATTCTACTGCTTGCAATTTTCTATTAATTTCCTATGGGATATGCAAAGTTAATATATTTAAAAAACAGTCCAGTGTAAGTATTATCCAGTTAATTTCTTTTAATACTCAAAAACAACCAACCTTTAGCTGTTCTTCTAAGTGTCGTCTCTGCTCTAGATCCACAGTGACTGTGAGAAACTGGGCTACCTTTAGGGATGTGTTACTAGAAATAACTTTGTTTGAATAAAAAGAAGTTTTCACCACATACTTTTCTTCTGCCGTATAAATTTGCTTTAATCGGGTTTCTTGTATTACCTACAATGTAAAAGAAGCATTCAATGCCCATCTAAGAAGAATTATGATTTAAAAAAAAAACTTATCCAACATCTCTAAAAAGATCTTTCAGGTTATTATTTTTGAAAACAACACTAAGGAAGAGAGAACTGGAAGAAAACCGAAACAACCAGCAAAGTCAGCTAACTTCTACTTCACAATTCAGTCTCTCCCAAGTTTTTGGAATTTTGTTTCATCTACAGTGAGACACCAGGGGTCAGCTGCCCAGTAGACTGAACTGTGTTATCTCAACTAAGTCACTGACTCGTCCCTTCCCTCAGTTATATTGTTCCAAGACACACATTTAATTCCTATATATTTGGGAAATATTTAATGCAAACATTTTTCAAGGATTTCAAAGACTTCTTTTTGCATTTTTTGGAGGTCTTTTCTCTCAAGAACTTACATGAGGAGTATCATAAAGTAATGCACATTCTAAACACCGTAACATTATCAGATTTGTTTCTGTATATTTATTTATAAAGAATAGGCTGCTGTAATGTAGTTTTCCCAGTCTCTAAATGTTTATTACCAGTATTCTTGTGGCTTATCTCTTCACTTAGACTGTAAACTTCTGGAGAGAAATTAAGTGTACTTAAATATGTCTTAATAGGGTACAAACTAGCATTCACAAATGTTGAATAATTTGAAATGAAGGGAGAAAGCCTAGGAGCGATTTTAGCCTTACCCAAGTTTCACAAAAATTAAGTTTTAAGCAGATTTAAACTGACAGAGATGGTGACGGCACTCCCAGCAAAAAGAACATTGTAAGCTAAGGAGGTCAGAAGACAATTTCACCAAAGAGGAGAGTCTTAGAAATTAATGAGAGAACAGTTCCATAAATAGAGTATAATCATTTAGAGAACCCAAAATGTCAGGACTTGATAACAGAGCAAAACCTTCCCTAAAGAATGTATTTTTATTCTAAGGAAGAAATCTAGCCCTTATTGTCATCAAGTAGACATGAAACATTGAGACGGTAAATTTCCATAAAAAAGGTTTGTATCTTCTGAAAGATGGCCAAGACAATGCCAGGGGCTTTACTAGGTATCTGACTTGGCTTTACTAGTACAGACAGTAAGAGTTAAAGCTCTCTACATGACAAACAAAATGTTAAAAAGTAAAGTACATAAAAATAATTAAACTTGAAGCACTGTTCAACAAGTGAAAAGACTGTTTCCAAGTGCAGTACTGTTCTTTTTTTGCCCCAAAGTAAAGCTATGCAAGCCCTTACCAAATTTTCTGTAGTCTTTCTGCAATAGTAAAGAATTCCTACTACCCTAACCTTCAGAGATAGTGCCCTACCTACTTTTGAGGTTAAGACAAATTGGTTTGGTCTATGCATACAAGTCTTGTCCTCTTTTTTTTAAACCCCAGCAATTAGGACAGAAGAGAGGTTACACCCACATGGAGAGTTCTATTTTTGGTTTCTCCAAATGATCATTATAATAACAATTTTTAATCAAAGATGCAGGCAACTTACCATAGTAATTAGCTTATCTTTGCAAAATTGGTTGGTAATGTACCCCCATTTCTATCTTCTGTTAATTAGGTATAATATACAGGCCCCAAATTACAAGTATCCTTAGGATATTCACTTGTAGACTAGTTGTTAAATATATAAAACACATTTTCTAATAAATTCATTATAAATTGCAGTTAGGACTGTAATTGGGTCCTCAATGCATATAAGCAGTATTAATTATGGCAACTTGGTGTTACAGAAAAACTTGTTCTAGAAGAGACTTCTTTCCTGTTTCTGCCTATGCTAAAAGCAATGAATCTGGAATGGAGTCTACAGATTACTTGTAAGGAGAAGAAAACTCCAAGTAGCATTAGCAGAATATAGAAAATTAGGATCTCATTTTCCTGGCTAGTAGAGCTACATAAATTCTATTAAGGGGTGGTCATTCATATAAAAGATAATCTTAAATGGAAGCTTTAAGAAGGGGCGGGCTTACTAAAACAGTTCTGTAACCCAGGGCACCATCCTAAAGTATAATTTGTCTTAAAAATAATCTAGACTACAAGAACTTACATGATTAAACCATTAATGCTTGAACAAAGGTAAGAGAGCCACATGTCTCTCTTCAGATTTTAACTATATTTAATGTTAAGTATTTATTTACTCTGGGTAACTCCACATCACTCCTGTCATAAAGTGTTAGTCAACAATCACTGTCCTATGTCATACTAAAAATGTGAAATACCAAGATAATTCCTGTATGGTTATTTCTCCATGACTTTAAGAAGTTTTAACAAAACTACATTTTTGGTACTGACTGAGTATTTTCTTACCCGTTCAATTCTTTCTCTGGTTCTTTCAGTTCCTACAGGAACTTCATGAATGTGATACTGGCAGCAGAGGTAACTCATCACAGGATCAGGTGCATCAAATAACTCTCGCAAATAAGAAAAAAATCCATACTCTCTGAAAGGAAAAACACCTATTAGGTTCTTCTTAAAATATCATTAAAATTAATCTGATAGTTGACAAGTAGTGAATAAACAATAAATAAAATATAAATTATTTAATGATACTACAAGAAGTCTTTTCTTTGTATATTTTAAAGTCACTTAATATTAAGTGATTAATGTTCAGATTTATTTCCTTGTCAAAAAAGCTTATTATATATTTATGATTATTAACTTCTTGTTATTTATACTACTGCTTTCATACAGAGTTAAGACTGGCTGTTTTATAATTGCAGTTTATCTATTTAATCCTTCTGGAAATTATTTTTGCACTATGAAGTGATGATTTAGCCTTTTATTTTCCCAGTAACTATTTTAGTATCTTTTATTAACTAGTCCAATATTGTTTCACTGATGTGAAAAATCACCATCATATTCTAGGAACACAATGGTCTGTTCCTGGGCCTAGACCTTTCCTTATTTTAGGCTTAAGTAGAGCTCTTAAAAGGGAATAATACAGCCTGAAACAAACATATTTATGTGACAAAGAGGTAATTAAAATATATTTAAGAGGTAAATGATTATTCACTATTCAAAGTAACAGTTAAGTTCTAATAATATTTTCAAGACTTACTTGAGTTCATTCAAAGATCTGGATGGTGCTTTGTCTGCATATGAATTCTTAGGAGCAATAACAGCATTTACTCTTAATTTTTTATTGTCACGAACCTGAATATAAGGAAAAGAAAATATTAATTACCATATACTATCTATCAATTATTTTTAAAGTTACCATATTCCTACTGGCATTCATGGGATGATCAGAAATTTGAACATTGATTGACTGGATATTTAATGGTACTTAGAACAATTATTTTAGTATGATAATATTGTAGCTATATGTTTTTACAAAAAGTACAGTTCTTTTATTATTTTCATTGATAAATTCTATCAAATAGACAAGGAAGCAATAATACCAAAACTCTTTCAGAACACAGAAAGGACATTTCCCAAGTCATTTTATGATTCCAGTATAATCCTAATACTGAATCCTGACAAAACATTACAATATTCCTCATGAACACATATGCAAAAACCCTTAACAAACTATTAGGAAACAGAATCCAGCAATATATATAACAAGATACATGACCAAGTAGAGTTTACCCCAGGAATGTGAGACTGATTAATTTTTGAATGCTACATCAATCTAATTTATTGTATTAACAGAATAAAGTACAAAAACTATATAATCATCTCAATAGATACAGAAAAAAAAATCTGACAAATACTGATGATAAAAATTCTCAGTAAACTAAAGGAAGCTTCCTCAACGTGGTAAAGGGTATCTATGATAAGCATACAGCAGACATAATACTTAACTGTGGAGTAACTGAGTGCTTTCCCCCTAAGCCTGGGACTGAGCAGGGATATCTGTACCTTACCACATCTCTTCAACATTGTCCTAGAGGTACTAGACAATGTAGTGACGCACACTAAATAGGTAAAAGATTGAAAAAAACAAGTAAAAAGATCTATTTTCAAAGATAAGACTTTCTACGTAGAAAATTCTGTGGAAATCTAAAAAGCAACTACTAGAATTCAAGAAGTGAATTCAATACTGTCACAAGATACAGATCAATGCAAAAAAAATCAAATTATGTCTATGGCACTAGCAGTGAACAACTGGAAAATTTTAGAAATGAATTTCTAAAAGTCTCAAAAATCCATAAAATACTTAGGAACAAATTTAACAAAAGATATGTAAGACAAACACAGAAAAACATAAAACTGCTGAGAGAAATAAATGGAGAACTGATGGGATTGTGGAATGGAAGGATTTCACAGTGGCACAGATTAGCAATTCTGAAATTAAACAGCATTCTAGGTTTGAACAAATGAGTCAAGGTACTGATGATGGGGAGGGGAGGCAGTGTTTTTCACTGCTGCGGCAGGAAATTACAAATATGCAAAGGAGAGTCGAAGGTACCCTGCTGTGTTCGAGTGTAATTGGAAGCATCAGTGTGAACTCATGGTGCCCTTATGCTCTCCTGTTCTCTAAATATAGAAATAAATACAGATACAAAAGCTTGCATGCAAGAGTTTAGAAACAATGAGACACTAGCAGCAATGGACACATCCAGTACCCAGATCTTGGTTTTTTAAAATGAGGGTTCTTTGGGGAAAAGGCTAATGATAAGGCCCAGACAGAGTAAGATAAAGATAAGTCAGCATCTTGCTCTGCCAAAAATTAAGCAGTGCTCAAAATACATTGACAAAGTATCACACAGGAGTCAACCTGAAGATCTCACTGGCCAAATCTGGGACAATCTGAGCATTACAATAATGACAGTAATGTATTATAATCCAGAAAAAATAAAATCCTATGCATTTATATATAATAGATAAGTGGAGAAAAAGTTCTCCCTTATAGTAGAATACCAACTAAATACAGAAAGAATGATCGTTACTAGTTCTTAAATCTACTAGGTAATTTCATGAGCAACAGGATATTTTCAAAGTCTCGACGTGTCTCCACACACATAATTACAAAGAAAAGGTTTTACTATAATGCTTATTTTGAAGACATACTTATTCCAAGCAATTGATATATTAAGGGAGAACTTAAACATTATGTGAATCTCACATTTGCTTGTGGGCAATCTCATCTGTAAGAAACAAGGTTTTCTCTAGGTGCATGCAAAAACTTGCACCCAACTGAATGGAGCTGCACAGGCACACGCCCCTTTCAAACACCCGCCATCTATCTCAGTTTCACCGCATGAGTTCTGAGTCACACCCAACCGTATCTGGTGTTACAACTTTCTATCCAATTTCAGAAAAGTGCTTTATAATTGCTTTCCTCACCAATCACACAATTCACAGATGGAACCCTTCCAATACCTACTTCCACAAGCCAGCTTCAGGTCTTTCAGTAAGTCACAGGGTTGGTACAGTACGGGGAACATAGTCAATATTTTACACTTTGTATTATGTGTAATCTATAAAAACATCAAATTACTATGTTGTACACCTGAAACTAATATATCAACTATACTTTGATAAATAAAAATGAAAAAGCACATTTATTGTATTTATGTATTTCTTAATAATTTAACCTGTGTAAAACTGCTTTTCTCCCCCATAGCCTGAGGGTTTTTATTGCGCAATTTTGCGTTGTATAGTTTAATCTTTAGGAATGTATATGTTGGTCACAGCAAAATCAACTGTACTTTGCAATGGAGAAATAATAAAGCAAATAGGAAAAAATGTAAATAATTGGTAAATCTGGGTAAAAGGTTTACAGGAGTCACATGTATGACTCTTGCAACTTTTCTGTAAGTCTGAAGTTATATCAAAATAAGTTTTTTAAGAATAGAGGAGCGGAGGTACAGATGAAACAATACTGGCCATTAGTAATACATCACTGATACTAGTTTTAAAGTTCATTTAAATTTTAAAAATCAATTGTTTTAATGGTTACACTAAATAAAACTGAACTACACAATGAGAGAGTAATTTCCCTTTCAATTTTCTTTCAATATTTCTAGTTATACCAATGAGAAAGTTAACAGTATGGTGTCAGCATGTCTTTAACTCCTTATTCTCTCCTTTTAAAAAAATTATCTGCTTTTAGGAAGCAACAGCATGGATCTAGGATTTACTACTACTGTTTCTATTGTCTTTACTTTTATGCAAATTTGATAGGGACATTATACTTCCTTTTAGAATACTTCATTTGAATAACAAGAAGCAAAGTGATTTAAAGAAAAATTTTAAATAAGTATAGTTATACTTTAAAAATAAGAGTATAGCATCTAGATACAGCAAAACTTGTGATGGCAGTACACAGTAGTATGTGGAAATGGCAAAAACTGAAGAAGGTTACTAAGTTACTGAAGTACGGAAAATGGTACTCTAGTAGATACAATTACAGGAAGAGGTTATATATAATATTTCATAATCTAAAATTCATACACAAAAAGTCATATATATAAGAGGAAGTTCTAGTCCTAACCGTGAAAAGCTATGGAAAGTTAACTGAAAGTTAACTTGTGTTACAGCACAAGGGAAAAAAAAGGTCAAATTTCCAGGAACCTATGTCATAGTATTAATATATGGTTCAAATCCTTAGCACAGAGGAAGCAAGAGCAAAGCAAGTTCCTCAGTGCAGGCCACCTGCAAAACAGAAATCATCTAACTGCACCTGACCTGAGGCCCTTCACAGTGCGCCATATCTCACAGACTTGTAATCTAAGTAACCCACTGCTTCACTGAGGTCTGACAGATCAAGAACTTACTGTTTAGGCTTAAGGAGGTCTAAGTACATGAATGTTTAATTTTTTGGAGTCCATGTTCTAGTTTTATAGAGCTAACCTTTCTATCCAGCCATCTTACATTCACATTCCCTGCCAATTCCCAAACCAGAAAAAGGGCAATACGGTAAAGTTAAAGAAAGTAAAGATTCTTTCCAATCAACTTGTGTACCAGAGAAACAGAGGACCACTTAAACAGATTCAGGGTCCTGTCCTCACTTAGACTTCCTAGAAAAGGTTCAAACAAAAAAATCTAAATCTCATCTCCTCAAGGCTTTCAAAGAAGCAGAAGCAAAAAAAAAAAAAGAAAGAAAATCTTACTGACAACAGTAGTAACATACACAGCTAACAATTTATATTACAGATATATAATATAATAAAAACAATAGCTAACTAGCACTGTTCTAAATACTTTTTCATTTATTAACTGACTTACTCTTCACAGCCATCTTTTAAGGTAAATAATATTCCCTCCATTTTATAGGTGAAGAATTTAAGACACAAAACATTTTTGTTACCTCGACCAAATTAGCAGCAAAGCCAGAATTCAAATCCTGGCAGCCTGTCTGCAGTCTGTACTTCAGCTAAGCCATGCTGCCTTCCAGTTGCTTAGACTCTTGATCAGTGGTGTTTTTCTAGTCAGATTCTCATTCTTTTTAAAGATGTTTTATTTATATTAATAAGCAATGTCATATTGATTTCCCCTCCAAAGAAAATCTGAGTTCTTTCCAATACATTTCCAAAAAAGATGTCCAAGACCAACGGCCCATTATTCTAATGTTTTTCTCTTAATTAAAAGAATGATAGAATTACTCTTTATATTAATTACAAATGATAATTTCAAAGTACGTTATAGATGAAAATATAGGCTTTTCTTCCTCGTATAAAATAAATTCATTCCCCAATAATGGAATAGACAGGAAAGAAATTAGCAAATTTGAATGACTTTACACAAGAGTTATTACTGGTTAAATTAGCTGTTATTTTTTGCTCTAGTTTGAATTTAAAAATGCAAGCACTGGAAGATAAATGCCAAGTGAGTTAAATAAAGTATTATGTTGGTTAGTACTTGCCTCTTTGAGGAAAACTTCCATATCTTCTTGACTTTCAAATACAAAAGCTCTCAAGTCATTTGCTGGAATATGATTTTCAATATATTTAGCATTTTTATTATCTTTCATATTAATCTAAACAAAAGAAAATATAAATTGATTTTCATGAAACCCAAACTGATTATTAAAACATCATAATTAATTTAGATTTATTCATTTAGATTAAATTTAATCCCTGAGAAAAAGGAAGACCAAAAAAAGAGTTTGGTATTGAAGAATCTATTTATTACCCAAAACATCCAAAACATAGTAAAGCAAAAGCCAAGACTTTAATAGCACCTAATGCATATCGACTTTAATACTACTGAAGAAATAACTTAAGCTTCTTTTTGGTCAATTCATTGAAAACATTTGAAATAGGCTTAGATTGTAACTAAGAGTATAAACACTTCCCATCAGTCCCCAAACTGTTAATATTTTTCTTCTTAGAGACAGAAGAATTCATACTATCCACGGTAATAACTGACTAGTACAAAAACACAAAGACCTAAGAAAAATTTATAAAACTAATGAAAAAAAACTTTCTACAGATTAATTACAACTATCAGTGCTTTCAAGAGAAACCCCAGGTTTATACCACAAGAGCATAAACTTATTTTAAAAATATTAACTAATTAGACATTTCTGTATGTGAGACTCAATACTATGGAAAATACTAAAATGGTTCAAGAAAACAAACTGTTTCCGAAGCATATAACCTGCTTTTTATTGCTAAGGATAGGTATGTTGAAAAGCACACCATGGTAAAACTCCATTAACAGAGGTATATAAAAAGTGTTATCTATGGATTTTAGAGGAGTGACAGATCACCTCCGGCAGAGGAAATGAACTTTCTTGAAAAAAATTAAGATTTATGAAAAAGAGGGTATTTATGCTCCATATAAATAAAATACAGCCTACTAGTTAAGAACTAGGGCTCTGGGGTCAGACAGATGTCACTTCAAATCCTACACCTGACCTTGATCAAGTACTACCTAAATCTCTGAAAGCTTTAGTTAATTCATCCGTAAAATGCGTGTAGTAAAACATTCTATCTCATAGGACTAAATGTGGATTAAAAGAAATAGTATGACAAAAAAAACCAGTACAGTGCTTGTCACATAAATGTTGGTCAATATTATTTTAAATTATAGACTATCAATCAGCATAGAAAAATGGGAAAACTAATACACAAGCAAACAACAACAACAAAAAAATAAAAGCTGTATAAAAAAAGAATTAAATGACTGTGTAACCAACTTACACAAGATGAGGGCCCCAGAGTCTGATAGGTCAGACTTATCTCTGATAAATACAAATACACCCTGGGGGAGAGTTTAATGAAAGGGTTTTAATAATTTTTTTCAAAAAAAATTAAAGCCATATATGGCATTTTATGGATGAATTAACTAAAGCTTTCAGACCTAAACACTTACAGACACTTAGTGTCTACTATTTCACAATTTTTTTTTTGTTACCAAATTACTTTGTTAGAAAAAATGATACAAATGAAAGAAAATGTTAAGTGGCTGTTTACTACACCTTATAGAAAGGGTAAAATAACCCCCATATCACCACAGGAAGTCACCTTTTATTAAAAGCTATGGATAAGCCAACCTGGGACTTAACTCTCATTAAAACTCCCCCAAGGTGTAATTATCACAGATAAGTCAAGTCTCACATATCAGACTTGGGCCCCCATCTTGTGTAAGTTGGTTACACAGTCATTTAATTCTTTGATGAATTTCACCTGGTCATTTAGGTAATGCGTCTCAAAGAAGTCACATAAATAGGGGTCATTTCTGTCACTGGCCAGTTTGTGAATTTTCAGTGTGACTGATACACATTTTTTCTGAAGTATAATACACACCCCACTGCACTGACTATCTGGCTTTCTGATATCCTGAAAGATTTGGCCATATTGTTGATTCTGCAGCTTCATCAACTCCTTAGCATACTCTTTCTCCTCACAAGATTGGTGAAGAAAATGTTTGGCAAAGTTCTTCAAAGCCACATCTTCACAAAGCAGTAAGACACAGACAGGCAGACATAGGAGGCATAGCACTCCAAGATGTTTTGGTGGTTGATGGCTGATTCCTGTTTCATAATTTTTTTTAATGAGATCTTTTAAAAAATCCTATCCTGTACCCTGTTTTGTAATTCATTAACATATTGTAAATGTCCCTTTGGATTAGTAAATAGAGACCTACAGCAACGTTTTAAATAGCTGCACAGTATTTCATTATAAAGACACAGGAAAACTTAGATAACCAACCAGTATCTTCTGAAATTTTGTCCTTTGCTCCATCATTCTGCTATTGTATACACTACTGTGACGAGTACAGCTGTAAATAAATCTCTGCACACTTCTCCAGTTCTAGATTAGAATTGTTAGAAATAACTCATGGAAACAGACTGCTAATTGACAAGTTATATGACTAAAATTTTAAGTTTATGTATTACTAACCTGCTTATGGCACAGCACCATCTCAATTAGGTCTTGAAGGGTTAGGTAAGTATGTGAGCAAGACACAGTTGGAAGGAGGTGGTAAGAAAGGTGAAGAGTTTCTCCAGAAAGGGTTAAATAGTTGAGTAAATCTCTTTTATCTCTAAGATTCAAATGTAATTTTAAAAGTAAACATATGCTAGCTAGTAATCTGACTTGGTGATATGTTACTATTAGGAAATGAAATGACAAGAGGATGACAAATCTAATAAAGTTTACAAGTATTTTTTTGAGGTGGGCATGTTAATAAAAATCTATTGACAATTACATTTGCATTATAACTTGTTATACCAAGGGTCACAACATTTTTTCTTTTATTTTCTTTCAGTCCTTACCAGATTAATCAAAATAATATATGTCTGCATCCAAAATAGGTATTCCCTTCTTGATCTGGCAAAAACATTCTAATAATAACATACCTGAGCAAGAAGGGAATACGGTATTATGTACACTAATTTTGCTAATATAAATGTAAGATATAATAAAAGACAAAAACTGTATGAAATGATTTTGAATAAAGCATAAATTAAAAAGGAGCTGCACAAGATAGAACTTTTCATGAATCCTGCAGAGATCTATAATGAATTATTTTAGAAAAGAAGAAAAATTATCCAGCAAAAATAATCCTTATGTCATTTGAGGGAAAGTTTTATTTTATCTATCTATCTATCTATCTATCTATCTATCTATCTATCTCTAACACATCATTACCAAAGAATATGGCTTTTACTTTTTCATTCCTTCTCATGGTCCTATTTACCATTTTCAATGGAAATCTTCCCAGTAAATCCATGCCCACATTTCACTGAGTTATGTACTAATTACAGCTTGCCCTATTCTTGCAATAAGAACTACCAGATGTTTATGAGGCCAATAAACTGTTTCATTCTCAGAATCCTCAGAATGCTCTGTTTTTGTAGTGGGTGATTTTCTGGTCTATACTGCCAGGTGTCCCATATCAACTTTGTTTATACATAGCAGTTTTCTACCCCTTTTGGAAGCATTTAATACATTGCCTCTTATAACCTAAGGTTAGCAACTGTCAGAAGGAACCAGCTAAACAAGTTTAGACATGATTCTTGGTCAGTAAGCTGCCAATTTCATACTTCCATCAAGAAAAAGTTCCCAGGTTTACTGATGAAGGGCCCTCTAAAAAACTCATGTGTGGATCCAGCAGTATACCAGAGGCCAATAATGGAAAACCAGGATGTCAATAAAACTAAGAATTCTTAAAACAACAAAAACCTACAATGATTACAGTAATAAAACTAACAAGACACTACCAAGATGAACTGATTTCTTACCGTAAGCATTATGGGCTCACAGACTCTTTGCTTAAATTTGTCTCTGTTATTTCTCAGCCATAAAACAGCAGCATATGTATCGCGGTATCTCTGTCTCAGCTTATCTTCCTTTTGATTCATAAGATCATCAAAACGTGTAATGTGATCATCCACATCTAAAATTGGAAAATAAAATTAGGCATTACTTCTCTGAAAACTTTTATTATTGAAATAATCTATTAATAGATAACAACAACAACAACAACAACAACTAATAATAATAATAATAATAATAATAATAATAATAATAATAATAATAATAAAAATAAAAAATAATTAGATCTAAAAGTTAAAACACCAGTTAGCAAGTACCCAGCATAGTGAAAAGGACCCACCCTGGACAAATCCTTTTCAAATTTCTACATACCTGGGATAAAAGATGATCTTTAAGCTATCAAAAATAAATAGGTCACATACAAAACAGTGGGAAAACACTGAATTTCCTATAAGAAGATAATAGTAATTGGAGAAATTGAGAGAAAAAGTACTTTCAAGCTAGATTTTTATATATAACAAAATAGAAAAAAGTAGAAATGAAGTAAAGATTTTTCAGGGATGCAAAGATTGAAATTAATTTCAAAATATCTCTTCTTTGGAGGTTAACTAAAGATGTACTCTAACAAAATAAGGAAGTAATGTAAGAAAAATAAAGACAAAGAATTCAGAAACAGCTTTACCCAACACAAAAAAAGGTGGGAGACACATCCCAGATAACAGCCATATAGAAGACCTTAAGAAAAATCACTTTAAATGGGAGAAGAATGGAAGCTTCCAGAACTCAAGAGTCTGAACGCCGGACAAGATAGCTTTCCCCCCCAATTTAAGGAAATGCTAAAGCAAATGGTGTTTTTTTAAGAAGTAAATTAAAATCTTTTAAAAAGTTATCAATGAAAAGAAATTAGATCATACTATACTACTTGGCTCTATGAACAAGTTTAATAACATAAATAATACTTAGTATTGCTACTGTTAGAATTAACCCATAAACAGAGCAGATGACTTAATTATGGTTCTCCTTTAAATGTTTTCAGCCTTGAAACCATGAATACCAGAGTCCAGATTAGAGAACTGAGAATGTGAGAAGGGAGGAAAGTAAAGATGAAGGCTGGGAGTACCAGTATTTTTAGTTTATAAATGTGCGTTCAAATGATATCTACAATTGTTAAATAACAAAAAAAGGCTATAAGAATATTACAATAAATCAATAAATGTTAAAGATGACTAATATTAATATAATAATCCCATTTAAGAAATTACAATAAGGAGGGGAGTAGTTATGAGTTGAAATCAACATTTAAAATAACAAAATAGTAAAAGATAATGTCTAAAATTGATTAATAAAGCCATGTGAAATAAAAATATGAAGACATATTAAGGACTATCAGATAAAACTGCTAAAATAGTTAACAATGCTTACTCCCAAGATTGTTCTGGAAGTTGGAAAGATGCGGGGCCACCTTTCCTGTGTAGTTTTTTTTTTTTTAAAAACTATACACCTACTATTTTGCTAAACATTAAAAGTATACATATTTTTAACTGATCTTAGTCACATACACTGAACAGACAGGATGTAAGATCTCTATCTGAATAATGCTATAGATCTATCCACTTAGTCTACAGGAAAAAAAAAAGTGAAGATGAAACTGGACAGATTTCAAGGAGCAAGGCTCATGGAAGAGCTTAAATCTGACCCAAGAAATAAAAGAACAGTCAGTGACTTTGTGAAGAAAATAAAGCAAAGTATTTTTAGAGAACTAAACCAACTGCCATAATCTGACACCAGACAATGATCAGCAAGTGGCAAATCATTACACAGTAGATACAGGTAATTAAGACTCTAAAATGGAAGAACTGAGCTGGCTTCCTCAGCAAGGAGACCTGAACACTTAAGAGACACAGTATCAGGGGAAGCAGAAAGGCCATCAATAGACCTATCTCCACTTTATAAACAAGACTTCTAAGCTTAATAACACTTACTCTTTTTCTCCTTCTCTAGATTTTCTCTCTCTTTTCGCTTATCAATTATCTCGCCTTCGCATAATGCCTTTTCCTCTTGAACTCGTCTCAGATCATTGGTAATGGCATCAATCTGAGGCTGAAGATTCTCACAGTTTTCTGTGGTCTTCAGTTCATTCTGCAAATCTTCTATCATTTTGCGGGTATTACTTATTCTCCTCTGTCGGTCATGCTCCTCATTCTGTTTTACTGTTAAAGCCTGCTGAAGCTCCTCAATCTAATAAAACAAAAGCAGGTTAGTACTGGACATTTTTTCTCCTGGTTTATAAGGCTTTTATAGTAACATAGTTTTACAAATACAAGCAATCTAAGAACACGGGTGTTTTCCTCACTAAAAGGTACCTCCTACTAGAATCAGGCTACCTGTATTTTCATTTGTTCAGTAATACATCCCAAGTACCTAGAGCAGTGCTTAGCATATAGTCAGCATTCATTAAATATTTGCTGAATAAATAAAATATTTATAAGGCCAATCAGCAGATTTCTAAATATTCATAGGAAAGAAATACATACTACACATCATAAAACTGAAATTAAAAACAGTCACATGATATAGGACAGACTTTTAATAAAACAATAATAGAAATGATGACTGTCATCCTATTAATTTTAAACCACAATAAACTATTTTCTTTCAATAAAATTATTTTCTACTAGCACTTCAAATTAACATTTAAAGGTTTTAATCCTCAATCTGTGTAAATCATTAAAAAAAAATACCAGATCATGTAAGTTGCCGGAGGCAATTTTATTAAAACCATAACATACCTAAGACAGAGCTGTGATTTTGTTTAAGACACACTCATACACCCAATTTATTTTTTTACAAAAATAGAATTTTGTGTTAAGATAGGTAAGGTTAACACATGAGATAATTTGCTGATTAGCTCCCTTTCTTTCCAAGTCACATTCACTCCCTCCCCTTCTCCCTACAAAAGTAACAACATATAGAAATATGGAAAAGATACAAACTTGTAACACAAATCACCTATAATCTTAATGTCATTAAACACTTACATTTTAATGCCAACTTATATCTAACAATAGAAAGCATGTTTTACTAAATGGCATCACTAAAAATTGAGAGCAGTTTCTCATTACTTCCTATATCCTTGCAAAATAAAAGTCTAATGCCTGCATAATGTTCTATTATATGGATATACATTTTATCCCATTCCCTACTGTTGGAAATTTGGGTTGGTATCAATTTTCCTTTCTAAAAGTTTAGCTTTGACAGTGTGTCAAGATAATGAACTAATAAACATATGCCCAAAATCCCTTCTCCTATAACAAACATGTAGAAGTGAAAGAAAAAATATTTCAAAAAATTAATACACATGTATCTGTTATTAAAAATTAACTAAGTTCAATGGGCCTAAAATAAGGAAAGAGGTAAGAAGCCACAGTATTCAGCCAAGAAACCCACGAAGTCTAAGGCAGTCAGGAGAATAAATAGGTATGTCATAGGGACAGGTATAGAATTAAAAATCACCAGCACATGAATATAAGTCCAAGTCCATCAAAAAGGGATAAGATATTTAACAAACATAACCACGGCAATCCCATTGTACTACTCCCTCCATTAACTAAGCCCCACTTCAGATCTTTTGAAGACAAGGTGATCCAACTTTACCACCCATTATTTTTGTTGCTATGTTAACTACCTTACTCAAAATCATTCCTCAGCCCCTTCATTCACTGACGACTTTAGCACCCGACTTCCTCTCCAACGTTATGCTGTCATTATGGAACTTGAATAGACATACAGAAAGTCAGTCTGATTCTCTGGCCTGTGTTCCCTGACCTCTACAACTTCAACCATCATTTCCTAAACCCCTCCTCAGCCATCTTTTCCTATGTTTATATTAGCCTGTATCTCCTACTAGATCATGTAAATCATCAAATATCATACCACCTCTGAAAACTGTATTGTTATGATCCTACTCCTTTATCACTATTTCCTTTCTTTCCATTTTACACTCTATAGTATTCCTATTCTATCTATCCTATGACTGCACAGGATCCTAAAATCCACTGACCCTACTGTGTTTTCACAATCTACCATCTCCCTCATTTCTTTCCTTAACCTGCTAAGGTTCCACAATCCAGCATTAGAACCACTCCCTTGCAAAGACCTCTTGACCCTTCACCATTCCTATGTCACATGAGCAAGGAAAAAGCCTTGTCTTTATTAAACCTAGCTATAAAACTTCTGCTTATTTCTACCTAAACAACTGAACCAATTGGAGAAACTCTTAAAAACAGGTCTCACTTCAAATTTATGGCCACAAAACAAGCATCCAGAACTACCAGAAAAAACTACTACATTTTTCTAATAAATGTGTGATCTCATTCTGAGATGACTTCACATCTTTTCCCCCTTCACTGATCCTTTATTGACTCAGGGCCTTTACCACTCAGCTAATAACTTGTCTCATATTTCATTAACAGCATAGTTAAAATCAGAGTACTCTGATCAGAGTACTTTTCCTGTTTTCAAAACCATTACCCTACCTCCACCTGTACTCTAACCCCTACAAGGCTATTCCAAGCAGTGTTTCTCAAATTATTTATAGTAAAGGACCATTAAAAGAATTCTAAGCAATCACAAGTCAACTTTTATCAGTTACAACTACAAAATGCTAATAATCATTTTGGAAAACAGTGTGGCAACTCCTTCAAAAGTTATATGTACACCTATGATATACAAGAACTTGTACAAGAATACTCACAGCAGCTTTTTTGGTAATAGCTCCAAAGCACAAACAACCCTAAATGTCCATCAACAAATGAATGGATAAACAAATGTGATCTCAAGAAAAGTGAAAAAACACATCAAAGTGAATAAAAATAAAAATACAACATACCAACATTTGTGGGATACAGCTAAAGCAGTGTGGAGAGGAAAACAGCACTAAGTGCATACAGAAGAGGAAACGCCTCAAATCAATCATCTGAGCTTCCACCTCAAGACTCTAGACAAAAATCAAAACAAACCCACACAAAGCAGAAGAAAGGAAGTAATAAAAATATGAACAGATATCAATGAAACCAAAAAGAAAAAACAACAGAGAAAAGTCAATGAAACAAAGAGCTGGTTCTTTGTAAAAAAGCAATAAAATTAACAAATCTCTACCAACATTGGTTCCCTCTTCCCAAAAACAACAACAAAGCAGTAGACACAAACTTCAGTATAAGGAATGAAACAGGTGTATCAGTATCTCTACAGACCCTACGGAAATCCAAAGGATAATAAGAGAATTTTTGCACATGTAAATTTAACAACATAGTCAAAATGGACCAATTCCTTAAAAAGCACTAACTACCACAACTCATCCATATGAAATATATTATCTGAACAGCCCTGTGACTATTAAGTAAACTGAATTCATAATTTCGACACTCCAAAAAGGAATCTCCAGATGTAGATAGTGTTATCTGAGAATTATTAAGAATATTTTAAGAATTAACACCAATTCTACACAATCTCTTCCAGAAATTAAAAGGAGGGAACACTTACCAATACATTTTAGAAAGCTAGTTATTATCCTGATATCAAAAGCAGACAATATGAAAAGAAAACTATGAACAATATCCCTCATAAATATAGAAACAAAAATCCTTCAAAGGTTAGCTAACAGAATTCAACAATATGTAAAAGGAATTATAAATTTAAACACCTTAACCAAGTAAAGTTTATTTCAGAAATGCAAGACTGATTTGATATTCAAAATTCAATGTAGCCCATCATTTTAATAAGCTAAAAATGAACATGCGCATGATCCTATCAATAGGTGCAGAGAAAGCATCTGACAAAATCCAACACTCATTCATGACGTTCTCAGAAACACAGGAATTGAGCAGAACTTTCTGAACTTGATAAAGAGCATGTATTAAAAAAAACCTACAGCTAACATTATACTCAAGAGTGAAAAACTGAATGCTTTCCTCCTAAGATCAGGAACAAGGCAAGGATGTCCACTCTTACCATTCTTATTCACAGTGCTGACAGCTTCTAGCCAGTGCAATAAGGCAAAAAAGGAAATAAAAAGCACAAAAATCGGAAAGGAAAAAATAAAGCTGTCCCCACTTGTAGATGACATGATTGCCTATGTAGAAAATCCCAAGAAATCAATTAAAAAAAAAAAGAGAAAGAAAAAAACAAAAGAAAAACTTAGATGTAACCTAACAAAACAGAGAACTTGTATGCTGAAAACTGCACAAGGCTAAAGAAAAAATTCAAAGATCTAAATAAGTGGAGACATACCATGTCCATAGATTAGAAGACTCAACACAGTAAAGATTAAATTCTCCCCAAATTGATATACATGTTTATTTAATGCAATTCCTATTAAAATCCCATTAACATTTCTCTATAAAGACTTGGCTGTCATAAATAATAAAATAAGGAACTCTGAAAAGCCTCTCCTCAAGAAAAGCAATGAAAATATTGACAAAAATGGTCAAAATTAACTTTTCAAAACACTCAAAATTAACCAAAGGCTTCCAACAACCAAGAGAACATCTATTCAAGAAAAATGCCTGAATTTTGGTTAAACAAAACAGAACACAAGCTTAGTGGCATTGTGAACATGCTCTATTCCCATTCCCCTCTCCCTCAGTTCCATGGCAGCCTTGAAAACCAACAGCCCACAGTCATAGTGAAATTAACAGCCTACCAGACACTGAAGAGATCATAAGAGGGTTGGGGCCCTTTCAAATTCTCATTCTCAGAGAACCATCATTATCTGATCTGTGTGGCAGTTTCCTGGAAAACCTTACTTGCAAGGCTTGTCTTCACCTGACCTGACTCCACAGCTGGCACACTGAAAAAATACCCTTTTCCTTGGAGGCATCTGCCAAAAACCAGTGGCAATCATTTAGCACCACAGCTGCCTGCTGTGGGGTAACAGTGTGGCAAACAATAAACTAATGAAAAATAAAAATAAAAAAACAGGAAGAATATCTGAAGAAATAATGACCCCAAAACTTCCCAACTTTGATGAAAAACATTAATTTTCACATCTAAGAAGCTCCATTAATTCCAGGCAGGATAAATTAAAGGTGACTTACATCCAGAAATTTCAGTTAATTATGAAAGAAAAAGAATTTTGAAAGCAAGAAAGAAGTAACTCATCACATACAAGGGATCTTCAAAAAGGATTAATAGCTGATTCTGCATCAGAAACAATGGAGGCCATAAGGCAGTGTGATGTTACATTCAAAGTACTGAAAGAAAATCAACAATTCTATACCCACCAAAACTATCCTTCCAAAACAAAGAAAAATTTAAGACATTCCCAGATAAACAAATATTGGGGGACTTTGTCACTAGCAAATCTGCCTTAAAAGAAATACTAAAGGAAGTCTTTCAGGACGAATATAAGGACACTAGACAGTACTTGAATCTACACAAAGAAATAGAGAGTACCAACAAAGGTAACTACACAATTAAATAAAGAAGTAAAAATATATTTGTTGCTTGTAACTCTTCTTTTCTCCTATCTAATATAAAAGACAACTGTTGTGGTATAATAAAAATATACATTTGGTCTTTGTCCCTGGCTCCTGGTTCAGAGGTCTTAAGACCCTTAGAACTTCCTAAGTGACAAAAGTATCTTTCGTTATTCATACTAAGCCCCTTTTGCAAATACCCGATTTTATGCTAATAAGGTGACTCTTGGCAACCCCTATACAGCTTCAGAAGAACCAACTACATGATTAGAGGGTCCAGACTTTCAGCCCGACCCCTGGACCCTCATGAAGAGAAGAGGGGCTGGAGAGAGCTCTCAAACACCAATGGCCAATAATTTAATCAGCCATATCCAGGTAATGAAACTCTGATAGAAACTCTTGAACAACAGGGTTTTGGAGCTTTCAGGTTGGTGAACATGTCCATATGCTGGGAAGGTGAAGCACCCAGAAAGGGAATGGAAGCTCTCCGCCACTCTATCCCCCATCATACCCTATGCTGTGCAACCATTTCCGTTTGGCTGTTCTTAAGTTACACGCTTTATAATAAACTAGTAATTGTTAAGTATAACATTTTCCTGAGTTCTGTGAGTTGCTCTAGCAAATGCTGAACCTGAAGCAGGGGTTGTGGGAACCCCTAAATTTGTAGCTGAGTCACACAAAAGTGCAGGAAATCTGAGGTCTGGGGATTTGAGATTGGTGTCTGAAACAAGGGCTGTCTTGTAGGACTGAGCTGTAAACTTGCAGAATCTGCTTTAATTCCAGGTAGTTAGTATCACAGTTGAACTGAATTGTAGGACACTCAATTGGTGTCAGAGAATCAGACACTTACTGCTACAAAATCAAAACTATATAAAGAAATAATTATAAAATTGTGTGGATGGGGGCAGGGGTATAGCTCAGTGGTAGTGTGTGCCTAGCATGCACAAGGTCCTGGATTCAATCCTCAGAACCTTCATTAAGTAAATAAATAAATAAAAACCTAATTACCCCTCCCCCCAAATCAATAAAATTAAAAATAATAAATAAAATAAAAGAAATTGTGTTGATGGGCTTATAATGATTAAAAATGTAATTTGTTCTGGATCAGCCAAGATTGTGGAGTAGAATGATGCTCGTAGCTCACCCTCTTCCACAAATACACCAAGACTCACATACACGAACCACTCAGCCAACCAGAGCACCTGCTGAACTCTGACAGAACATCACCTTCTTCAAAAGACAAAGACACCACGAATCTGGTAGGAGAAAAGGATAAAAGAAAGAAGAAAAAGCAAAACAGTGCAGGACCGGTCCCGCAGGGAGGGAGCAGCAAAGGAGGAGTAGCAGTCGTTCACTGGGTCTCCAGCTCTCCAACGGAGAGGTCAGTGGGACAGAGGGGGAACCTCTGAGGCTCGGATCTGTACGAACAGCCCTTGACCAACAGAACTAAGTTAAACGGGCAGAGACAGTCTCCGCAACCGCCAGCCCTGGAGACAAAGCAGCAGGTGGGGGACAGAACAGGCTGCCCGAGCCAAAGGACTGGGGCAGGCTGTACAGAGGCAACCCCGGGGGACTGCAGGGTGCTGGTATGCCATGGCCGGGAGGGTATACGGAGCAACAACCTGGGCCTCCATGAAATATGAAAAAAAAAAAAAAAAAAAAAGCAACACGGCTGGTGTACCCTGGTGGGGAAGGGTGCCATACCCCCTATCTGAAAACCCCAGTACCAGTTTTCAGGAGAAGAGAGGCGGGGCTCACCCACAGCCACCATATCCTCAGTGCTTATGCAGGGTCAAAACCTGAATTCGTACATAGGGGCTTAAGAGCCTCAAAGGTGAGAGGGAAACTTGTTTACAGCCCAAGACAGGTAGAATCGTTCTGCCCTGGTACCTCTGAGAACTCACACCTTCAAGACAAACGAACAAGGAGCTGAGTTCTGGCACAGAGCAGAGGGGAGTGCTGTTCCGCTGTCTTCCACGAGCCAGCCTATGGAGAAGCGACCCGAGGGGAGCAGGCAGCTGCACAGAGCAGGGGAGCGACCCACCTGCCTACCTTGCAGGAGTGCAGCACCTGACCTTGGTGCTGGGAGGGGGCACGACCTGCCCGCCTACCTTGCCCAGAGCAGCATCTGACCATGGAATCGGAAGGGGGAGTGACCCGCCCAACCACCATGTAAGAGTGCAGCACCTGACCACAGTGTTGGGAGGGGGCACGGTCTGCTTGCCCACCAGCACTGGGAGCAGCACAGACCAGGGGCGCCAACGGGGGGCCCCTGGAAGCAGCGAGCTGAGTTTGCGCAGCAGGGTGAGGACTAGCGACAGGACTAGCGACAACCCACAAAACAAAAAAGGAGGCCCCATTTAATAACAAGGGCAGGCTCTGACTATCAGGTCAATGGCCACAGTCCCAACCAAAGTGAAGTAAGACTTGACAACCACCCATACTTAAGACCTCTCATTAAAATCACTGAGAGTGCAGTCTCCATGGGAACAAATTCACTTTTTTTCTTTTTTTCCTCTGTTCTGCTTTCTTTTACTTTTTTAATTTTTACTTTTTAAACAACTGCATATGTCTCTATTTTTAATCCCTTAAAAATTTTTCTTTCAAATCATCATTATTACTACTACTACTACTACTACTACTACTACTACTACTACTACTACTACTACTATTAATTCACCTCAATTTCATTTTTATTTCTCTTGGTCTTGTTCTGTTATTGATTATACTCAGTCTTCAAATTTTTTTTTGTTCTTTTTTCCTCTTTTAAGGTTTTTAAAATACATCTCAATTTTTATTTTGCTTCAACTTGTTCTTCTGTTATTGATTATACTGTTTTCAAACCCTTTTTTCTCTCCTTTTAAAATTCTTTTTTTTCTTTTTAAGTTTTATTTCCGCATATGCTTTAGATAGATAAATAAATAAACTCCTTAAGGACCACAATAGATAACTGATACTCCATAAGCCTCAGTGCCAGAAACATGAGCAAGATGAAGCAGAGGAACCACTCCCAATTAAAAGAACAAGAGAAATCCCCTGAAAGAATGATCAATGAAATAGCTATTGACAGCCTAATAGATCAAGATTTCAAAAAAGGAGTGATCAAACTACTGAAGGAACTAAAAGAGATTGTGTTTAGAGACAGAGAATATGTCAAAAATGAAAATGAAGCTATTAAGAGGAGCCAATTAAAACTGGAAAACTTATTTGCTGAGGTGAGAGCTGATCTAAAGGCTGTACAAGGCAGGCTAGATAATGCAGAGGAACGAGTAAGTGGCTAGAAGACAGATCAACAGAAACCACCCAATCAGAACAGCAGAGAGAAAAACAAATAAAAACCAATGAAAACAATGTAAGGGACCTATGGGATAATACAAAGAATACCAATCTACACATAATAGGGGTTCCAAAAGGAGAAGAAAGAGCAAAGGGGATTGAAAAGGTATTTGAAGAAATCATGACTGAAAACTTGCCAAACCTAAAGGAGGAAGCAGATATCCAAATACAGGAAGTTCAGAGGGTCCCAAACAGGAAGAACCCAAACAGACCCACACCAAGACATACTATAATCAAGATGGTCAGGGTTAAGGATAAAGAAATGATCCTGAAGGCAGCAAGAAAAATACAAAGAGTGAGTTACAAGGGAACCCCCATAAGGCTTTCAGCTGATTTCTCAACACAAACACTACAGGCCAGAAGGGAGTGGCAAGATATATTCAAAGTCCTGAATGAAAAAAAAGATGCAGCCTAGGGTACACTATCCAGCAAGGTTATCCTTTAGAATAGAAGGAGAGATAAAGAACGTCAGAGAAACAAAAACTAAAAGAGTTTAGCAACACTAAACCCATGCTAAAAGAAATACTGAAAGGTCTACTCTAAATAGAAAAGAAGCAGGATGCTACAAAAACGAGAAAACCGTAACTGGAAAGGTGATAACTACCATGAATTACAAATAGAATGAACATGAAATTGTAAAAGAAGACATCTAAATCATTAAGAGTGGGAGAGGGAAGCAAGAAAACATAGATTTTTTTTTCTTTTAAAAATTTTTTGTTCTCTGTAGCATAGGGTTTGAGCTTATATTACTATCAGTTTAATACAAACAGTTATAGTAATGGGTTAATAATAGACTTACAAAAAAGGGTAATTACAAGCCAAAAACTTAAAATTGAGTAACAAAAACTAAATAAAATCCAAGATAATACAAACAAAAATTATCAAACCACAAAAGGAAGAAAGGAACAAAGAGGAAATATCACATCAACTGCAAAACTAAGTTCAAAATGGCAATAAACACACATCTATCATTCATTACTGTAAATGTCAATGGACTAAATGCTCCAATCAAAGGACACAGAATGGCAGACTGGATAATAAAGCAAGAACCTTCAATTTGCTGCATATAAGAGACCCACTTTAGGGAGGACACACACAGATTGAGAGTGAGAGGATGAAAAAAGGTATCCCACACAAATGGAAATGACAAGAAAGGAGGAGTAGCAATACTGATTTCAGACAAAATAGACTTTAAAACAAAGGCCATAAAGAAGGACATTTTATAATGATTAAAGGAGTAAAGAAGATGAAGATATTACATTCATTAATATATATGCATCCAATATAGGAGCACCTAAGTACATAAAGCAACTACTAACAGAGATAAAGGGGGAAATTCATGGAAATACAATCATTGTCTGAGACCTTATCACCACATTAACATCACCGGACAGATCTTCCAGACAGAAAATAAATAACACAACAGAGAAATTAAATGATACAATAGAAAAATAAGATTTGGTGGATATTTTCAGAGCATTACACCCCCCCCAAAATAGGATATACATTCTTTTCAAGTGCCCATGGAACATTTTCTAGGATTGATCATGTACTTGGGCACAAAAGAAGCCTCAACAATTTTAAGATAATAATTATCTCAAGCATCTTTCCTGAACACAATGTCATGAAACTAGAAATCAACTACAGAAAAACAAAGGAGAAAAAAATATCATGGAGATTAAACAACATGCTACTAAAAAACCAATGGGTCAATGATGAAATCAAAGTTGAAATTTAAAAATACCTTGAGACAAATGAAAATGAAAACATAATCACACAAAATTTATGGGATACAGCAAAAGCAGTGCTAAGAGGGAAGTTTATAGCGATACAGGCCTTCCTCAAAGAAGAATAATGTCAAATAAACGATCTAACCCACCAGCTAAAGGAATTAGAAAAAGAAGAGTAAAAAACCCCAAAAGTCAGCAGAAGGAAGGAACAAAGATGAGGGAGGAAATAAATAAAACAGATAAGAAAAAAAAAAAAAAAAGAAAAAGAAAAAGAAAAAGAAAAAATCAATCAAACCAAGAGCTGGTTTTTTTGAAAGAGTAAATAAAATCTACAAACCTCTGGTCAAACTCACAAAGAAGAAAAAAGAGAGAGCACAAATAAGCAAAATAAGAAAGGAAAATGGAGAAATTACAACCAATAACATAGAAATACAGAATATCATGAGAATATTATGAACAACTGTATGGAAACAAAATAGATAACCTAGAGGAGATGGACAAGTTTCTGGAAACATACAGTCCACCAAGACTGAATCAAGAAGAAACTGACCACTTGAACAAAACAATCACTAGAAATGAAATTGAATTAGCAATAAAAAAAACCTCCCTACATATAAAAGTCCAGGACCAGACGGCTTCACCAGGGAGTTCTACCAAACATACAAAGAACTCATACCAGTCCTTCTCAAACTCTTCCAGAAGACTGAAAAGGAGAGAATACTCCCAAACTCATTCTATGAAGCCACCATCACATTGATACCAAAACCAGGCAAAGACACTACCAAAAAAGAGAATTACAAACCAGTATCACTGATGAACATAGATGCAAAAATCCTTACCAAAATATTAGCAAATAGAATCCAACAGCACATAAAAAAGATTATACACCATAATCAAGTGGGGTTTACCCCACGGACACAAGGATGGTTCGACATACGCAAATCAATCAATGTAATACATCACATCAACAAGAGAAAGAATAAAAACCACACAATCATCTCAATAGATGCAGAAAAAGCATTTGATATAATTCAACACCCATTTATGATACAAAACTCTCACCAAAGTGGGTTTGGAGAGAACATATTTCAACATAATGAAAGCTATATAAGACAAACCTACAGCCAGCATAATACTCAACATTGAAAAACTCAAAACCTTCCCACTAAAATCTGGGACAAGACAAAGCTGCCCACTATCACCACTCCTATTCAACATAGTCTTGGAAGTCCTAGCCACAGCAATCAGGCAAGAGAGAGAAATAAAAGGGATCCAAATTGGAAAAGAAGAGGTAAAATTGTCACTATATGCAGTTGACATGATACTATATATAGAAAACCTTCAAAGGCCCACACAAAAACTACTAGAACTAATCAAAGAACTCAGCAAGGTAGCAGGTTACAAGATTAACGTACAAAAACCAGTTGTATTTCTTTACACTAACGATGAATCAACAAGAAAAGACAGTAAAGAAACAATCCCCTTTAAAATAGCACCCAAAGTAATAAAATACCTAGGAATAAATCTAACCAAGAAGGTGAAAGACTTATACACGGAGAACTATAAAACATTGATTAAGGAAATTAAAGACTTAAAAAAATGGAAGGATATCCCACACTCCTGGTTTGGAAAAATCAATACTGTTAAAATGGTCATACTGCCGAAGGCAATTTACAGATTTAATGCAGTATCTATCAAACTACCCAGGACATATTTCACAGAATGAGAACAAATCATAGTAAAATTTATATGGAACCACAAAAGATCTAGAACTGCCAAAGCATTACTGAAGAAAAAGAGGCTGGAGGAATAACCCTCCCAGATTTCAGACAATACTACAGAGACACAGTAATCAAAAAAGCATGGTAATGGTACAAAAACAGACATATGGACCAATGGAACAGAACAGAGAGCCCAAAAATTAACCCACAAACTTTTGGTCAACTAATCTTCGACAAAGGAGGCAAAATATACAATGGGATAAAGATAGTCTCTTCAGCAAATGGTGCTGGGAAAACTGGACAGCAGCATGTAAATCAATGAAGTTAGACTCCTTTACACCATACACAAAAATAAACTCAAAATGGATCAAAGACTTAAACACAAGACAAGATAAAATAAACCTCCTAGAAGAAAACATGGGCAAAACATTATCTGACATACATCTCAAAAAATGTTCTCCTAGGGCAGTCTACCCAAGCAATAGAAATAAAAGCAAGAATAAACAAATGGGACCTAATGAAACTTACAAGCTTTTGCACAGTAAAGGAAACCATAAGTAAAACAAAACGACAATCTACAGAATGGGAGAAAATTTTTGCAAAAGATTAAACTGACAAAGGCTTGATCTCTAGAATATATAAGCAGCTCATATGACTTAATAAGAAAAAACCAAACAACTCAATCCAAAAATGGGCAGAAGACCTAATCAAGGAATTCTCCAATGAAGACATACAAATGATCAAAAGGCACATGAAAAAATGCTCAGTATCACTAATTATCAGAGAAATGCAAATCAAAACTACAATGAGGTATCACCTCACACCAGTCAGAATGGCCATCATTCAAAAATCCACAAATGACAAATGCTCGAGAGGCTATAGAGAAAAAGGAACCTTCCTACACAGCTGGTGGGAATGCCAGTTTGGTGCAGCCACTGTGGAAAACAGTATGGAGAGTCCTCAAAAGACTAGGAACAGACTTAGCATATGACCCAGGAATCCCGCTCCTGGGCATATATCCAGAAGATACCCTACTCAGAAAGACACCTGCACCCCAATGTTCATAGCAGCATTATTTACAATAGCCAAGACATGGAAACAGCCTAAATGTCCATCAACAGATGACTGGATAAAGAAGAGGTGGTATATTTTTACAATGGAATGCTATTCAGCCATAAAAATAACACCATACGTAACGCCATTTGCAGCAACATGGATGTCCCCGGAGAATGTCATTCTAAGTAAGCCAGAAAGAGAAAGAAAAACACCATATGAGATTGTTCACATGTGGAATCTGGAAAAAAAGACAAGACAAAGACAAAGACAAATGAATATAAATACAAAACAGAAAGAGACTCATACACATAGAATACAAACTTGTGGTTGCCAGAGGGAGGGAGGTGGGAAGGGACAGATTGGGAGTTAGAAAATTGTAGATACTGAAAGGTATATATAGAATAGATAAACAAGATTATACTGTATAGCATAGGGAAATATATACAAGATCTTGTGGTAGTCACGGTGAAAAAGAATGTGATAATGAATATATGTTCATGTATAAATAAAAAATTGTGCTCTACACTGGAAATTGACACATTGTAAACTGACTATAACTCAATAAAATTTTTTACAAATGTAATTTGTTATGACAATAACAAAGGAAGAAGGGAATGGAGCCATATGGGAACATAGCTTAATATACTACTGAAATTAAGTTCACATTAATATGAACTAGATTATAAATTAAGATGTTAATTATAATTCTAAAGGCAGCCACTAAGAAAATAGCTCAAATAATACATAGTAAAGGAACAAAGGAATTAAAATGGTACAAGAGAAAATATTTAACATAAAAGCAATAATGGAGGAAAAACAGAAAAGTCATAGGACAAATGAAAACAACTCAACAAAATGGCACATGTAAAATCTTAGTAATTACATCAAATGCAAATGGATTAAACACTCCAATTAAAAGGAAAACACAGACAGAATGGACCAAAAAACTACGATCCAACCAAATACTGTTTTTAAGAAACACATTTTACATTTGAAGACAAACAGGTTTTCAGTAAAAGGATGGAACTCTTCTACATAGTCAAACAGAACTCTGTTTTCCCTGTCCTAGCAATCCTCAGTTCAGTAAAAAGTAACACTATCCATCACTTGTGAAGTCAGAAAGTTAGACTGGATCCTTGATTTTTACACAGTATGATCCTTATATCTACTCTCTGAGCAAATTTTGTTGGTTCAATTTTCTATATTTATCAACTGCTACCACCCTAGGTGAAACCATCATCTCTTGCCTAGACTACTGTAGCAGCCTCCTAACTGAACTCCCGGCTTTTATTTTTGCCTCATATGGGGCAAAAATTAACTACAGTCCCTTCTCCATAAGGCAATCAGGAGTTCTTTAAAAACATATATATACATGAAACACTGTTTCTCTATGGCTTAAAAACTTCCAGAGCCACCTCATAGTTTCTCACTGCACTTAGAATCAAGTTCAATTTCCATTCTTTATCTTCAAGGGTTTTCTAATACAGTCTCTGCCCACCTCTTGTAGCTGCTACTTCTCAAGGACATTACAGTCATCCCTTGATATCCTCAGGGCATTAGTTCTAGGACCCTGCCATTCCCCTCACTTTCCTATATTGCTACCAACATTAACAGATGCTCCAGTCCCTTATATAAAATGGCATAGTATTTGCATATAACCTACATACATCATTATTATAGGATGCAAAAGTACATCATTACTGCAGTTTAAAAGCTGTACATAAGACATATTTTGTTTTTACTATGTTTTTACTAAATGATCTATTCCTTATCCCAAGGTTAAGCATGAATACAATTAGGTTAAATGTTTAAAAAAAAATTCAAAACTTTAAATCATCTCTGAATTACTTATAATACCTAACACAATGTAAATGCTGTGTAAATAGTTGCCAGGCTACGGCTAATTCAAGTTTTGCTTTTTGCAACTTTCTGGAATTTTTTTTTCCTGAATAATTTTGCTCAGTGATTGGCTAAATCCATGAATGCAGAAACTATGAATGTGGAGGGTCGACTGTATCAGACCCAAGAAGACAATGAAGCAGAACAGTCAAAGTGTTAAGAAAAAAAACTGTAATTTAGAATTAAATATCCAGCCACATTAATATTCCAGGTGACTGCAAAAAAGGTATTTTTCAGCACAAAAGGACTCAAAGTTTATCACCTAAAGAACTTCTCTAAAACACCTACAGAAGACGGCCAGTAAGAAAAAATAACAAAAAATCCGCACATCCTCAAAAGGAGCCAGAAGAAGTGTGATATAACAGTAACATGATCAAATAAACCAATAAAACATACTATTAACTCTAAATACAGTGAAAAATAACATCTCAAATAACTGACAAAATTTCTGATGACAATGGCATAGGGTGGCGGAAGAAATAAAAGCATGCTAAGATTCTGATATCATTTAAGTGCAAGAATAAGACGACTGATTAACTTAAAAGTATGTTATTTAAACTTTAAGAGTAATCAATAGAACAGGCTTAGAATATACAACTTCAGAAAAAAATGGAATAAAAACTTTGATCAACAGCAACAGAAAATAAAAAAGGGAGCAGGAAGAATCAAACAAAAAGCACAGTAAGTAGAAAACAATGATAAATATAAGCTGGTTAAACTCCTTTACTGTATGAAACAGTGTCTCACACCAAACTGAAAAAAATTAGAAAGCAAAATCCAGTATATGTTATTTATAACAGGTAAAATAAATCAAAACATGAAAGAACAAACAACAAAGCTTTAAAATCTAAAAAGCAAGAACTAATACAATTACAAGGAAAACTAGACAAATCTACATTCACAGGAGGTACTGATACTTTAAAATGGATAAATCAAGTAGATAAAAAAAAAGGAAATAGAATATTTGCATAATATAATTATAGTAAGCCTGAGATACATACATATATATATAAAACCACACCTAAAGACAGAATACACATTCTTTTTGAATATATGTAGAACATGTATAAAACCAAATATAAAAGAGGTTTCAAAAAACTCTAAGTCATTTAGTCCATATTTATTAACCACAAAGCAATATAAGTAGAACTATACATCTTTTAAAAGGCTTAAAAAATTCCATATCCACAGAAATTAAAACAGTAATAACTCCCATATAAATTTAATTAAGATCAGAATTATAAGATCATAAGCCAAAAAACAATAAAAGCACCTATCAACACATGAGATGTAGTCAAATGATGAGGAAAAAATGTATACCCTAAACTGTATTTATTAAAAATAAAAAAAAGAAATTCAAGAACTTATAAAAGTGACAAGCCCTGGCAATTATGGTAAGGGGAAAAAAGAGAAAATCAGGTTCTAAGAATACTAAACTACTTACAACATCTTGCATAACAATAAAAAAATAGTTAAAGATGGAACAAAATAAATTCTTAGGCCAATCTCATATGGTGCAAAAAATCCAAAATACAACATTTTCTAGCTGAATCCAGCAATGTACTAAAATACCAAGTGAGATTTATGACATGAATGCAAGGATAGTTCACAGTTAGACAACCTATCAACCTGTTTGGGGTTTTAAAGATGAATGTGCCCTTTCCCCTTCTAAACTCTAACTACATAATAGAAATGGAGCATAAAGGGTTCAATCTCACAAGGACAAAAGGAATAAGGGAGAAGACATCAACAACTAGAGATTTCAATGAATATTCAGAAGAGTAAACAGAGAGACAACTAACTTAGCAGCCTATTATAAGAACCACAGAGCAAAGGGTGAGTGAAAGAGAAAGGAACAAGAAAAGAGCTGACTCATCTTACAAAAAGAAAAATCCTAGATACTCTTGGAACTAGGGAAATGTCAAACAGAAAGACTTCACATATTAAGGAAGATTTCTGTGGAAATTTTTATTTTACCTTGGGGAAAGTAGAGTGTACCATGGGGAGTTACTTCTGAGTTCTAAGTCATTTAATTCTGTTGAGCCATTAGTTCTCCACCAGCTATTTGGATGTAGTATGATTGCCCTGTACATACTTTAGAGGAGTTTTGAGAGGGAAGATTTTGCTATGAATACCTTAAAGTAATGTTGAGACTTCTGAGGAATAAAAAAAAAAAAAAAAAAGGTATCACACAGAACAGAATTACCCCTACCTTCCCCACCTCCAATCCCACTGCCTCTACATCCCCTCTATACACATACCTTGTGCACTAATACAGGCAAACAAACTTCTGTCAAGAAAATTTGAGGTTTATTCTATGGAGAAATTAAATAAGAGAGAATTGGGACTTGAAGATAAAGGCACAGAAAAAGGGGTAAAAACTGAGAGATTAACGTAATGCTTCAAACACCAGGAAATGCTTCAAGTTACACATTTACCCTTAAGACAGGTAATTCAAACTTCATTTTCTGAATAGTCCTGGAGAATAGAACCCTAAAGACACCTGGGGATCTCTTAGTTACAAAGCCCACTTTCTTGCCCAATCATCCTAAAATAATTTTGCCATCAAGTCCTACCCATGCACAAAGAATTTATAATCAGCTTTGTAATACCCTACTCTGAATGTAAACAAACAGAATAAAATCCCTTATAATTTCTGCTATTAACAAAATCACCACACTATTAAAAAACTATTAGCCATCCAGCTACAAAGATTATAACACATGTATATGAATAGTTTTGAGCAATTTTTCCCAATTAGCCTCTCTACAATGGCTATACTTCCAAATCTTAGTTCCCCTCACTGATTAAGACAAGAAATAGAGAATGAGGAGGATCTTAGACAATTCCCAAAACATGAAGTTGTCTCATAACCCATACCTGAACACAAGTTAGGGCAAATTAGCATAACAAAAATTTCAACATAAGATCTTACCTGTTTATCTTTTCTTTCTATAATATCTTGCTTTTGCTTGCATTTTTGAGATGTCTCTTTAATATCTATTGCCTATAAGATTGAACCAAAAGAGGGGAAGTTAGTTAAAAACTCAAGCAAGCCAATTATGTTGCCATGTTCATCTAAATACTAAGTTCTTAACGTAAGTTAACCCACAATGCTTTTCCATGATTGAATTCATAACAACACCCAAAATACCAACACTTATTTGCAAATATATAAAATGTTATTCCTATTGATATGAAAAATAGCTGCAAGCAATATGCATAGGTATGTTTCTTTATCTCTTCACATTTATTTCCTCATGCTATTTTATCCTAAAAACAATCCTACAGAATAGCAGGGTCTATGGTTTAAACCATTCTCAAAGTAACATCTAACTCCAAAATCTCCCCTAAAGGTTAAAAGCCACGATCACAAAAGTTTTAAAGTTATATTTTCAAAATACAGGGAATATTCCATATGCCATTATACTACTTATTCCTAAAAAATCAAGTTTTTTATATTACACTCCTTCAAAAGGGTACATAACTACAAACCACATATGATAAATTCACAAAAGGAGTTCATTATGTTTAAGAACACTACCCTGAATCCTCTTCTAACTGAAACAATCACATTTCATTTTTCTTTTTTTATACCTTAGAATTTCTATAAAGTAGTAAGCCTCGAACAATGATGATTAGGATCTTTAAAGCCCTGTGCTAGTAGAGTTCCTAGTAAAAGTTTAAGAACCAAAGCTATAAGTAAATCTACAAAATATTTTTAAAAATCTGTGAAATATTTTTTTGTATTTGCTAAAATAAAATACAGGGACTCCAAAACTGAGCCAGAAAAGTACCTTCTCTTTAATTCGAGCCTCCAAATTGTAACGTTGCCTTTCAATTTCTTCAATTCGATGTGTCATAGGAATCTGACCTTCTTTAAGTTTTCTGACCTCTTCCTTCACTCTGTCACGAGCTAGTTTTACTTCTTCATATTCCTGACGAACATTTTCATATTCCTTGTGATGAGTTCAAGAAAGAGAAGTTAATGCACTACTAGCTTAAAGTAACACATATACTAAAGTCAAGGTACAGGCAGAAACTAAATTTATGAAAAGACAGCTTTACATCTCTTTGGCAGGTCCATTGCTAAAAAAAAAAATGCCCTCTAAAACAACTTCAGAAATAGTAAATACCAATATTAACGACTGACTCACTGATATTCATTGAGCATTTATCACTAGGCTGGACTCTATGACTTCCATCTCTTCCTGTTTCTAAAACTTACATCCAAATGGATACTAAAGTGAGGATCTCCTCTAGTCTCTCAATAAGGGATTCAAAAACAAAAGAAGCAAAAGAAACTCAGTAATGAAAAATAAAAATGAAAAAACAAAAGGAAAATGGCTCAAAAGAAAAATAAAATGAAGCATCCAGGTAAAATGCTGCTTGTCAAGTCACAGGAATTAATATTTGTTTAAAAAAATGGAGTGCTAAGAGAGCATATAGTAAGAATGAATGGTAATAAGAGAAAACAATATAATCATTAGAGTAAATTTTTAAAAAGGGAAAAAACTGAAAAAAGATTGAAATTAGTCTTAAAAGGAGAAATCAAAAGACTTCAAAAGGCAAAGCAGAATAACAATGGACACAGGAAAAATGTAATCAAAATGAGATAAAGAAATGAAAAAGTTTAAGAATAATGGAATTATGAGAAAGAGTAAAGTGAAGCAGGGGTGGGGTGGGGTGGAGAAGGTCGCAGATATAGCCACATACTTTCCTAATCTAATAATTATTCCCATTCTAGCTTTAAAAACATTAAACTTTCTTATTTTGTTGCACTCACTGAAAAGTAACGCATTGAGGGAAATGAATCTTTAGCCCAAACTGTGGTTCTAAGTAATAAAGTATACATAACACAGTGATCAAAAACAGTAGCCTCAGTAAAGTTATAAGCATATGAGTGGAAGATTACAGTTAATATCCTTCAGCTTCTTCTGTAGCTGAAGTTGATAACAGAAGCACCCTCCAAGTAAATTCTCAGTGACCCAAGGACGCTCAAAAGATTTAATTTTCCATATGTAAACATTTTTAACTCATCAACATTTTATTAAAAAAAAAAAACAACTATCTGTTGAGGACTCAAATCTGGAAGAATTAAGGACACAGACAACTGTTTCCTGTTAAACAACAACAACAACATAGCACACAGCTATATAACATCACCAAGAAAGAAACAGATAAATTTTATTACGTGTGATATGTGAAACAAAAATGAACAAAAGCACCTAATTTGAATACACACTAATTAATGCCTTCTTTATAACTTTTGTTACTTAAAGAAACATTATTTTGCCTTTAACAACTAGACTTACCACCCATGGCCTTTTTGCTTCAAGCATCTCAATCAAATCTAAATGTCGCTTACGTTCATAGAACCTTTCCACATCTTGTTTATATCTTTCATTCCTCTGAATCATTTTCTCCAGATATTCAGTTTTCTCTTTGCATGAGGTCTAAAACAAATATTTATTTAACAATTAGTTTAACCAAAAAAAGACAAGTCAAATCTTTTAATAATGAAAAATGTACAGTCCTAGCAAAATTTCACAATAAAGGACTCAGGCATTTTTAAGAACTGTGTAAAACTAATGTGCACACCTGAGTTCCTGTCTAAGCTGTACAATTTATTAGTCATGGGACTGTGAGGAAGCCCTGCCACATCTCTAAGCCTGGATTCTTCTTGTCTAAAAAGAGAAAGATCTGCCCAACTGACCACAAGGGTAGAAGCAACCTGACCTCCTATAGGTGAAAGCTGAACAAAAGCTGTAATGTGACATACAAATGAAAAGTGGTATTATTATGATTAGCATGTCATGAATACCCATGACTTAAGGACTTAGAAATGAGATGAAGGAAAGCTAAAATTCAATCTCTATACTGCAAATTAAAAAATGCAAAGATGGACTGAGAACCTAGAATACATGCTTGTTTTCTTTCAGAGGATGGTATAGGTAGTTTCAGTGGGGAGTATTATATTGTTTGATGTGAAAGAGAATAAAAGGACTGGAAATATCTGAAGTAGGACAACAGAAGTACAACTCCTTTGTCCATTCACTCTGAGTAAGTATAATATTGAAACAGCATTAAATTATAACAAAACATTGTCACGTACAGACAGTTACAGTTTAAGAGCAAGTATCTGTTTATGAGAATTCTTATCACAAAATTTACTGAATTTATTTTAGTTGTTGAGATATGGAAAATGATTCACTAAATAATACATCTTTTCAAATGATATGCTATAGAAGGACATTTAATTTTTATGTTTATTAAAGGTGAAAATAAAAGTTGAACACTGCAACTAAATAGTTTTTTTTTTTTACAAAGTCTACCTTATACAGCTGAAAAAATATGAGAAATGGCTAACAGAGATGGTGTATTAAAGTCTAAATGATGCCTGCTGTATTATCCAAAGCCTTACATTGCTTGACATATGGTAGGTGTTCAATATATATTGAACGAATAAAAGAATACTGAAACTTCCTGAGAGAAAAAAATTCTTTATAATACTATTATTGGTTATTTAGAAATTCAATTAGTAACATGTATTTGATGAAATGATAGTTAATTTTTCAAACTTTATATCAAATCCATTCTCACTTTTTGTCACCTAATTTAATTAATGTTAGCAATAAAATCCTGGATGGAAAAAACCACAAATACATGAATTCACTCAACGAATCAGAGCTACTATTCACTCTCCCACATTCTGAGACATGGACATCAATGAGACAATAAAAATAAGTTGTCTATTTATAAATACCTCTAGTTGTTTTTCTTTCTCCCTGAAGTTTTTGAGATCACAGTGGTATCTGTGCATTTCTGGAGGACCAACTGACTTCTCAGTAGCTTCAAGGAGTTCAATTTTACTGAGTTTAGCAAATTCTCCAACTTTATCCTACAGCACAAAACTTAAACATCAGCTACCATCATTTATAAATATGTTCAAAACATATTTCACTCAATGATGCCTGTCAAGATGAAACTCATTTAAAAGAAAAAAGCCTTTAGAGATGGGAATCTTAATATAAATGCCGTTCTTTCATGTATTATTCTTTAAAATAATAAAAATAAACTTAGGGTATAAACTATCATCTCTTTGAAAACCTTAAAAAATTTCACTGTCAATATTTCTAGGTTAAAATGTTTATATATAATAAATAGTTTGAAAATAAAAGAAAAAATACTCCCCTGGATTGAAATGATCATTATCTACCACACATCAATTGGATTGGAATATTAGAAGTTTTTTTTTTTTAAAGGGCAATTTTAAACATCTACTTCTGGAGACAGTCTCATATCAGCTGATAAATGCTTCCAAATTTTAACTTATAGCTAATTTGGACATAATAATCAAATCATCATTGCTTCTGAAGAAACAAATGAACTATAATTCAGTCATTAGACAGCATTCAAAGACATTATCAGGATGCTTTATTTTTACTAAACAAAATATAAAAAGTTTTTAGAACGTACACCTATAGATTTAATAGTCTTAGTGTATAAAATATTTTATACAAATACACTAAGTTGTTTAACAAAATTTTAAGAGCCTACAGATGGAAGCACACAGCTATTCAGGTTACTCTCTGTACTTAAAAATAATACCTTTATTTCCTTTACAGTACTTTCACAGACCTACTAATTGAAAATTTCCAAATTACTACAAATTAGTAAGATTATACTGTAAGAGATGAGATGCTACCATTGACAGAGAACTTTTGTAAGTATTAAGACTGCTATGCTCATTTTGAATAGTAACCATTACAATAACCCTTAAAAATATTTACATTCTCACGACATAAAGAAGAAACATTATACATAAAATTTTCTTATCTTTACATTTAAGTTTCTCATACCTGAGGTAGAAATTGGCAAAGATTGCCCACTTGAATATTTAAGGCTGCAACTTGCTCTTCTACTACTTTCTGGGTTGTAGATTTTTTGTTGATGAACCAAAAGGACTGATTTTTTGCCACATCAATCTCACGAGTGATTATAAGATTGCCAGAAGTCCTGAACCTAGTTTAAAAAAATTTTTTTAAATCTTTATATTCAAAATACATACATTATTTTAGAAATGAAATTTCTAAAATTCTCCTGCACCAAAGGTTGCCAGATAGGATTTTAACTATAATTTTTGTTCCTTTTGATATTTTGGACCCTCAAAATAAGGAAAGCCTGACATTTTATTAGTGATAATACATAATTGATCATATGTAAGTTATTACTCTTTCAACATTTGAAATTAAACTGTTAAAAATAAAATTAAAACAAATGCCAGTACAAATTGCCAAACACTGCCAGAGGATTCACATATCTGGAGTTATTTATCCTCTAATCATTATGCTACTCTCCAATCACATGCGTTGACTGCAATTCAAAATGGGCCAGTACATAACCGTTAAACCTTGAAACCCTCTCAACTTGAAAAACGCAGGAATGTAAACCAACTCTTGCATGTGCATTTCCAGAACATCAAAACTGCCCATACAGGTGGCCCATGGCTCCTGTACTCCACTGCTCTAAATTCAGAGGGGCCTATATTGCGTGACTATTAAGCAACATTAAACAAAAGAAAATCTGAAAGAAGAGTATTTACTTATTTCTTGCTTTTAGGAGTACTACTGCTCCACACCTCCCATTTATTCATCCATCTTCTTCATTGGCAATCAGCAGCATGTGGCAGAAAGATAAATTATTGGTATCCAATGGCTAAATGAAAATGTAAATGTTGTGTGTGTGTGTATGTTATACTATAATTAGAATTTTTCAAACAATAAGATTTTAGGACTTAAAAAAAGTAGCTTTAAACTTTCACTTCTAGCAGCATATCTAATGAAGTATCCTTCTTGATTCTCTTGCTGTAAACAATTAAAAATAAGATATAAAATACTAAAATATATTTGTAAATGTATTTATAAGTTAGCATCAAAGTAAGGTATTCTGGCCAAAATTCCAGTGCAGGCAGGAACCCGGAAGTGGAAAAATGAAACTGCCTTTTACCCTGAGGGTATGTGGCCAACCAGGTGGTAACCTTGCACATTCATTTTTATGATCTCCTGAGAGAGGGGTGTTGCAGACAAAGCCCAGAGTTCTCCAAGGTGGAGAGTTTAACAGAAACCATCCCCCAAAGGCTATACTCTCAGTGTGAGGATAAACTAGAAATTACTCCATCACCACCACCATTAGCAATAGCAAGGTAAACTCTGTCTCAAGCTATGCCTTGAACTGTGAAACAAACAAAAAATTCACCCTAAGAGTTACTAACCCAAATCAGTCTTAAATAGATTTGTACCTGAAGTTACATGACATACCTAAGGAAGTTCAAAACCCCTGAAATTGAGAATTCTGCAAACTGTGACCCTGGTTTAAAAATATCCAATGGTTTATAACAAAAATTCACTCTGCAGGGAATCTACCTTTATCATCAAAGAATTTAATGCAGATGAAGTTCCAAGAGAAAGGAACAGCTTTCTGGAAAAACACACAAGAAAATAAAGCATCAAGAGTAAGTTAGAAATAGAAAGTAGAATCATACCGGAATAGACTCAAGTATAAAATAAGTATGTTTACTATATTTTAAGAAATAAAAGATTGAAAATATAAGTAAAGAACAAGTAGATCTGAAAAAGAACCAAAGAGAAATGGATCTAGAATGCAGTACAGAGACAAAAAAATGAAAAGAAAAAAAAAAAAAAAGAGAAATTTGAGATTTCCAGTCAAGATGGTGGAGTAGTAGGACCATGAGCTCGTCTCTCCTCGTGACTATAATGAAACCACAAATGACTGCTAAACAACCGTTGAAAAAAAGACTGGACTCTAACAAAAAAGATCTTCTTCAACTGGAAACATAAAGACGGAACCACAGCAGGACGGTAGGAGGGGCTGGAGATATAATCAGGCCCCATACTCCCCACTTCCCGGGGTGGGCAATCCATAAGCTGAAGAATAATTAAGTCACAGAGGCCCTCCCACAGGAGTGAGAGTTGTAACTCCACATCAGGCTCCCCAGCCCAGGGTTCCAGCACTGGGAGGAGGAGGAGACCCCAGGACATCTGGTTTTGAAGGCCAGTGGGGCTTAACTCCAGGAGTCCCATGGGACTGGGGGAAACAGAGACTTCATTCTCTTGGGACATGTACACAGAGTCTCACATGAGCCAGGTAGGTCCAAAGGCAGAGGCAGTTATTTCATAGGAACCTGGGCCAGACCTCCCTGCTGGTTTTAGAAGGTCTCCTGGGGACATAAGGGATGGCTACAGCTCACCCAGGGGATACAACAGCTGGTGGTAGACATTCCAGCAGTGTTCATCTACATGGGCTTTCCTGGAGGCTGATAGCACCAAGACCCAGCCCCACCCAACAGCCTGTAGGGAAGCCTCAGGCCAAACAACATACTGGGAGGGAACACAGCCCCACCCATCAGCAGACCTCCTACCCACCAGGCGTCCAGGACCAAGCTTCACCCAGCAGTGGGCAGGCACCAACTCCTTCTGCCAGAAAACCTACGTAAGCTTCTAATCCAGCCTCATCCACCAGGGGGCAGATAGCAGAAATAAGAAAACAATCCCAAAGCCTGTGGAAGGAATCCACAAACACAGGCCAGACTCTACACTGGGACCAGCTGGACCCTGGCTCTTGGGTGACAAAACAGGAGTGTACTGCTGGGACGCACAGGACGTCTCCCACAAAGGGCCACCTCTCCAAGGTCGAGAAACTAACTAACCTACCTAAAAACACAAACAGAAAAACAGACAGTATGAGGCAGCAGAGGAGTATCTCCCAGGCCAAGGCACAAGATAAAATCCCAAAAGAAATAAGTGATAAGGAGATAGGCAATTTATCTGAGAAAGAGTTTAAAGTAATGATGGCAAAGATGTTCAGAGAACTCAAGAGTATAGATGCAAGAGCATAGTTTTTAGCAAAAAGTTGGAAAATATAAAGAATACCCAGAATTGAATAAAATCACTGAAATGAATAACACACTAGAAGGAATCAAGAATAGACTAAATGAGGCAGAAAAATGGATCAATGAGCTAAAAGACAGATTAGTGGTAATCACTACTGCAGAACAGAAAAAAAAAAGAATGAAAAAAATGAGGATAGTTTAAGAGAACTCTGGGACAACATGAAACACATCAATATTCACATTATAGAGGTCCCAGAAAGAAAAGAGAGAAAGGACCTGAGAAAATTTTTGGAGAGGTAATAACCAAAAACTTTCCCAACTTGGGAAAGGAAACAGTCACCCAAGTCCAGGAAGCACAGAGTGTTCCCACACAGGATCAGCCCAAAGAGGAACACACCAAGGCACATAGTAATCAAATTGACAAAAATTAAGGATAAGGAGAATATATTAAAATTAGCGAGAAAAACAACAAATAACATGCAAGGGAACTCCCATAAGGTTATCAGCTGATTTTTCAGCAGAAACTCTACGGGCCAGAAGGGAGTGGCACAATATATTTAAAGTGATGAAAGGAAAAAACTGACAACCAAGAACATTCTATCCAGCAAGGCTCTTGTTCAGATTTGATGGAGAAATCAAAAGCCTCACAGATAAACAAAAGCTAAAAGATTTCAGCACCACCAAACCAGCTTTACAGCAAATGTTAAAGGAACTTCTTTAGTCATCAAACCATAACGAAAGAAAACAAAAAGCAGACAGACCAAAAAAAAAAAAAACCAAAAACCAAAAACCAAAACCCTACAAAAGATTGCTTTGGCAGTTTGGGACCTTTTATGATCCCACATAAATTTTTGAATTCTTTGTTCTAGTTCTGTGAAAAATGTCATTGAGTATTTTGACAAGGGTTGCACTGGATCTGTAGACTGCTTTGGGTAGTACAGCCATTTTGATAATGTTGATTCTTCTAATCCAAGAGTACAACATATCTTTCCATTTCTTTGTATCTTCTTCAATTTCCTTCATCAATGTTTTAAAGTTTTCAGAGTATAGGTAACCTCTTTGGTTAAGTTTATTTCTAAGTATTTTGTTGTTTTTGATGCAATGGAAATGTTTATGCTAGTTAAAAATTCTGGCTTTTGAAGTGAAAAGAAGAGGAAAAAAAGTGAATGAAGGGCCACAAATGGCAAGATATCCTTTTTTATGGGTGAGTTATATTCCATTACATATATATGCAGCAACTTCTTTATCCATTCATCTATTGATGTGCACTTAGGATGCTTCCATATCTTGGCAATTATAAAGAATGTTGCTATTAACAGTGGGGTGGATGTATCTTTAGTTATCAAAGGAATAAAGCCAACCACAAACTAAGTTTAAAAAGCTAAAGCTCTAAATGTTCTTAGAAACAATGAACAGTACATATATGTAAATTTTTAAAATATGGGCAGCATATTGTGTATATGTATTTACAGGCAATATACTGTGTATATGCAGTCAAACTGTAACAATTCTACGTAATAAAACTGAAAAATGGAAAAAAGAATGAAAAATTTGAAAGATGTTAAGAGACACTGACGACCAAGAAAGCCTAACAATCTAGTAAGTTTTCTGGAAGGAAAGGAGACAGATAATGGGTCAGTGGCAATACATGTAGAGAAAACAGGTTAAGAATTTTCTGAGCCATAGATTTGAGAAGCTCCTTAAATCTGAAGCTAAATAAATAAATAAATAAATTCATACCTAAATATATGTGAAGCTATGTAACACCAAAAACAGAGGTATGATTTCAAAAGCCTCTTGAGAAAAAGGGAATTACTATCCAAGAAACTAAGATTAGATTCACAGCAGAAGACAATGGAATTACACTTTGTATGTGCTTAAAAAAGAAAAAAAAAAACCAAAAAACTTTCAGTGTAGAATTTTATATCCAGTAAATACATCTTTAAGATTTAGAGCAAAATATTTACAGACAAATCAAGTGTTCCACTAGATAAGCCTCATTAAAAGAAATGTCCTCTGGAAGAAAGAGATCCCAGAGGGAAGAAAAGAAATGCAAGAAAGGATGAAAAGCAATGCAAACAGAAAATATGTGGGGTAATTCTAAACAAATATTGACAGTTTAAATTCATAATAGTTATTATATCTTGAAGAGTTTAAAAAACAAGACAATTAAGATAGTATATAAATTCAGAGAATAAGTTATTAAAATAAAACTAGTCTAAAATCTTTATTCAGGAGGAGATGAAGATTCAATTGTCTAGATTCTAATTAAAATATTTGTTAAGAAATTTAATAACCATTAAAACAAGAGAAGAATGCATAATTTTCAAAACAATAAAAAAAAAAATTAAGCCCCCAAAATTCAAATGAAGGCAAGAGAGTTACGAAATATTCAAAAGTGAAACAAATAAAAAGCACAGAATAAGATGGTAAAAATAAGTCCAAACATGTAAGTAATTACAATAAATGTGAATGGACCATTATGTGCTATTTAAGAGACTACATGAAACACAACACCCAGCGATCCTTGTTTAAATGAGATACGAGGGAAATAAAAAGCTTGAAATAAATGAATGAAAAAAGATAACCAAGGAAAGGCAATATACAGAGTCAATGCAATCCCTATCAAATTACCAACAACATTCTTCACAGAGTTGGAACAAAAAATGTTAAAATTTGTATGGAAACACAAAAGACCCCAAATATCCAAAACAACCTTGAAGAAGATGGAGCTGGGAGAATCATGCTCCCTGACTTCAGACTATACTACAAACCTACAGTAATCAAAGCAGTATGGTACTGGCACAAAAACAGACACATAGATCAATGGAACAGGGCAGAAAGACCAGAAATAAACCCATGGACTTATGGTCAATTAATCTACGACAAAGGAGGCAAGAACATACAATGGAGAAAAGACAGTCTCTTCAATAAGTGGTGCTGGGAAAACTGGACAGCTACCTGTAAAACACTGAAATTAGAATAGTCTCTAACACCATATACAAAAATAAACTCAAAATGGATTAAAGATTTAAATCTAAGACCAAATACTATAAAACTAGAGGAAAACATAGGCAAAACACTCTTGGACATATATCACAGCAATATATTTTTGAACTGGCTCCTGGGGTAATGGAAATAAAAGCAAACATGAACACATGGGATCTAAAAGCTTAAAAGCTTTTGCACAGTTAAGGATACCATCAACAAAATGAAAAAACAACTACAGAATGGAAGAAAATATTTGCAAATGATGTGACCAACAAGGGACTAATTTCCAAAATATACAAATAGTTTATACAGCTTAATATAAAACCAAGCAACCCAATCCAAAAATGGGCAGAAGACCTAAACAAGCAATTCTTCAGTGAAGACATACAAATGGTCAATAGGCACATGAAAAAATGTTCAGCATCGCTAATTGTCAGAGAAATGCAAATCAAAACTACAATGAAATATCAATTTACACCAGCCAGAATGGCCATCATTAAAAAGTATACAAATGATAAATGCTGGAGAGGGTGTGGGGAAAAGGGAACCCTCTACACTGCTGGTGGGAATGTAAATTAGTGCAGCCACTATGGAGGGCAGTATGGAAGTTCCTTAAAAAACTAAAAATAGACTTACCATGTGATTCAGCAATCCCACTCCTGGGCATATACTCAGAGAAAAATATAATTCAAAAAGACATGCATCCCAATGTTCACAGCAGCACTATTTACAGTAGCCAACACATGGAAACAACTTAAATGTCCATAGACAGATGACTGGATAAAGAAGCTGTGGTATATATATACAATGGAATGATACTCAGCCATAAAAAAGAAAATAATGCAACATGGATGAACCTGGAGATTGCCATTCTAAGTGAAGTGGGCCAGAAAAGAAAGAGAAAAATGCCGTATGGTATCACTTACATGTGGAATCTTATAAAAAAAAAAGGGGGGGGGGCACAAATGAACTACTTATTATTTATAACTTAGATGACTGAATTCTTGAATATGTGTAAGCACATGTAACCGTGATTTATGACTGGATTACTGAATTCTGTTCTTATTTTGTGGTTAGCTTTATTCCTTTGATAACTATGTTAAGTTTAAAAAGCTAAAGCTCTAAACTGTTCTTAGAAACAATGAACAGTATATATAGGTAAATTTTAAAAATATCTGCAATTAAAAAAATAATTTAAAAAAAGGCTTTCAGTTTCCTATATAGAAGGTGTATGTGATTCTGTGATTTTTTTATACAGATTGTGCTTTCAGTGTACAGAGTATGTCTACAAGGTTTGGAGTACCTAGTGAAATATTTAAGGGACCCACCAGGAAAAAAAAATCTCTTTTTAATGTTTCATTAAAAGCTGCATGAAGTTCTATGTTTAAAGACCCAAAAGAGTGAAAGATTTTTTGACTGCATGAAAAGGCTTGATTCTCATTTGGTAAACGTAGGTGTTCCACTAGCTATTTCAAATCCAAGGTACAAGTTTCTTACGTTGAAAGAACAATCTTTGTAAAATTGTTAATTTACCTTGTAAGAAACACATACAACTTCTATATGGGAAGTATGCCTTTTCCTACTCGGTGCAAGGCCTTCATGCTTACAGATCTTAGCTTGAACTTCCTCTAGAAATAGAAGTATTACAGATCTTTCAGGAAACATACTATGTACATCAGATCATATGTATCTCCAACTCAATAAAAGAATGCAGTACATAGTATTTCTTCCTTTGGAAGAAACAATCAGCTCTAATCCTTCTATGGGAAACCTGTTGAAGATGCTGTCTCAAAGGCTTTAAGGTCTGGTTTCATTGAGTTTAGTTCCCTTAGTTTAGTTCAAAATCATGTAGGTATCACAAATGCTTATTTACAGGTGTATGGTCCAAGTGTGTAAATGTATTACACACTGTATAAATTTCCTTAAGAGGAAGAACCCAGTTAGAAAAACCATGTACTGCTATCTTGTTAAAAGTTCTTCAGGTACTAGAGAAAACTCTGTGGGATTAAAAGGACTTTGCTGCTTAGTTATGTCGCTGTTTTGAGGAAGGACTGCCCAGCCTATAGAAACACTAGTGTTTCAAGTCTGTGAAATTAAAACACTACTGGCTTCAGCCACTCAAAAAAAAAAAAAAAAAAGAAAAAAAAAAGATAACCAGGAAAATAAAAGAAAGCTGCTGACTACACTAATGGCAAATTAAACAGACTGTAAGTCAAAAAGCCTCAAAAGATGAAGTCAGTACATAACAAAAAAAAAAAATTCAATTCACCCAGGAGGAGAGAACAAATCTGAATCTTAGCTGCAAGAAATAATGTCCTGAAAATATATACAGCAAAAATTGACAGAGTAAGTGTAATTGACAAATCTACATAAAGGGATAGTGTACTACACTTTTCTCATTAATTAAGGATTTGATCTGACAGATGAAATAAAAAATATAGAAGATTTAGCAATTTAACTAATCAACTGGAACTAATGGTCAAATACGGAACACTGCAAATACAACAGCAGAATACTCATTCTTTCAACCAAACAAGTAACAATTATCAAAGCTCAGTACAAAAAGTAAATCACAACAAATTTCAAAAGGCTGTGTACAAACACACACACATACGTATTTACCACACTACTATCAAAGTGGAAATCAACACCAAATTGTAACAAGAAAATCTCTACATAGACTGGGAGTTCAAAATTTGTAGATACTGACAGGCATATGTAGAATAGATAAACAAGATTATACTGTATAGCACACAGAAATACATACAAGATCTTGTGGCAGCCCAGAGAAAAAAAATGTGATAATGAATATATGTACATTTATGTATGACTGAAAAAATTGTGCTCTACACCGGAATTTGACACACTGTAAAATGACTATAACTCAACAAAAAAAGTTTAAAAGAAAATCACTACATTAGAGTTGGAAACAATTTCTAATTTAAGAACTCAAGAAGAAAACATTCAAAACTGAAAAACAGGAAAATACTACATGCCCAAATTTGGGAGACAGAACTAAAGCAATACTGAGAGGGAAACTTTTAACCTTAACTATTTTTATTAGGAAAAAAACAAAAGACTGAAAATTAGTACAATAAGTATCCATTTTAAGAAATTAGAAAAAGAACCAAAGAAACCAAAAGTTTAGAGAAGAATTAATAAAGAACAGAATTTAATGAAATAGAAAATGAAAATTGACACAACATTGTAAACTGACTATAACTCAATAAATATTTTTTAAATAGAAAATGATATAAAACAAAAACAATGCAAAAGTTAATTCACTGAAAGACTACTAAAACATCAATTTTTTTCAAATCATGAAAAAAATTAATGAAAGAGGGAAACACAGAGACACTTAGATAATATATATTATACATGATACAATGTAATACAAACATAGTAAACTTACATAGGAAACTATTATTTAGTCAAAAAATTAAAAGCTAAGATGGTAAAAATTTTTAGAGAAGTATAAATTATCACGGTGATTCAAGAAGAAAAGAAAAACTAAATAATCCATTATCATTAAATAAATTTAATCAATAGTTAAAAACTCCAGGCCCAAATGATCTTATCAGTAAGTTTAACCAAACATTCAAACAAATATTTCACAAATAAAATACAGATGTAAAAATCCTAAATAAAACATCAGAGAACCAAATTTAGCAATCAAAAGAAAATTATGACCATATTGCATTTACTCTAAGAATGCAAAACTGACTAATCAGGAAATTAATTGAATTTATCAATTAAAATATGTTTAATTCAAAAGATGCAAGTAAAACTCATCTGCTAATCCTAATTAAAAGAACATCAGATCAGGAACAAAAGGAAATATCCCCAACCAAGTAAATGGTATCAAACTTCTACCTCATTTCACCCCAGCTACACTACCATTTTTCTATTCCTCAGAAACAACAAACTTAGATCCTCTACACAAACTATTCCTTCTGCCCTTAATAGTCTACTCCAGTTCTTATGGTTATCATTCAGTTCTCAGCTCACAAATATTCTCAACAGGCTTTTCCCAAACATTCAATAGGAGGATATAAAGGCACCACCTCCCCCAAACCTTGCCAAGGCCAACAATGAGCTAAATCTAATTAAGCTCTCTGTCTTCCTTTTTCTCAATCTATCATCAGCATCAGACACATTATTCATCAAACTATTCAAAGAATTGCTTTCCAGGCACTATATTCTTTTGATTCACAAGCAAACTCTTTTCAGTTTCCTTTCCTAGTTTCTCCTATGTTCAACCTCTAAATGCCACAGTGCAACAGGGGCTAGTTCTTAGACTTCTTTCCTTCATCTATACCTTCTCCCTTGGTGACTTCAACCACTCTGACAATTCTCATAATGTGTTATCTTCGGTTGACTTCTAACGAAAGGTTAAAAATCTAACTGCCCATTCAACATTCCTACCTGAATGTTTATATACAGGCATCTCAAAACTTTACTCCGTGTTTTACCTACTCTGAAAAGCAGCTGTTTTTGTTACTCTTTTCACACCTTAACATTTCTGGAACTGGGATGCACATTTCAAACTGTTTCACAGTTTAACTGGGAGCTTCATTTGACAAATGGTAGTATCTTAATTCCATGAAATATGATATACTCCAAGACGACCTTCTGATCTTACCCTAAAACCTCCTGAGGCAGGTTTCATTACCTCAGCTAACAGAAACTCCACTCTTCTTAAGATTGCCAGCTAACTAACTATACATGTACTTATCTTTCTTGATGCCTCTTTTTCTTCTACACCATATATTCAATTTGTGAGCAAATCCTCAGCTATTTTCATCTCTCTTAGGGTTATTATATTGTCACTACATTGATATCCTTGCTTTTGCCTCTGTTCTCTTACAGTGTTTTTGACACAGCAACCTAGATGGTCTGGTTAAAGTTTAAGTTAGATTATGCCACCTCTCTGCTCAAATCCTGGTGGCTTCACATCTTATTCAAAATAAATGCAAAGTCCTTACACTGGCCTCCAAGGTCTTATTAGCTGGTTCCCTGGTGTTTTCAGAATTTATCTTTTACTATTCTCCTGTTTAATGTAATCCAGTCATATTGGGTACCACTTCAGAGTCTTAGCATTTATAAATTCCTCTACCTGAAATGCTGTTTCCCCAAATATCTCCATGCTCATCCCTTTATCTCCAAGTCTCTGTTCAAATACTACTTTCTCAGTGAGAACTTTCCTGATCACCTTACTTAATACTGTAAATTTCACTCTGGTATCTCCTAACCACCTTTCCTGCTTTATTTTTCTCCGTAGCACTCATCACCATGTAATACAATATATATTTCATCTATTTGTTTATCTGTCTTCCCCTCATGCCTCTAACCACAAATTCCATGATGGCAGACTGCTGCATTCCCAATGTACTCAATAAATATTTGAAAAATTACTGCATAAATACGTGTCAGAAATTATTCTATCTACCATTCCACCCAATGGATATGTGGCCAGTTAATGGGTTTATTCAAAAGCAATGACGATTTCAACAACAAATAATGAGCCATTTTGTATCTAGTATTCTCAAAGCCACGTGGAGCCTAATGGAACAAGTGATCACAATATAACCATGGTGAGTCCGGGGAAAGGGAAATCTCCCCTTGTGTCAAATTTGGTAACCGAACTCTGGTTAGTGGTCAGTGGCCTGGCCAGTTTATTACACCTAGTAGCTACTGCACACCAAGTAGTTAACTCTTTAGATAACTAAGAGGACAACTGGGCTTTGGTGATTCAGAGTAGAAAGTCAGGAGTGCTTAAGACCTGCAGTCATCCATAATGAACTTTTCAAACTTAAATATTACTACTCCTTCTGTATTTTATAAATATTCCTGGCTTGGGATTTTTTTTAGTTTTAATATCTAACAAACCATTGTGGTCAATCAATGGTACCAAAGCTAACCCAGGAGTATCTTTGACAATTACAGGCATACCTCAGAGACACTGCAGGTTAGGTTGCAGACCTCTGCAATAAAGCAAGAGCGAGACACACAAATGTTTTGGTTTCCCAGGACATATAAAAGTTATGTTTATACTACACTGTAGTCTACTAAGTGTGCAGTAGCATTACATCTAAAAAACAATGTACATACCTTAAAAATACTTTATTCCTAAAAAATGCTAACCATCATATGACAATGCAGGGTGCCACAAAACTTCGATTTGTAAAAAAAAAATCAGTTATCTGCAAGTGCAGTAAAACGAGGTAAGTACCTATTTTTAAAAATTTGATGTAATTCACCTATTGCAGAATCCACCATTTTAAAGTAATAATTCAATGTTTTTTAAAATTGTGGTAAATGTATAAAATTTACGATTTAACCATTTTTAAGTGTACAGTTGAAAGAATATGTATAATGACAATAGTTTTTAAATACATTCCCCAAGTTGTGCAACCATCACCACCATCTAAGTCCAGAATATTTTCATCACACAAAAGAGGAGCCCATACTTGAGAATCAGTCACTTCCCATTCTTTCCTCTATTTTCTGTCTCTATGGATTTGCCTATTCTGGACATTTTATATAAACGGAATCATGCAATGTGCAATCTTCTGTGTCTGGATCCTTTCACTAAGCATAATCTTTCCAAGGGTCACCCATGTTATAGGATCTATCGGTACTTCAATCCTTTTTGTGACTGAATAATATATAATTGCATGGATATATGGTATTTTATTTAGTTATTTATTAGGTGATGGACATTTGGGTTGTTTATAATTTTCATCATTAAAATTAGGAAAAAGCTAATTTTGTGCAAATGAGTAAACATTCTCTAGAATAGTAACTGGATCAAAGAATATCTGTATTTAAAATCCAATACTGTCAAATAGGATATAGCACTTACACTCCCACAAACAGTGCAAGACAGGACTCACTTTACTGTACCTTCATATTATTGAATTCATTTAAAAAGTTTTCTAAGAGGAAAAAAATCCGCATTTTGATTTCTCTGATAACTAGTGATATGTAGCCTCTTTTTATACTTACTGACCATTATTTTACTTTATATTAGATTTCCTTGCTTATTTTCTATTGTTTTTTGTAAGTTATTTATAATTTTTACTGACTTAATGAAACACTGATGTTTTAGTAATTTTAAGACATGTATGTGTTATCTGTGCTAAAAATTTGTCTTCTCATTTGTCACTCATTTTAGGTATGGCACCATTATTTTTAGCTAGATTTTTGTGGAACCTAAGTTTCCTAACTTCCTTTTTATGGTTATTGGCTAACCTGCTCTGCTTAGAAAGGCCTTTTCTTTTCCTGAGATATAAAGAATTTTCTATTACTTTCAAAGTTACGCATTTTTTCACTCAGCCTTTAACATATCAAGATTTTATTTATGTATATATTATTTGATAAAGCTCTAAATTTGTCTTAAAAAATTAGCAGCCAATTATTTCAACTCAAATTGAGTAATTTATACCCCATGCTTAACTGCCACCTTTACAATAAATTAAACTCTCATATACCTTGATCTCTTCCTGTTTTCGCCATTCTGCTCTTCTAATTTTCTGTACCAATACTGCACTATTAACATCTTTATAGTACACTTTAACATCTGTTAACACAAATGTCTTACTCGTGATCCTGCTTTTCAAAATCTCTTAGGTTTTCTGGCACGTTTATTCTGCTAGATAAACTTTATAATCAACTTGTAAACTTACCTATTGAGACTCTCACTGGAATTGTATCAAATTTATGCATTAGTTTGGAAAGGGTTGACATGCTGATGGTGATTCCAACTTGATATTTTTAGGAACTTCTCCATTTACTCAGGTCTTGGTTTTCTATTTTTATCTTTCAGTAAAAACACTATCATCATATTTTAATAAGTTGACTGTAATCTCTTAATTGTTTTCTGTTTACTTCCATGTATGCCTATGCCTATTCCTCATCTCTACATAAATTTTTAAATTTCCAACAATTTTTGAATAAAAACATCATTTTCTCATATCCTATAAGATGACAGGGCTATTATCTTCAAGAGCTATTTCAGCTAAATAAAATTCCACGACTCTTAAAAAACACTCCAAAAAAACAACACTCTAAATATCATCCAAAAGATGTGCATATTCACATATAAAAGACTGAAAAGTATATACACCAAGGATGGTCAACAGGTTTCATCTTGAATACTAACTCTACCAGAAATGGCTGCCAAGACGGGCAACTTGAGAACATCTAAGTTGGAGGGAAAAGAAAACCATAATGAATTATTGATTTCTATCATGAGGGAGGGAATGGAAAATGGTGACATAAATGCCAAGTATTTGCCATGTATGAGATTCACCAAACTATTAACAATGGTCATTTCTAGAAGTAAAATTACAGCAAGAAGGCCTTCATTTTCAACTTTATACATTTCTACATTATTTGTATTTTCTAGTATTACTTTCAAAATCAGAAAAAAAAGACATCTTAAATTTGTAAGAAATGCTGCAACTTCTTCATAAATATTTAACAAAGGTATATTTCTATTTCATTATCTCCCATAAACTTGTAATTTCCTTAAGAATTTTTTTCAGAAAGAAAATTCTTACAATTTAGGTTTTAAAAGATACATTAAAAAAACTTGTCTAAAGTATTCCTCAAATATTATTTCCAGTATGTATGCCATAATAATGTATTATTACTTCTTACTAAAGTCATCAGGAAAGCATGAACATAGACTAAGAAATTATGCAGGAAAAAGTGATTTCAGCACTTTTAACACTTACAATTCAATTTCAACCATGCCTTTGGTACATCCTCTCTTCACAAAAAAACCAACCTAAGACATAAAAAAGACAAAGTGAGCTGTGTGATGACATCTCCAGGTTACAGTGATTCAGCAGTCATTATTATTTGTCAGATCAGGAGTCCTTCAATAACTACTCTGTATGTTCACTTCCATCACTTTCTGATGTGCCTTTCAGAGATTTAAGCTCTTCCACTGTTTCCAACCACAGACAATAATAATAATCTTAGTTACCATTTATTGACCCTTTTACTTGCCTGATGGAATCTTACAAAATTCATGACAAAGCCAGTAGTGGTACAAACAAGAACCTAAACCCAGGTAATCGGCTTCAGATCCTGGGTACTTCTACGGAGTTGCACAGATTAAATATTAACAATCACTCTAATAGTACCCATCCTGTTATTACTTAAGATATAACTGCCACAAAGGAATTTTTTAAAAAGAGCAATATACATAGTAAATACAACTTAAGTAAGCACAATTTACATGGCAAAATAGGCAAATGTGAGCTAGTTTCTATACGTATATAAGTATGAAAAAAGATCCTGGGCCTAAAAAAATCAGATTGGATCTTAAATTGAGCTATAAGTAAATAATACTAAAAAGTTGCAGAAAATACAACTTACAAATAATTGTCTTTTTAAGTTGTAATGACAGTGATATTCACAATTATAATCAGAACAGTTAATATTTACTAAGCTTTACTATATGCTTCTGTGCTAAGCACTTTATATACAATTTTCTCATTTAATACTCATGAGCAACCTTATGAGGTATATCTTATATTCGTTTTACAGATGATGAAACTGAGGCCCAGAAAGATGAAAAAGAAAGTCTGTTCCTGTGACAATAAAGTATAGCTTAATGACCAAGAGTACAGGCTTTAACATACAGCATCTAGGTTCAAATTTCAACTCTGCCACATACAAGCTGATGACCTCGACCAAGTTACTTAAATTGTTTCAGGTTCTTCATAGATAGGGAAAACAATGGCACTGTTGTAGGAGTGGCTTCTGCTCATTAGCCTGCAACAGTTAAAATACTTAGTGCCAAGTGGAAGAAAAGAAAAAAATTAGGAGGCAGTTCTTATTATAAACTATCCATACAGGTGGTCCAGAATATGCTTGTGTTAAATTTTTGTTTGCATTTAAATAAAAATAAAATATTAAAAAGATTTTTGCCAAGAACTTGGACATGCCCTAAATACATCTGTGGATACCCAGAGGTCTGCAATCTGTCATCTAAGAAACACCGTACTCCACAGCCTCCTTTAAAAGCCCTACCAATCAAGGATGAGATGTGTCTTTCTTTATGACAAAAATAAATGGGAAGGTTGGTGAAAATTTACACAGCCCAATCCATTCTGATTACACAGCTCTTGCAGTACAATTCAGCAGACTATTAGAGAGGTAAGGATGTAAAAAAATGATTTCTGACAATTTAAAAACTACATATCAATATTTATAAAAATCTGGTTTAGTCCTTAGAAGTCAGCTACTCGAATCCCTTTTCCTTGAAATAAAACTGAGGCCCAGACAATTGACTAAGGTTACAAAGCTAACCATTAATAAGGCAGTGTGTTTTCTACCTCAAAAATGCCTCCTATATAACATTAAAGAAACTATATTCTGAATAGGTTTACTTATAATCTTAAGGGGTATATAACTCAATCTCATAACCTATGTTAAATTTTTAAGCCTGGCTAAGAAACTTGTGATATTATTTTGATAATACTGAAATATTTATAATAGTTTTTTTATAATTAAGAAAAAAATTTTTTGGAGGGAAGGTAATTAGGTTTAGTTATTTATTTTTTGGAGGTACTGGGGATTGAACTCAGGACCTTGTGCATGCTAAGCATGTGCTCTACCACTTGAGCTATACCTTCCCCCTTTTAATAGTTTTAGAAAAAGTTATTTCAAGTTTTAAAAATATTTTACAGTGGAGTAACAACTCAATTTTTAGACTTTCTTTTTAAAACATGTTCTTATGTGCAATATGTACCAAAACAGTATATATAAACTTCATGCACTATTTAAGTAATAATAAAACAACCACGTATCTACCAATTTAAGGAATTGTTCACTATTAGTGTATCTGACAGGCTTTGTGTAACTCACTCCAATTGCATCTTTCTCTCTCAACAGATGTAATCTCTGAACTCATCTGCTGATCATGTTTTGCTTTTACTATATACATGTATCTCTAAACATTAAGTATATTGTTTTTGACCATTCCATAAACAAATTCATATTACATGTTATTTTTTCAAGATGGCATTCTTCCTTAAAATAGGTTTGATATTTAACCAATGAGCTAAGGTTTATTTTTACTGTCATATAATATTCAATTTTATTTATTTATTTAGCCTCTTTTTTAAAAAACTGAACTATAGTCAGTTACAATGTGTCAATTTCTGGTGTACAGCACAATGTCCCAGCCATGCATATATATACATATATTCATTTTCAACTGTCATACAAGTCAGTTTTATATGAACATACTATAATTTATTGCAAACAATACTGCTATAAATATTTACATAATTTCACCTAGTATAAATGTACAAGAGCTTACTAGGGTACCTAGGAGGTTTTTGAGGGACTGGATATATGCACTTACAGATTTACTAGGTAATGCCTTATCATTTTCCAAGGAGATTGTATAAATTTATATTCCCACCAAGAATGCATCAGAGTTCCCACTGCTCTATATCCTTATAAACACATGGCACCGCTAGAATTTTTATGGGTCTGTTGGATATACCATGCCAGTATTAATTTCTGTTTCTCTGATAATTAATGAAATTGAGCATCTTTTCATGCATTTACTGGTTGTCTGGGTTGCCTCTTCTGTGAGACATCCGAGCATATCTTTTGCCCATTTTTCTTCTGAGTTATTCTTTTGCTTATTACATAGTCTGGATACCAATGTTTTGTTTTAAGTGCTGTATATACCTTCTCCCAATTTGTGGCTAGTCTTTTCTTTATAAGGTTTCCTTTGATGAACAGAAGTTTTTAAATTTTATTACAGCTGAATTTATCAACTCTTCCCTTGCCATCTATACTTTTATTTAAGGAATTTTTCTTTAACCTAAAGTCACAAAGACAGTCTCTTCTATTACCAGTATCTTCTAAAAACTTCTTATCAATCCCATTTAACTCTTTAATCCACCTGGAATTGATTTTTGTTAAAGTATGTGGAAAGGCCTCAATTTCACTTTTTCCTGTACAGATAACCAGTTGTCTCAGTACTATTTACTCATCTTTCCCCCATTCATCTACAATGTCAGTTCTGTCATCAATCAAGCTTCTACTAACCATGGCTTTGTATTTGGACTTTTTATTTGGTCACATTACAACAGTCTATCACACATTCTTAAACCAACACCACAATGTCTTAACTTACTGTAATTGTGTATTAAGTTTTGATGTCTGGTAGGCAAGCTTTTCCATTTTGTTCTATTTCTTTACAAGTATCTTAGCTATTCTTGGCCCTTTATTCTTTCACCTAAATTTTATTTTTTGTTTTCCCATTTTTTTAAATTGAGGCATAGCTGATTTACAATGTTACATAAATTTCTGCTGTATGGCAGTGATTCAGTTATACATATATACTCTTTTTCATTACAGGTCACTATAAGCTATTAAATACAGTTAGGACCTTGCTGTTTATGTATTCTGTACAGAGTAGTTTATATCCAAACTCCCAATTTATCCCTCCCTTTCCCCTCCTCCTCACAACCATAAGCTTGTTTTCTGTGAGTGTTTTTTAAATAAGTTTGTGTCATTTTTTTAGAGTCCATATATAAGTGATGTATCTGTCTTTCTCTGACTGATGGACTTCCCTTAGCATGATAATCTCTAGGTCCATCCATGTTGTTGCACATGCATTATTTAATTCCTTCTTATGGCTAGGTTGTACTATACACATTTAGGATGCTTCCATGTCTTGGCTATTGTAAAAAGTGCTGCTATGAACCCTGGGGTACATTTACCTTTTCGAATTAGAGTTTTCTCTTGATACATGCTGAGGAGTGGGATTGCTGGATCATATGATCACTCTAGTTTTAGTTTTTTAAGGAACCTTCCTACTGTTCTCTATAGTAGCTGCACCAATTTACATTCCCACCAACAGAGTAGGAGTGTTCCTTTTTCTCCACACCCCCTCCAGCATTTATTATTTGTAGATTTTTTGATGTTGGCCATTCTGACTAGAGTGAGGTGATACCTCATTGTAGTTTTGATTTGCATTTCTCGATTAGTGATGTTGAACATCTTTTCACGTGCCTATTGGCCACCTGCATATCTTCTTTGGAGAAATGTCTATTTAGATCTTCTGCCCACTTTTGGATTGGGTTATTATTATTATTTTTTTATATTGAGCTGTGTGAGCTGACTGTATTTTGAAAACCAATCCCTTGTTGGTCGCATCATTTGCAAATATTTTCTACCATTCTGTAGGCTGTCTTTTCATTTTGTTTTATGCTTTCCTTTGCTATGCAAAAGCTTTTAAGTTTAATTAGCTCTTATTTGTTTATTTCTGTTTTTATTTCCATAACTCTGAGACATCCAAAAAAAATATGGCTGCAATTTATGTCAAAGAGTGCTCTGCCTATGTTTTCCTCTAAGAGTTTTACAGCATCTAGTCTTAACATTTTGTTCTATTTCTTTAGAATTACCTTAGTAATTCTTGGCCCCTGGTTTTCCATCTAAATTTTAGAACCAGCTTATAATTTGTAGACACTACTGGGATTTTGACTCAAATAACACTGAATACGTAGATGACATAAATAGAAGGATGACTTTTTTTATGGTTGGTATCTTTTATTATTGAACTATAGTTGATGTATAATAATACAACATAAAGGTGTACAATATAGTGATTCACAATTTTTACAGGTTATACTGTTTAGTTACTATAAAAAATTGGCTATAGTCCCTGTGTTGTACAATATATCCTTTAGCTTATTTTTAGTTTTTTTTTTAATTTGAAGTATAGTTGGCTTACAATGTGTTAATTTCTGGTGTACAGCACAGTGACTCAGTTACACATATATACTTTTTCATATTCTTTTCCATTATAGGTTATTACATGATTCTGATACAGGTCCCTGTGCTATACAGTAGAACACTGTTGTTTATCTATTTTAAATATAGTAGTTAGAATCTGCTAATCCCAAACTCCTAATTTACCCCTCCCCACTCCCGACCTTATTTGGTAACCGTAAGTTTGTTTTCTATGTCTGTGAGTCTGTTTCTGTTTTGTAAACAAATTCATTTGTATCACTTTTGGATTCTACATATAAGGGATATCATATGATATATGAAGAAAGACATTTTTATATTAGTTCTTCCTGTCCATTAATGCAGTGCTTCTCTCCACTTAATGTTTTTAAATAAAATGTGTAATTTCTGCATATAGATCTTACATGTCTTTTATTGATTTATGCTATGTAATTCATACTTCTGTTGCTACTGTAAACAATATCCATTTTTAATTGCATTTTCTGCTCAGTGTAGTATGTAGAAATGCAACTAATTTTTGTTACACAACTTTTTTTGCTTCCCAGTTTTTATTTCTAATCTGTTATTTCTAAGTTTATTATTAATTCTAATCGATAGACATAACCCACAGAACAAAAGCTTTTGGAGTCCTCAGTAAGTTAAAGAATGTGAAAAGGTCCGTGACTTAGTCTGGGCTTCTAAAACCAAAATGTCATAGACTGGGTGGCTTAAACATATATTTGCTACAGTTCAGAAGGTTGGGAAGTCCAAGATCAAGGTGCCCACAGATTCAGTGTTTATGTTATATAATCTTTAATAATCCGGGTAAATATCCATATTAATCTGTCAGAAGGCTTATCTGGAATTTCTTTTGTGGGTTTTATGCAGACACTAATATAATCTGTGAATGAGTTTTCTTTCTTTCCAACACGTATTTTTTCTGTTCTACCTAGAACTTCCAGTACAATGTTGAATAGTAGTGACAGTAGGTAACCTTGATTTGCTCCTGAACATCTTCATAGGTATCTTTTACGAAATTAAGAAAGGTCTCCTCTTTTCCTAGTTTGCTAAAAGTTTTTAACCATAAATTACTGTGGAATTTGATTGAATGCTTTTTCTCTATCTACAGAGATGATATATTTCTTCTTTAAAATGTGATGTATTATGTTCATTTGTTTCCTAATAGTCAATCTCTCATTCTCTGAATAAATTCAACTTGGTCATGGTGTATGTATTATTAAATTCAACATGAAGTTTCTTTTTTTGTGTGATTTTTGTTTCTAGATTCATGAGTGAGACTGGCTTGTAATTTTTTCATTCTATCCTTGACTGCTTTTAGTACCTAGAGTCATATTCTCTGCATAAAATAGGAACTTACTGCTGTTAGAACTAAGCCATAATTGTCTTTGTCTAGTGTTCTCTATGAGAAAAAATTTACTGGCTAATTTATCTTTTCTACTTAAGAGTAAGTTTTGATCATTTAAATAGTCATAAAAACATATATATCCACAACTGTAAAAAATTTTAAGCTTTATTAGAATAAAGTTTCTCATAATATTCTCAAATAAGCTTTTAAACCTCTGCTGCATTCCTGTAATGCCCTGGTGGTAGTCATTAGGGCAGTTCATGAATATTCTGATTCTCCTCTCAAGCCAATAGTAGGACTGCCCTTGCTCTTTTCTCTGATCCTAGTTATGGCCTCATGACTTGCTTCGTCCAATTAAGTATGAGTAGAACATATATATTTACTATTGAAAAATATTTACATATAAGTGGATCCTCACGTTTCAAACCTGCGTTGTTTAGGGTCAACTGTATATACTGAAATGAAGACTTCATCAACCTAAATACCTAGGTGACCAAAGATGGCCTATACTGGAGAAAGAGTAAGAATTAGTCTTTTTTATGTTTAAACCACTTAAATTTGGGGTTTTTTCTGGATCACAACATATCTTAACTATTACTTTTTGCCATTTCCTGTATCTTTTCTCTCCTTACCCCCCTTTATCTTCTCAGAAGTCAATTTTTGGTTTTGTGGTCCCTATTGTATCATTGTGTATTATGTTATTAACTTCCTCTCCTACCTTTCAGTTTCCATTTAGATTTCTTCTTTGATCTGTATATAATATAGAAGTAATGTTTCATTCTAAACAAATGGGAAATTTTTAGTGTTATTATTTCTATCTTAATAGCATTGTGGCCAGAAGATACGGTCTATGTGGTAGCAGCAATTCTTTGATAAATTTTGATACTTGCTTGATGGCTCAGTATATGGTTAATTTTAAGAAACACTCCATTCCTGCTTAAAAAGAATGTGCCTTCTCCAACTGATGAGTGCAGTGTTTACAACATGTCCATTAGTTCAAGCTAACTGTTTACATCTTTCTATATTCTTACTACTTATTGATTGATCTACTGGTTATCAATAGCTCTTCCACTATGATGATGGATCTCTTGTCTTTAAGAATTCTGCAATTTTGCTTATTTTATTTTGTAGTGAGATTATGTGAATTCAAGTTAACTGAATTATCTTCTTGCTGAACTTGACCTTTCATCAATATTTAATGACCATCTTTATTTCTAAAAGTTCTTTTTGCTTTGAATTCTGTTTTGCCTGTTATTAATTCAGCTAGACCTACTTTCTTTTGTATATTTGCCTGGTAAATATTTTTTCATCCTTTTACTTTCAACTTCTCTATACCTTTTTATTTTAGATATGCTTATAGTAAACAAAATAGAACTGAACTCTATTTATCTACTCTAACAGACTTTCTCATTTAACAAGAATTTACACCATTATTGTGACTGTATTGTACATGTATTTCCACTATCTTATATTTTTTAATGATCTCCTTTTCTACAATTCTGTTTCTTTCCTTTTCCCTCTCCTTTCTTAAGACTTCTCCTGGGTTGCTTGGGCAGTGGTTATTTTCTACTCCACTTCTCTCATCCTATTTTTTAAAGATCTTTCTTGTTTGGAGGCTATGTATTTCAATTTTTTATGGTTTACTCTAGCCATTTTAACATGCATATTCAACTTAATAAACTCTGAAGTTAACCAATTATCTTAACTTCCTCCCAATAATACAAACTTATAGAATATTTTAATTCTGATCATTTCCTTCCTGTTTTCCAGAAGGGCAACATTTAGTTCTCTGATTTAAAAACCTGACAAATGAAGGGAGGAGGGCGTAGCTCAAGTGGTAAAGCACATGCTTAGCATGCTCGAGGTCCTGGGTTTAATCCCAGACACCTCCTCTAAAAATAAACAAACCTAATTACCCACCCCCAAAAATCTGACAAATGAGACATCAGTATTATTTCATAGAGTTTACATATAACTTTCCTATATGTTTACCCCCTTTTTTTTTGCTCACCATTTTTTTTTTTTTAACCTCTCAGATTTTCTTTCTGGGATCATTCTTCCTAAATTATATACTTTCAAAGTCCTTTAGTGAGGATCTCAGGCTTTACTACCCCACCCCCGTTCCCATTCTGAGACCATATTACTACTACTATGGAATTCACTACAATGTGTCTGTTTGTGTATTGCTTTCATTTATCCTGTCTGGGATATATGAGGTGTCTTGAATCTGATGCTCAGGTTTTCAACATTTCTGGAAAATTCTTAGCCATTATTCCTTTAAATAATGCTTCTTCCTTAGTCCATTTTCTCTCTTTAGAGACACTTAGATCTATACTGGATTATCTTCCTTTAATTACCAGGTCTCAACCTTGATTTCAAACCTTTTTTCTTTCCCTTTACTCTATATTGCATTTCTAGAAAAACTGTCAGGTATTTTGGTTCACAGATTATCAAATGTGTCTGCTTTGTTGTTTTACCTGTCTACCAAGTTTCTATCCTCATGTATTTTTATTTCTTTATGCTCTATTTGATTTTTTTTCAAATTTACTTCATCTTTTTGTTACTTATTCCTTTGTTAAACTTGCAACTTTCTTTTAATTCCTTTAACAAACTAAATATTCCATATTACATTCTATATCTACAAGCTTTGTAGGTCTGATTGTAAAACAGGTCTGCTGTTTTTGTTAGCTTTTATTTTTGGTAACTCACTTCCTCCTATGTTTTGTGAATTTTTTTTAGGTATGGATTCATGAACCTCTTGGAACTTTATGTTAGAATTCATTTGAGGACTGGATTGAAGGTATTTTCCTTCAGAGGATTTACATTTGCTTCTGCCAGCTGCCAGGAAATATTACCAACTGGGACTACTTTAAATTAAAATTACAGTGTATACATTAAGGCTTATTTGGAAAATTTTCTTCTTCTCTCCACTCTATTCAGAGCTAACAATGAGATAAGTAACTCTGCTATCCCATTTTGTGGTGTTTTTTCCTGCTACACACAGCACTTGGCTTCTAATTTTATCTTCTAACCCTTCCTCACCTTCAGGACCCCCAACTCCATGTAACCAATTCAAAGCCAGGCTTCAGGGTGCAATGCAAGCAAATACCCCTGGGGAAACAACTCCAGAGCTTACTGAAATCTTCAGATTCAAACATTTTTTTTTTCACCTTTGTAAACTTACTTCACCTTTCCACAAGCCCAGCAATACATTTTAAAAGATATTTATACCATTTCTAAGACTGCAGGTGTTACATACTTGGAAAATTCTCTAGGTATACCATATAATGCAACATACTTCTGGAAATGGAAGTCTTCCCCCCAGTGTCTCTATCTACCAACTTCACTATTTATATTCAAGCACAACACATTTATTATAACCAAGGAACTGAGATGTAGGAATTGATTTGTTACTAAAAGCAATTCATGGCTTTGAATTTTGTTAAAAAGTACTTATGTTAACTCACCTTATCAGCCCGTCCCATGAAAGCTGGTTTGCCTGCTAGTCCAAGGCAAATGGCACACACGATGCTGGACTTCCCTGTTCCATTAGCTCCAATAATCATATTCAAGTGGGGTCCAGGAGACACTTCACAGATATCATACGTTCTAAATTATAAAGAAATGAAATTACTAAGCAGAGATAAAAGATGAAGAATATTTTCTTACCAATGCATTTTTTCTTGCTTTGCCTTATCATTATCTACAGGCTTCCTCAAATTCCTTTAAAAATCAGCTAACCTTAGTAATTTAATGTCATTTATAGGTCATTAATAACTAGAATGAAAAATCTGTCAGCAGGAGAAATGAAAAAGTGATAATGTATATCTAAAATAAGAACATTCATAAGAAAATAAGACTTCTTTTTTTATACTAAGTCTACTGAATAAAGCGAAGTTTGATATTATTTATTCTTTAATAATTGTAACACATGCAAGAGTACATCACATTTGCTGTACAAATAATTTTAAAACAAGTTATATGTAAGCAAAGTCATGGCTCATCCCAAATCTATGGATTTTACATTTATATTTCTCTTGGAATTAAAATGCTTACTAGCAACTTCTCATTGTTTAATATTTGAAACAATTCAAATTATTTTTATTATAATAAGAAAACTGAAGATATTTCAACCCAATAGTTTCACTTTACTATTAATTTTTCAAAAATAACATCCATTTCTTTTAATATGCTGCAGGCATTCACCAAAGGATCTATTTTTAGTATACAACTGAGTAACTTCTATTCCTAAGGGAAAAAAAAAACAAGACTACATCATCACCAACCACTTTTGTGACATTCCCTCATACCATAAAGCAGCATGCTGTCCAGCACTCTACCTGCAACAGTACCATCTACACCTTACTGGTCCTCAGGGACAGCTCTAGCAAAATGTGAAGCAAATGCTGACTCACATATCCTTCTATCTTGTCTTTGAATATCCTGAAGTGGAACCCATAAATTATGTTCTGTTCCCACAGGGTTTCAGTTAGCTGCCAATAAATGCCCCAAAAAGAAAAGCTTAGCTTGCTACTAACATGCTAAGTATTTAAATAATTTAACCAAGCACACTTCAACTTTAATACTCAAATTAATAATCTGAAATGTCAGGTGGTAATAAAACAAATACAGGTGGTAAAGAGAAGTATTTCTTGGCACATTTCCAATCCCACATCTCTACACTGTATCTACCTATCTTTTCAGATGTTTTATTCTGCTAACAGCTGAGTCCTAAAGGAACCCTTTACAATGGTTAAAGTAAACTAGTTGGGAATTTCAGACATCTGGAATATTACCTGACCTAGGACTTCTTACACCCAACACATGGAGCCTCATTCTTTTAATAAATTTCCTGATGGGAAATCTCTATGCAACTGACTTACTAAAATAGTGATGCAACTGGTATTTAAGAAAACAATAACAAATAACAGGAAAAAGCATGAGAACTTACAGCCTATAATATATACACAAATATTATAAACAGGAAAAATTACCAAGAACAAAATACAGCCTCTGAGTTTAAAAAAAATTGTTCTGACTCTACGTTTATTGGGAATTCCCTTTTCTCTGAGCTCTCCCTGAAAGAGCTACCACTCTCTTCTCATCTACACACTTGGCCTGGTATCTTATGCATTCTCCATGGCCTCAGGTAGCACCTGTATGTTGAAAGTCAGCCCAGATGGCCTATATATGCAATTACCTCCTCAAGAACTCTATTTGGATGTCCCACAATAGTCACCTCAAACTTAACACATTCGAAACTAAACCCACCATCTTTCCCAACCAAAAACCACTCTTGTGGTTTCTTAGAGAATGATAACATCATTCGCCCCGCTGCCCAAGTCAGAAACCTAAGCATTAGTTTTTCATCATCTTTGATTCTTACCATCTCCTTCACCGCTATGCAAGCGGCCCTCCATCATCCAATTACCAAATCATGCTGGTAAACGTGCAAACCTGACATCACTACTTTTTTTTAAAAAAAGGAAAAAATAAGCCCCTTCATAATTTAGCTCTAATTCATCTTTTTCTACTTTCTACCTCCTTCCTCTATTCTCTAATCAGACCTCTAAATTTTACCTACCGTGAATTTCTTTCAGTTCTTGACTATTTCGTTTCCTTCTTTCTCCAAGCCTTTGCACATGCTATCCCTTCTGCCTAGAAATCTCTCCCTGCACTCTCAATCCCATTCGACTTGGTTCAATCACAAGATTCCTTCCCTTGAACACTCTTTCAGGCCATTTCGGTTCTCTAAGCCTACCGCTCCTACTTCATTTCTAAAACTCAAAGTCCTCTCATAGTGAAAACAAACAAAACTTCACTGAGCTATGCACTTTCCAGCTCCCTTTTCTTTCTCCTCTTTCCTCACACTCATTCTTCTACAACTGCAAAGTTTTCTGCTTCCACTACTTCATCAAAGAGTCGAAGATTTCCTAATTGCTAAAGGCAGTGAGCTCTTTTCCGTCCTGTTATCTGACTTTACTGTAACAGAAGATATTTCTGAAGCACTCTTTTTCCTTGGCTTCTCTGATAACACTCTCCCACAGTTCCCTTCTTCCCTGAACAGTTCCTTCTCAGTCTGCAAGTTCTACTCCTCATCCTTAAATGCTGGTTTTCCTCCAGGACTCTGTACTGGGTCTTCTATTCCTATTTATATTTCCTTCTGGACAATCTCAACCACCTCTGCAATTTCAACCATCACCTATATGCATGATCCCCAAATCTCTCACCTGCCACATTTTCCTGTAAGCTCAAAACCCTTATATACTGCTTACGGAAGATCTTTCAGATGCCCCACAGCAAACTTCAAGTCACAAGATCCAAAAGACATTTATTATTATCCTCCCCAAATTGTTCCTTCTGAATAGCACTACATCTGACCAATTAGCTAAGGCAGAGAATTGAGAAAAATGCTGCATCCCTCCCTTACCCTCTTGCGTCACAATCTGCAGCCAGACCCTATCAAATCTCTTCTACAAATCTCCTACTTCACACTGCTAGGTTCAAACCCTGATCAGCTCTGCCTTCATACTGTAAAAGCCTTCTAGCCTCCAATCTTGCACCCTTTCTAAATCATCCTTCACACTGCTTCCAGAGTAATATGTCGCATGTCATTCCTGCTTAAAATGCATCCTGGCTGCCTACAGGATAAAGCTGGAATTCCTCATCATAGTAAACAGAGATCCTCAACAGTTGTCTACAACTTCAGTATCAACCCTGTCCACATACTCACTCACATTCTATGTTCTAGCCACACTAAAATGCTGGAAACTTCCTAAATAAAACAGTTTCACGCAGTTCCTTTGTCAACAACGCTCTTCCCATCTTTTAAGATTTTAAACCTTCCAGTACAAAGCCCTTCTCACAGTTGTAGATGAAATTAACCATTTCATCTTTGGGCCCCAATGGCATCCTGACACATATACATTGTTATGGTAGATACTTCATTTGATTATATTTAACTTTCTTGATTTGAATTCAAACAGTAATTCAGCTACTTATTAGCTGTAAACGTGGGCAAATTAACCTCTCTGAGCTTACCAGTGGAGATAATACAAGTAGTTATGAGAAACCAACGAAAGCATTGTGTAAATAAAGCACCTATTTCAATGCCTGGCACACGATGCTTGAAAAAATAATGTTGGTATTGCTACTGCAATTCTGTTTCCCCTACGCCACTCCGTGCAATCTTAAAAAAAAAAATAGACTTTAATCAAATAAGCTGTAAGGTGCTAGAGGTAAACACGGCATTTGTGTTAGAACATATTTACTAAATTCTAGAGTATTGATTATTAGCTGTCTGGAGGAAGAGGCAAGAAACCAGGGAAGAAAGCCGGATTTGAATGAGGTCAAAGGTCTGTAGGAAGGCGCAACAAATGAGAGTAAGACTTAATTTTCCTCCACATTTCAACCTCTATCCGAAACAACCTTCACCATCTTTGTCTACCTGGCAACTACTTAGTCTTCAGGAATCCGCCACAGCACCACTGCCGCTGTGATTTAACTGTTGCTTTCTCTGAGTTCCCAAGGCCCAGTTTTGTGAATTACAGATTATACCCTACCTCTCTAGGCCGTGACTCCCAGCGGGAAGAGACCTAATCCCTACTACGTCCACTGGCCGCCATAGGACGCCTTCAAACAACGTTGGCGTTAAGAATTTAAAAGCCACATCACACAAGACACACACCTATCACATCAACAAACACGTCTATCTCCACAGCCTGCGAGTAAACACCCTCCCGGCAACCCCGGCACGAATTTACCGCCAGATCCCCAAGCCAGGCACACATCCATCCACCCACCCACTCCCGCACGCACGCAGCCTGTGCCCGCCGCCTGGCCGCCCGCTCGCCTCCCCTGCCGCCGCCGCACGGCCTCCGGCCACTCACAGGAAGTTCTCCATCGCGATGCGGACGATAGAGCCTTCCACGAAAGGCCCGGACGACTGCAGCGGCAGTGGCGGCGGCGGCGCCGCCTGAGGGGCCGAACTCTTTTTCTTGCTCGGGACCTCCGACGAGGGATCTCTCGGGAGAGCTCTCTTGGAGGCCAGGGGGCTTGAGGTCGACGTTTTCCTGCTCGGTGTCGCCATCCTGGCTTCCTCCCCTCCCGGCTTCGGCTTCCGTTCCCACCGACCTGCAGCCCCGGCCCTTCGGCGCCCCACTCCCGCGCGAACTGCCCGGCGCGCGACACGCCCGCGAGCCCGCCCCGCGCCTGCGCAGTGCCGGCCCCGTGGCGTCCTCGGGCGCGCCCCGCCCCTCCGCCCCGCCCCGCTCGGGACTTGGAGTCCCTAGCCGGCGGGAACGCGGGGATGGGGCTGGGTACCTCGCGGGACGTGGCTACGGGAGTTTGTACATCTCTGCATTTCTCTTAGAGGTTTTTTGTTGTTGTTATTGTTTTTTGTTGGTGTTTTTGTTTTAAACTCAAAAAAAGACATCAGTTACATTTACTATTTTGAAAGGTTTTTCAGCGCTCCGAGGAAACATCTGCGAGGGGACGGAGGGAGGCGTTTGCTCGGGCACCTGGGTGGTCTGGAGCGTGGGGGCGGGCGTCGTCAGACTGCCCAGGTGCGCCGGCACTCGCCGATTTTAGTCAGGTCTCCTTTTCCAAAACAAAAACAAAACAAAAGAAAGAAAAAAGAAGAAAAACTCTTTCAAATGACTCTATCCCATTCTCTCCCTTAAAGAGTGGTGCTAGGGTCTCCTGTGCTCCCCAGCCTGTGGCAAGACTATACTGCACAGATTCTCCTCATTGACTCCCCAGCCCCACCCACACGTTCCCTGATTGCCTATTAAGCCTGCCTCCCCCGAAGTTTCTAGATATCCTCAAGCGCGCAGGCATCGCTGAGAAGGTGCTGCCACTTAAACTTACTCACGTTCAGCTAGTTAACCCCTTATTGAAGACGAGGGGCACTGAGGCCTACGTAGATATTCACATGCTCATCTAATTATGTCTAATCCAAGAGCGGCCGGGCTGCGGCACACCGGCACATTCCGGTGTGGGAGACAGAAAAAGAACAAGTTAACCAGTGAACGATCAGGAAAATTTCAGGTGGAGATACATGCTATGAAGGAAAGAGTATGAATGTGATGGAGAGGTAGGGAGGGCCTATCAGGGGAAGTGGTGTTTGAGCTAAACCGTGAAGGAGAAGAAGGAGCCAGGTGCGGAAATGAGAAAAGAGCGCCCCAGGCAAGGACAAGGCGCTTAGATGGGGACAAGTGGAATGAGGAATGAAGGGAGGCCAGTGTGGCAACCGTGCTGTGCAGCTGTGCCGTGGAGTGGGCATGGTTGCATAGAGGAGCCTTGTCCATCATGGCGGAGCTGAATTTTATTTTAAAAGGAAGGGGAAGCCATTGGATGGTTTTGAGCAGGAGAGGGACATGAACGAATTAAAGTTTTTAAACGGCCACTCTGGTTGCTGTTTGGAGGCATCAAGCATGGAAATGGCGAGGCCATTTAGAAAGCCATTGCAGTCGAACCCAGATTCCTGTCTCCCGGACAAATCCTCCTTTCCCAGGGTCCTGACTTCTCCTCTCACAGAAGTGAAATCCGCGCTCTCTAAAAGTTATGACCAAAGAAAATAGAATGAGTGAAAAACACGTATATTTGTCATATTATAATTTTTAAAATGCAAATTAAGATAAAAATAACTTAAAAACTGTTCAAAAGGCGGGAAATAATAAAAATACGCAGTGTTTAGGAGGCGGGCACTATACTGTCATTTGGTACATTGCTAAGTACAATTTTTTGGAAAGGTAGTTTGGTACCCTGCTTGAAGAGCCTTAAAAGAGTCAAATCCTTTGAAGAAATGCTTACATTTGGGGAAATCTATCCTAATGGAAAAATAATATAGGCAGCAGTAATGGGAGTTGAGAGCAGGGAACCAATATAATCATTTTATACCATCATCAGTTCTTTAGTGAATTAATCGGATTGTCCTTATAAACTTGAAAGTTAGGAAAGAGCCCTGAACTTGTGATGACCCCACAAATACCCACACACCGTAGTTCTTGTCTTAACAGCCAGCCAGTCATGCTCTGCCACCATCCTTTAAAAAGAAAAACGTTACTGGCTTTGCTTCTAACTACAAAAGCAGTGTGTGTTAAATGTGGAAATTTTTGAAACAGAGAAAAACAAATATACACAAAGGGGGAAATTACTCATGATTCCTCTACCCAGGCTAATCACTATTAAGATTTTGGTGTATGTTTTTACATCTTTTATTCTTGTGTATGTATGTTATAGTCCTTTTGTTAAAAAAAAAATGGGATTTTGCTGCACAAATTATATATCCTGTTATTTTAACCCCCCTTTTCCTAGTTTAATATATTATGAGTATCTTTCCATACCATTAAATATTTTTCTTTAACATAGTTTTATGTAACTATATAGTGTTCCATCAAACAGATATACTACAGTTGATTTAAGTACTTCTCTTTTGTTGGACTCTGTATGACTGGAAGTTAGCATGAACCAGGGATACTCTGTTAACATTAGGAATACTCTGTTAACATTAGGAAGCTCAGTTCTTCCTAACATTCTTTAACAATTTCATGCACCCATAAAGGTGTACACATTTATCTTGACATGTCTGGTTTCTTTAATTCCACTGGTGAAAACTGTCTTGAAAGGGGTCGTGTTAAAGAGAAGGAGTTCTTTGGGAATAGAATATCAATTAACCAGAATCTGATGCTAATGAATGAGTGAGTCACAACGATTAATCCTACACATCCATGATTTAAAGTCCAGTCATCAGCTGAATTCATCGTGCCATCCTTGCTAACTAATGCATGTGGCAAAGCAATTGTATTTAAATTTTTATTGACAAAGAAATAAGTGACCAGAGGCCATTTTGAGTAATGGCCTTCCAATTCTATAGAAACTTTGACACAACAAAGAGCTGGCAGAAAGGGGCAGGGTCAAGGATTATAAATACATTTCACCTCACCATCGGAATACCATCTTCTACATTCTCTTTCTTGGCTTCACTCCAAGCCCTAGATGCCACAATAGCAAGAAAGGTGGGGCAAGAGGCATGGAATGGGACTCTGCTAAGTCTGTCTCTGACTGACAGTTTTCTATTCCAGTTCTAACAAGAACTCTCACAGGTTAACAGGAATAATCTCCTCTGGTTTATACACCAAATGAGAGGGAATATTACTTTTGCTTTTGGCAAAATTCATAAAGTGGGAACACGAACCCTCATAGCTTAAAAGGGAGGGAAAAAGATGATAAAACCAAAGTCCTTGGCACCCAGGAACAACTTATGTAATTAATTAATTAATTAATTAATTAATGGAGGTACTGGAGATTGAACCCAGGACCTTGTGCATGCTAAGTATGCACTCTACCACTGAGTTATACCCTCCCCCCCCCCCCCCGGCCCCGCCACTTTCTAATCAGCCTAGTTAAGGAACTGATGGGGATGCTCTCAGCAGAGATGAGGGCCTCTGAAGAGAATGAGCAACCCTCCCACAGAGAACTAAAACCCCTTCCACTAGAGATAAGAACATCTTATCTCTATAGTTCTTAATTTTTTAAAGTTTGTTTCTAACATCATACAAAAGTTAAAAACAATAAAAAAAAAAACTGCTTCTTCCCACTGTAGCAACATTACTATTGGAATTGGTTGTAGTGATAGCTACAGTGTTAGTAGTAATGGCTAATACCAACAGCATATACCATATACCAGCTACATCTCTAGGCACATTCTCATATCTCATTTTTATATTTGAATCAGTGTCTCAACAGATTTGTCTCTTTCTCAAATTTCTATCTCGTGGATACAAAAACCAACTGAAAGATTTAAAAAAGTCATTAGGAATTAATATCAGGTTTCAAGTGATCTTTGTGGTGAGTCATAATAGAAAGACATGAGCTAAACAGGCCTTCATTTCTTTGGAGGTATTAAAACAGTATTAAATTGCTCCAGAAGGAATTTACCCTTTATTTCAGAAAGATCAGAAACAAGGTGTTAAAGTATGATGTGCAGTCTTCTCCGCAAGTCCTTGCCGAATGAATTGGTGGTCCTCTTTGCCCAGGCTGGGACAGGAGCCTCGGCGGGGCGGGTGAGTGTTTTCCTTACATCCTGTTACCTCCTAAAGGAAAGAAGGTTGGTCATTGTCAGGACTGTGCTAAATCTGTTGAAATCAGCTACATAAATTATAAAATGAGTCCTTTGGTATCAGACCCTGAGAGTGACATTTCATCCTGACCTAATAGCAAAAGAAAACTGTGGTAGGCAGAATAATGGCTCCCCAAAGATGCTCACATCCGAATCCCTGGAATTTGTGAATATGTTACCTTCCATGACAAAAGGGAGTTTGTGGATGTGATTAAATTGAGGGTCACGAGATGGGGTAATTATCTTGGGCCATCCAGTTAGGCCCAGTATAATCACAAAGATCCTTATAAGAGGGAGGCAAGAGGGTCAGAGTCAGAGGAGATGTGACAATGAAACCAGATGTTAGAGTGATGACAGGGCTGGAAGGGAGCCATGAAGTCTTCAGTATCTAATGCTGCTGTTTGTTCACAGCTGATTTTCACTTCCAGTGAATTGTTTCACTAAGTGTTTTGTGATTTTTGGATTGTGAGTCCTTCCATGAAATTTTATACGTGGGAAACTTGTGCAGCCTGGGTTGAAATCATGGCCTTGCAAAGAAGGTGTATATTTGTTTTTATCCAACTTTTGTTGGTGCTCCAACTGGCCAGTGACACATGTTTAAGTTAAATTTTTAGTGTGTGGATTTCCAGACCATAAAATTCTGATGGACCAAAGAGAATCTCTGTATCCTTTGTGATTTTTGGAATCCACATACAAACTAAATGCTTTTGTTGAAAATTTTTTTAGTTCAGCAGTATTTGTTGAGAATGCTAGGCAGTATAGGTACAAAACTGAATAAGTGACCATTCTTGAGGATGTGGACGTAAAAACAAGAATTTAGATTTAGCATAATAAATTCTGCCAGGGATATGAATACAGGGTAAGCAGCACAGAAGAACCATTAACAATGGATGGAGTAGGAAGAACAAAGAGGGAGGCGTTGCCCAGGTGCTCATTAAAATGAGCCTTGTATTACAAGTAATAAAAAAAAATGCTAAAATGACAAGATTAGATGGTTGCTTTATCCTTAAGATGGCACTATAAACTCACAATTCCTTTGTAGAGAAGAGAAACTTAATAATAACTGACTTATCCAAAAATTTCATTCCAACCTTATAAACTTGAAAGACTTTTGTATGTCGGACACTAAGTGCTTATATGTATTATTTTCACTCAGTCTTTACAGGACTCTTAAGAAGTACAGACAAGTATTTGCCCCATTCTGCAGACTAGGACTAGGACTCAGCGATAGTGTAAGTGACCTACCCTCAGTCACTAAGCCTATAAGTGGCAAAGCCAGGATTAAACAGAGACAGTCTGAATCTGGAAACCGTGCACGTAATCACTCTGCTGTATCACCTCTTTATACTGACCTATGTGTTGAAAATGCAATCATACTAGAATGGTCAGTTACGAAAACTCTTCCCCACCCCCACCCCCCAGTTATAATCAAATCACACAGGAAACCATGTCCCTTGCACGAGAAGTCAAAGAGCCCATGCCTAGCCCTCAGAGAATGACAGAAGACATTGGGCCCCTGGACCACTGCTATAGTGTTGGTTCTTACTGCTCTGCCCAGGCTGCAGCTGGAGGCTGGTCCTGCCCTTCCTCTCAGATGCTCCTCTTAAGCCCGCTCTAGGCATGTGGCTTCATCATATGTAGCACTCTGATTATGCTGACAGGTTTAGATCTCCGTTTTCCTAACACGTAAGCATCTTTGTAACCCCATGCTTGGTATAACCCCTGGAGCAAAGATTTTTTCAACAAATCTTTGCTAAACCTTCTCTTCTTCCACATTAAGCCAGATCTTGCATCAGAGCCACTATTTTCTCAGTAGCCTGTCCTCCGCTCCCTCCTATGCATAAATAATCTCCAACTCACACAGCAAATTAAAGGAGAAAAGACAATTTGTGTGAAAAAGCAATTTCTATCTGAAGCACTTGTGTGTTTGGGTGAGACTTGGAATAAATGTAAACACTGCGCTTTAATTGTTACGCAGTATTTATTAGCTAGTATGCCTTCCCCTGGGGCATTTCTAAACCTGAGAAACCAATACTGTGCTTACCATCCTTGCTTATTTTCATTCAGGTGAAATGCGGTTAAAATGAATGCCAAGAGCAACCTGGAAAAGGAAGAGAAGCATCCAATCAGCGAATCCAGCAAAAGAGGCATAAGTGAGGGAGGGTAAGTTCATCTGCTTACCTTTCACCTCCTCTCTTCCTCTTCTGTGAACTTCAGGTTGTTTCTTAGCAACAATTGGTAATAGTTACCTCCTTCCTTTCTGCCCTAAGTCAGTAACTAGCTCCCAACCCCCACCTTTTTCCCCCTCAGTTCTCAAAGTTGGTGTCCCAAGCAGTATTTCTATTTTGGCAAACTTTGGGGCAGTTTTGGCCTCCTGAGTGAGGGTAACTTGGAACTCTTGGTATTGGGCATAGAATTGGTAGGTTCAGGAGGCAGTCTTGTGAGGATTAGAACACAGGTTTGGCAGTGTTGAATAAAAATTCAACCAAGTAGAATGTAAAGATCAAATTGGCTTTCTTGAACAATTCATAAATTGGGCAGTATCCTATCTAGCAAGTAGAGAGGAGCTCCAAGGAGCTGTACAAGATGGAAGGCTTTTATAGACTGTAGGGGAGAGGGAAAAGGAGGGAGTGGATGACTCATCCTCCTTTGAGGGATGGGAAGGGCCTTTGTGGCTGATTACCTCATTGGTGCCGACCAGAAAATTCCAGACTGACCTGTGAAGACTACAATTCTGGGGGAGACTGTAACTGTGATTAGGCTAGGTATTAAGTCTTGGTTTGCTGATGTGGAGCTTGGCGCAAGTGACTCCATTTTGGGCTGATCGTTTCTTTTTTCAACAGCAGTTGAAATAGACCCAGGTTCAAACCTCAACCCTCCACTGGCTGCTGAACTTGGACAGATTTAGTTTCCCTACTGATAAAATGAAAATATCACTAGATCTACCTCATAGATTGTTGTAGGATTAAATGAAAGAACTCATGTACAGCTCTTTGAACAATGTCTGAAAATAATAAGTATTCAATAAATGTTAGCAATGATTATTACTATGGATTTTTGTAATCTGTAAGCAAGGAAGCTGGTGAATGATTTCATTCCCTTGCCACCTATTATAAACCCCTTATTATGCACTATACACTGGGTTAGGTCCTGACACAATCATTTCTTTATTCAGCAAATATAGCTAAGCTTTGGACTATGCTTTGAGGAAATTATAATGTCTAATATGCTGTTGAATTAGTCAACATCTTGAAATCTTCCTTCCCAGTTGTTTCAACTCTATTTAGGGATGTCCCCCCAGGGGTAATTAATCATCATGAATAGAAAGGATTTGCTTTACAATATTTTCCTTTACTATGAAAGTTGATTTTATTTTCCCCATAAACTTCAGGATGTTTATTTTGAATAGTGGAGTATTTTTGGTTTTCTAAGTAATGTGGCATTCGAGGAGGTATAAGGCTTTTTATGGATTAATATATGGGTTTTGACATTCTTGAGTGAGAAAACCTCCCAAATCCACGAGAACAGTGGATTTTTTGCCACACAAAGGAGTTAAGAGGTATAGGCTTTGGGGTCAGAGAAACCTGACTGTTAAGTTTCTCCATTTGACAGTGGTGAAATCTTCAGTAATGTTTTTACTCTTCTGCACCTTTGTTTCCTTACCTATAAAAAGGGATAATAATATGTCCACCTTGGAGGATGTTTGGTGGGTTAAATTCATTCATTCATTCATTTATTCAAGTGTTTATTTGTTGAGCACTTACTGTATACCAGATATTTTTCTGGATACTGAGACTACAATAGTAAATAAAACAAGGAAGAATCCTTGTCCTCACAGAGTTTACATTCAAATAAGATAAAATTTGGGAGAAAATGGAGATTGTTTATGTGAAATAAAATATTCCTTAAAAATTAACTATTGCATCCATGTTTGCAATGCTTATGTCACTAATAAAAGGTTTAAGAAGCATTTAATTGTGGCAAAGGAGAGATTCAAATTAGAATCTGCAGTCATATAGTGAAGATATTCTGATAAAGAAAAATAATATAGAAAAAGTTAATTGCTAGTGAAGAGACTTTCACATTATTTTTTATTAGGTAATCATATTTCATAACAGCTGTTTAGGTATACAAACTTGTATGTACAACTTTCTAATGTGTAAATAAAAGGCAGTAGTTTAGTATATCTGCTTGAATTCATATTATTCAAAACATTGCCAAAACGTTTATTTTTAAAAATCAGTAAAATTATTTAACGTGTTCTAAAAATTTCTGAGTGTGTGTATATAAACATTTTCAAGCTTACTTTACAAAAAAAGAATGCAGTTTCTATCCAGGTGTTCATAGTGACTTTCAAAAGTAGTTAAAAAGGGGGAAAAAAGAAGGTAGCATTGCCTTGTAATATAGCATTAATTCATACTGACTTACCCTGGGACATTCATGAAAGATCTTTTGTTATCACTTATGGTAAAAACATTTAAAAATTAATACTCCATTTCTATGAATAAAACATAGGAAACAAGACTTTATTTTCTGAGATTAACTTGTTACCATGAGAAACTGCATTCATTCTGCAGTGATTACTGACACCTCACATTATTACTTTAAAAATATTTATGATACTTGAACTTCAATAGGAAACCCACAAGACCTATTCTCCTCCCAGTACATTCACTGAATGCAGATTTAAGTGAGCACATCTTATGTTGATTGTGCCCTTCATTTGCGTACTTTAAAATGACTACAATATAGTACATTTGTATTTTAAACTGGTACCAAAATTAAAATGAATGATCTAGGCAAAACCAGCAGCCTGTACTTCTCGTAACAGTTGTCAAATGCAAAAAGAAAAAAAAAAAAGCCCTGAGTCAGTATTTTTTGCAAAAGTAATGAAAAGAGTACTCTGGTCATTTTATAACTTATGAAATGGTTAAGACTGTCCAGTATTCATTTGATTGTTTTCATTTTGATTGAAGAGAGGTATGGATTTTGTTAGTTAATCAATCGGGTTCAGATCACTCCTTAATACTCAATCTCATTCAAGTCCTCAGAATATCCTGATGATTGCTGAGTTTTATCTTCCATTTCTGTCAGAAAGACAAATAGACAATAATAGTTTTCTCTCTTTTTATTGTAGAAAATACTTAATTTGCATTCTTATGATTTGAGACTATTGTAAAATCCCTTTTCAAACTTATATAATTTGGAAAAATATTGTTACCTGCACAGGGTCCTGCTTGGAATTTAACATCATCAATGGCAATATCACTTCTTACTGACATTCCCCGAATGGCTTCAAAAATTATCTGAAAAATAATGAAGTTTGAATTTTGAAACAGAGCCATCCTGATAAAACAATGCTGGTCATGGGCCGATCCAGGCTGTGTGGGTCTGGAAGTTCAGAATGATTGTCCTCGAGGGCCCCCTTTTAGGAAAGCAATATAAAATTCCAAGTTCAAATTTAGGTAAATTCTTTGGAATTTAAAGAAATTTGCAACAAATTCCTGGAGCCTTGGAGATTCAAGTTCCCTTCTTCTGAGATCTCTTTAGGCAATTTCCCAGAAGTGCCCACCTAGAAATACCTCCTGGTGGTGACCTGGCTTCCCTTCCCACCTAGAACATTCTACTCTCAGCACTCACAGAGTCTGTGAAAGTGAGGGGTCCAGAAGCTTAAGCTTCCTTCGACTCTCTGTAAACCTACCTTTGATTCTGGTACTAAGTGGAAGAATTTAATATGACGGATGAGACCCAGGTATGAACAGCAATGTATAATAATTACATCTATCAAAAAGACAATGGTTCACTTATGTTAAACACCATAACATCTAAGACACAGCTCAAGAAGAAGAGGAAACCAATTTCATGACTTTAGATCCAGAGAAGATAATCACTGATCAAATATTCAGGTTCTAGGGAAAATAGATTATATTACTGGCTCTAAGGCTGCTGCAATAATGGTTAATAAACCACTGAATACTCCAGGGAGGCTTGTTAGGTAATGAAAGAAGACACATTTATTCTGTTCATTTAATGAGCAAATTACTCCCCATTGGACTAGTTTATAATTTAAATTAAATCAAAGAATATAAAGTGGATAATTAATAAACATAGGAAATTATCTTGAAATTAATGACTCAAAGAAGCTTTAATGACAGAAATGTGGCAAAATAACATTAATAGAAATTCTAAAGATATAACCCTCAACAAGAATCCAAGTAAGTGGCAAGAAGAGGAAAAAAATGCCCTAACCTATCTAGCTAGGAGGATATATGAGTGTAGTTAATAAGTGTTTTGGTTTCCTAGACAACAATGAAATCAATTTTTTGACCTCTAACTCTGCAATAGAAGTATAATAGAAAAATAACGTGATCAAATTATATTCTGAATAGTCTGCGGATGGGCCAAACAACTGATTTCATATGATCCTGTCCTTTGAATTTCCCTAATACCTGAGTGATAACCATTTTATAGCATTATGATTTCACCTTTGTATTATTCCCCTATTTGTATTTGTAGAAATTAAATAATTGTGGTTATTTAAGAATTAGACAAAGTATTATTTTTTCTTTCAGTTTAAGTGCATTATTTTTTTCAAGTGGCTAGTAAATCATTAGGATATAAATACTTATTAAGTTGTTTGGACCCAACTACTTAATAAATGGAACATTAGACATCTTTTGGTCTAGGGACGCCAGGAAAAAATTACTAAGATTAAGGGCAGCACAAAGAAGAAAATTTGAAGACCTAGTCTTAGCTGAATAGCCAGCACATAATAATTCCTAGTAAGTGTTAGGCAGAATAATGAACACTATGAATGATAAACATATTTCAGTGAGCCGAGAATGTGTCTAACCCTTTCTTTCAGTGGTATCAAAATATAAGAAATTAGGGAGGAAAACACCTGAGAGCAGAGGCGGAAAAGTCAGCAAGGAATCCAAAGGAAATAAAATCATTTTGTGGTTTTGATCAATGGTGAGTCAGGTTCTGCTTAGCACTTCAGTGAATCCCTTAGCAAGGGGCATGATTAAAATTTTGCCACATGATGCATTTGTTCTTCTACAAAGATAATTTGATTACTGGAATGTCACCTAGAGGCCACCCAGATATTTCCCCTATAAGGTAAATTGCAAATGGCTACAGTTCTACAGCATCCTAAAAGTCACCTACACCTGCCCCCTCCCACTGATGATGTACACATTTACTTCTCTAATTCTGGGCTTTTCCCTGATCTCCAGTTCGTATCCTGTTGTTTACTTGACATACTCACTTGTATGTCTAACAGACATCAAAAACTTTGCATGTCCAAAAAATAAAAATAAAAAACCAACTGTTAATTTCCCTCCTGCACATAGTGCCCTCACTGCTCCAGATCTGCTCTACCTAAGGACTTCCATATCTCAATAAATGGCATTTGCATTCCGGCAGTTGCTCAAGCCAAAAACTTTGGGGTCATCTTGACTCTTCTCTTTCTCTCAAACCCCACATTCTACACATAAGGAAGTCCTGTGGGCTTCCAGTGACATCTCACCTCTGCTGCATGACCCAAGCCACCACTTCTCTTGCCAAATCTACTGCAGTAGCTCCCAAAGTCTCCTCCCCTGGCTCCCCCCACAGCCTACTGTCCATGTAATAGCTGGAGTGATTGTTTTAAAATATAAATCAGATCATATTACCTTAAAGCCATCTGATGATTTCTTACTGCTTTGGGAATAAGTTTCAAACTCTACCATGTCGTCCAAGGCCTTTTGTGATTATTCCCTGGTAATTCTTAGACCTCATTACCTGATTAGCTTGCCTTATTCTTTTTCACAGCACTTATTATCACCTGATGTTCATTATGTATTTTTCTACCTCTACCCAACTAGAATGTAAACTCTAAAAGAGTAGGAACTTTATGTTATGTTCATTGCAGTATCCCCAGCACTTAAAATAGTAGGTGGTCAATAAATATTTGTTAAAAGGAGATATTTTGGCTTCTTACTATAGGAGTTCAGTCTGGAAGCCTGATGTAGCTATTGAAAATACCAGATCTGCCATGGTGATAAACTAGAGACCAGGGAAATTTGGGAGAGAATATATCTTTAGAAACAGTATCTTTATATTTTGGCACTTTAAAGTTTATGAAACTCTTTCCACATATATAATCTCATTTGATCCTCACTCTAACTCTGGTGATGTCAGCATGGCAGGCATTATGACCCCATTTAAAAAATGTATAAACAATCTCAGAGAGGATGAGATTTCTCCAAGATCACCCAGTGCTTGTGAAACCCAGGACAATGAATGTATTCTGGAACTTCTATTGTGGGAAGGAATGTAGAACAGTGGCTGAGGGATACAAATTTTGGAACCAGTCAGATCTTGGATTGAATTCTCACTCTGCCATTTACCAGCTGGACATTTAGTTTTTCCCATCTGTAAAGAGAAGCTATAAGATCATCTGGAGGAACTTAAGTACAGCTCTTAGCACTGTAAGTGCCTGGCACATGGTAGATGGCCATTTGCACAGGGGTGTATCTGTGTTTATTAGAAAGTACAGTGCTTTGGAGAAACTAGCTCACCCTGGTCTCCAGACAGTCACTTGTGATTCCTGAAGGAATTACAAAGTACAGAAGAAAATTCCTCATGGCAGATTCATATCTGTTCCATTCTAAGCCAAAGGGAATGGTCTGGAATCTTCTTGCCAGATTGTGAGCTAAAAATCTCTCAGGCCACTCTTTATCCTATGAACTTGAACACCCCAGAATGCCACCTCAGGTGCCTCACTACTTTGTGCTCAAAAAAAAATTTTTTTTCAAATAACCAGTCACCCAGCAAGTCTAGTATGTGCAAGGACCTGTACTCGGCACCCCTGGGCTTAGGTGCTGAGAAGTCACCTGTTCCCCAGAACTCAAGTCCTAGAACTCTTTTGCATCAGCATCATTTGGGGATTTTTAAACAACATAAATGCTCAGGCTCCACCCAAGAGACTGAGATTTGCTTAATCTATGACAGAGATCATCTTTAGCATCAGAATCACTAGGAGGGCTTGTTAAAACACAGAATTCAGGGCCTCAACCCCCAGAGGGATTCAGTAGCTCTGAGGTGGGGCCTGAGAATGTACATTTCAGGTGAATTTCACTTTAGGTGAACTTGCATTTCCAGTGCTGCTGCTGGTCTCAGGACCACACTTTGAAAATATCTGAATCGGGTAGGAATATGAGTGCCCTGACAACCTAAAAAAATTAATCCATCATCTCTGAATAATGATCAATTATATCAGTAAGTTCCTGGGTGATCCATTTTCCTTCGGTAGACAGACATTAAATCACTATCAAAATCATTCTTGGGGCTATCATTCTTTACTAAATTTCTGGGTAGCTTTATTCCTGGTGAGGTAATAGGCCATCCTTGGATAATGGCACATCTTCCCTCTGTCATTTGTTCTTAGCAATCCAGCACCCTAGATGGCATTGCAACTTGGCCACCAGAGCTTCTGCAATTCCTTCCCATTTAGACCTGCCTAAAATTAATTTTGATTGTCGGGTGGTGTAAAATAATTTCCTTATTTTGAATACTTCTTCCCAGGGAGATCTGGGCTTAAACCAAGCAGCCATTGGTTAAAGTTGAGGGGTGCTGGTCCAGGAGGTTTATCAGCCAGAAGTAAGGATGAGGAGGAAGCAGGGCTTTGAGTTGAGGGTCACACCTGAGGATTCTACAGAGCAATTTTAAGAATAGTCAGGGGTCTAAGGTTATCTCCCCAAAGCTTTCTGGGGCTTTGGCTCATGGTAGGCGGGTGAAATTAGTGACTGTCAGGAGGCTGCTGCTGATTTCTAGACTAAATTGGCTGCTTAGTCCCACCCCACCCCGCCTCCACTGGAATTGAAAAGGCTTTCTAATGCTGCCCAGAATCCTTTATAATCAGGATCCTGTAGGATGGAGATCTTCTACAGCAAATGAGAAGACCCAAGGGGAGACGCAGGACTTAGGATCAAGACTCAAGTTCTTCTGCATCAGTGTGAACAGAGAATTAAAAACTTACTCTGGACCACAGACTCTGTTAAATGGAGGCTTACAACAAAAACCCTGGCATGTGGGTAATGATGAGTGAAAGATGCAACTGCAACAACTAATTAGGTAATACCATGGTTAGAAGAAAGACTGTTTTGGAGATTTGCAGGACACACGGAATATACTTGACACTCATAATGTACCAAGACAAAAATAGATACACTTTCATCACTGAGCTGCAAAAACACTTTATACATATATGCTCAAAGCTTTTTCCACCTAATTTTCCATTCACAGTTTAGGTTTAATCAGTATAGACTAATTATGTTTACTCTTAAGTACTGCCTTTATCTATGACCCTGAAAAAGAACAAAACATTCTTGATGGTAGCAAGAAACAGAAAAAGCATCAGAAACTTACAGGAACATTTCCCATCACTTGATTCTTACTGCTTTTGGCTTACCTGGTGTTGCCTCTCACAGCTGTATTCAATCAGCGCTCGGAGCCAGGAAATGCACTGTTCACCTCCTCTTCTCCACAAGAGGGTCTCTTCACTGTCACCTTCCTTTTTCAAATATACATTCAGCAGGCCAGTCCCTGCTCCATACATGTGGTAAAAAAAGGTCAAGCAGTGTTTTCCAGCAACTCCTCGCAGAGGTCCGGACAAGAGTTGTGCTTTTTGTCCATACACCATGTGGGAGGCCTCGATGTACATGTAGTAACCTTGAGAGCAATGCAAAATCAGATACTGTTAAAAAGGACACTAATTATATTTTCTTCTCCCTCTTTTGTAGATAAACTTTTTTCAGATTATTTTCCACTGTAGGTTATTATAAGATATCGAACATGGTTCCCTGTGTTATACAGTCAATCCTTGTTGCTTATCTACTTTATGTATAGCAATTTGCATCTGTTAATCCTATACTCCTAATGTATCCCTCCCCTCGTCTTTCTTTTTTGAGTAGTATTCCTGGAAACAAACCAGAGTAAAGGGATGACTTAACTCCAGTACTGACAGAGGATTTTATAATTTTAGAGAATGTGTATAATCCAAGGAGAAAAAATACGCTACAAAATTTAGAGCATCAAAATGTGCTTTAATTTAATAATTTACAATTGAGTTTAATATACAGGAGGTAATTAATGTACTAGTATTGTGCCACTGAGGTGGTAATTAACATATCAGAATTTATCCTACTATTTCATGGACAATATCCTGAACTTCTAGTTGGTTTAGGGGAGTAGTCAGGTAGATCTGGGTTCAAGTCTTGGCTCTGATATTTGTTGTCTGTGTGATCCTGGTCTAATGAATTATCCTCTCTGAACCTATCTTCAATTTAAAAGTAAGGGTTAATAGTACCTGTGCTACCGAGCTGTGAGAATGAAACAATGTGTGTCATATGCCCACACGTAATACTTATTCAAATATTAGTGTGTTACATATGCCTACATGGAATATTCAAATATTATCTTTCCTGCAATTTTCTGTGACACTCTTGAAAATATAATGATATAACATTTGATATAATTATATGACATTTTATATATTATGTATCTTACACTATATATTATATGTTAAATATATAACACTTTACATTTCCATTTTCTTTTCCTAATTTTAGTTTGTTTTTATAATTTGCTGGTTTCAGGCAGAAGCAGGATTAGTCTGCATGTAAATAAGGCAGTGGTGTGCTGAAGCCACTCCCAGGCGTCAATTGTGTGACTTCTGTTGTTGGGTCCAAATGACTTGACATTGGTAGTATGAAATGGGCCAGGATGGAAGTATTTACACCACAGAAATGAGACGTAGCTACAGATCAGTGCCCACTACCCAACCCCGCAAAAATAGAGCTGGTTGGTATTAATTACTATGAAGCCATTGAAATAGGCAGTCAATTAATAATTATTTCTAGAATAATACACCCATAATATAATTCTGTGCACCTGAGGCTCACTTGAAAAAAGACCCTGGACTCTACATCAGGAATTCCTAACTTCTGATCATTTGAGGAAAAGTTTATATCTCTTCTACATGAAAAAATATGCACAGATTTTTTATGCAATTTTATTGTCTTCTTTGCCAATATTGATTTTTTTTACATACATGATGTAAAAATAAATTTTACATAGTGTTATCTATTATTTCATGCAGAAATCAATGGCCACACTGAGGGAAAAAAAGATCCCTTATGATGCATGCAGATGAAGTGCTTTCCAGAGCATTTTTCATTGTAGTCTTCAGTTTAACTAATGAGCTCTAGTCATTTCCCAAAATGCAGTGCTTAAGATACCCCAACCAGAACTGATCAGAAACTCCATCTATGCTTCTTCAAAGCACTCCTCCTTTTATTTTCCCTCAATGTCACAAACAAAAACCTGAGAATCCTCAAGGCAATTAAAAAGGTAGGAGAAAGAGTCCTGTCCAGTTTCGTCTTATGCACTGTGCAACCCATTCCCCTGGTGTTTCATTCAGTAAAGTTATCACCCTGAAAAATTGGGTCATCACAGTCATGGGACATGGGCTTTGTCAACCAGTCACCCTCATGATCTGCTTTAAAATATTAGGAAAATATGGTCAATGTTTCTGATGTCCTCACAAATGACATTCTCATTACTAAACCAATGGTCAATTTTCAGTCCTTGTCATTCTTGTTCCATCAGTAGTACTGGACATAGTAGATCATATCTGCCTCCTAGAAGGACTTGTTTATCTTGGTTTGCAAGACTCTGACCTCTCCTGGTTTTTCTTGCACCTCATGGACCACTCCTTTGCTAGTTCACCCTTTCCTCTCTGACTTCTTGACCTTAGAGTGCTCCAAGTGTTCCAAGGCTCAGTTCATGAACTTTTCTATTCTCACTCACTTCTTTGGTGATCTCATTTTGTTTCATGGCTTTAAATGCTATATATGTTTTCATATCTCAAACTTAAATTTCCAGCCTCTTTGCTGAAACCCAGGCTTGTTTATTGAAAGTGCCTAATAGACATTTCCACTTATTGTCAAATAGAGATCTCAAACTGAACATGGGCAAAACTGAACTAACAGCCTTACCTTCAAGCCTGCCCCCCTCTTTCCAGTTGGCCAGGCCCCAAACCTGGGAGTCCTGTGCCACTCTTCACCTCCTCTCCCTCTTCACAACCAGATGGTCAGGAATTCCTGTTGGTTCTACCTTCAAAATATGTCCAGAATCCAGTCATTTCTTTGCATCACTTCCATTGCTACCTCCTGGTCTGAGCCAGTATCATTTCTCACTTGGATTAATACAAAACTTCCCAACTAGACTGTCTGCTTCTATCCTTGTCCTCTACCATCTAATCTCAACACAGTATCCACAGTAAACCTTCTAAAACAAAAGCTAAATCTTACCATTCTTCCATTCAAAACCTGCCACTGGCTCAGCATTTCACTCAGTAAAAGCTGAAGGCCTGACAATTTTTAAGGCCTATGCAATCTCCTGCTCATTCTCTTACTTCTCTGATTCCTACTACCTTTCTCCTTACTCACTCTGGGTTGCATGGCCACACTGACTTCTATACTGTTCCTCGAATATAGTAAGTCTGCTCCCTCCTCAGGACATTTGCATGTGCTAATCTCTGCCTGGAATGGCTTTTTCCCCATATAATCTCAGGTCTCACTGTCTCACCTCTAAATCTTTGCTCAGATGTTACCGTTCCTATTAGGCCTATTGTAACTATACTATTTCAAATAGCAATCACCCTCCTCTGACATTTCTCATTCTCTATTTGTAAAGGATGGGGCCTTCCCAGGGCAGGGGGGTGGGTGGACCCCCTCTTCCATATCCCCTGCTTTAGCTCCTCTCTGAAGTACCTAGATAATAGTACCTGATGCACATTTCCTGAGTAATTTTACAGATGCGAACTGCCCCCCTCCACCCCGCCAAATAGAAGACCTTAACTACTTGATGACCATGAGCACACAGCCCCCAGGCCTACTGAAGCCTAAGGATTGACACTGTTAATCCCTGTGACACTGTCCTGTTACCTCATCATCAACCAATCAGAGAACTGTGCACGAGCTGATCACATACCCTGTGGCACCCACTCATGCCTCACCTGGCCTTTAAAAATGCTCTTCTGAAACCCATCTGGGAGTTAAGGTTTTTTCAGTACAAATCCCCGTCTCCCTGCGTGGCACCCTGCAATAAACACTGCACTTTCCTTCACCACAATCCAGTATCAATAGATTGGTTTTACTGTGTACGGGTAAGTGGATCCAGGTTTAGTTTGCTAACATATACCCTAATTTACTATTTTCCATACCATTTAATCACCTCTTAACATACTATATAATTTTCTTATTTTTTATCTTTATCTGTCTCCTCCCTCTAGAACACAAAAAGGCAGGGATATTTCCTTGTTGACTTCACTGCTGTGCCCCCAGCTCCTAGAACAGTGCCGGGAACACAGTACATGCTCAATAAATATTTGTTGAATGAATAGATGAATGCATTTTCTTCCACAGCTCTAAGCCACAAACCAGTTTGACCATTTCCATAGCACACAGCTCTACCAAGGTCACTCCAGTTGTGTGACGACCTTGGCAATGAGACATGTACCTGACTAGATGCTCCAAGGGAAAGCTGGAACAAATCCAAGATTTGATAAAATTAAAGTCATATCAAAGCAAATGTTTTCAAACTAGTTCCACACCATCTGATGTATTTTTTTAATCAAACACACATATGATAATTCTTTAACATCATTACCTTCATTCTGTCATTGGCAAGAAAATTGCTATGCAAAAAGCACTGAGGTTTTTGTACTTTCAGGAATGAGAGGAACGTTTGTTGTTCTTTAACATTTTCTAACTTAAGCTAGGCTGGATATAAACAAATACAGGTACACAAAATCCTAATAGAAGGGTGTATTTAATTCCATAGAAAATGAGGTCACAGGATGAGATGACCATGGTTTATCACCTAACTATGCACAAAGGTATCCCTATCTTATCCTATCCAAATATATCATATATCGTAATTATATGTATTATATTAGAAGTACTATCCTATACATAAGTCAGTGGCACAGTGGACTGAGAACCTACCTTAATGCATGTTTAACCTAAAAAGTATTTCCTCCAAAAATAATTCTCAACAAAATAATAAAATCACAGAAAAATAACTTTGGTATCTGGTTTGGGGGCTCTCAAAAGGTCCATTCGAATCTTAAGTAAAGGACCTTGGCTAAAAATGAAACATTCAATTGGCAAGGGGTTAAGGGGGAAGGAGGAAGGCTCTTCTGAAAGATGCTGTCCCTGGGAAACTGGAGAATAGAGACGACTTGGGAAGGAAGCAACGGAATCCATCATAAGTGAGAGATGACCCAAGAAGTATCTCCCATCTGGTGGTGACACTGTGCATCCCAGTGATGGCAACTTGCGTCCTGGCCAGAGTGAGTTTTGAGTCCCAAAAGAGGGGTACACCTCTAATCACCTCCAGGATTATCCAACTGAACTTTTTCTTTTGTGAGTACAGTGCACTAATCATTTAGCCTCAAATGGGTGAAGCACTACTCCAGTAATACTTTCAGCTCATGCATCCCTGGTTCCTGGGTATCAGGATGAAGCCAAAGGTTTCCAGTTCCAGAGATTGTTGTATTTAGTCCCATGACTATGAAAGGAAAGCTCCTAAGCTGTTTGACATGTGTCATGGTGCTTCTTCTGGAAAGGAGGGGTAACATCCAGAGGAACGTCAGTACGACTGTGCCCTCCCAGAGCACTGGCACCAGCTACTTTTCTTGAGTATCGCTGACCTTTCCAAAAATCCTTTAGGATACAGTTTTCATTTTAAGCACATATGTATATTCCATAAGGCAATACTGATCTAGACTATTGTAGGCTAACATCTATACCTAAAAATAACTGTAACATATTTGTCAACTGATGAGAATTTGTCCCTCTGATGCCCACACCAATTATTCCTCTTGATTCCAAATATGTTTTTCTTCTTGACTTGCATGTGACATTTCCTTTCCCCAGAAAAGATAGGGGCTTCATGGAGAGCCTGTCTGCTTCACATGTGTTTGGAAAGCAGAGAAAAGCCCTGTGTGTTGACAAGCTTTGCCACATTCCCACTCCAAACTCTCTCTGTCTCAGCAAACAAAAGCTCTGGATGGGAGCCACGGAGCCCCAGCGTTGAAACCTCAGACTGGCTCACATGCTCCCGCACGTGAAGGATTCCAGTCTGTGGAAGAGATTACTAACTGCAGAAAACAAATCACTTTCTCTCCGTGGATCACTGTTTAACATTCAATTTGGGGGTTCCAGTGGGTCTACTGGGAGATCAGGGTCCCATCTGTTCTTTGCTCAGCAACTGTGATATGTTGAGACACACACCATATTCACAATTTGGAAGGGAAGCAGCTGTTCCTCCAGTCTTGCAGCCCCCCTCACCAGGGCCAGCTAGGACTGTGAGGCCCTGTGGAATGAACAGCTAGCTGCTTCATTACGCTGGAAGAGGATGCTTAACAGTCAGGGAAAAAAGGTATCAATACTTTGAGACAAACAAGAGCTAAATGTTTCTCTCTAAAACTATTCTTTACTATACATTTTAAATTATTTTTAAAGCTTGCCATAAATGAGGAGTTATCATTTATTGGGTTCAGAGTTTCAGTTTGGGAAAATGAAAAAAGTTCTGGAGATGGATGGTGGTAATGGTTACATAACAGTGTGACTATATTTAATGCCACTGAACTATATATGAAAAAAAATGTCTAAAATGGTAAACTTTATGTTATTTTACCATTATTTTTACATCATATATTTTACCATTATTTTTTAAGCTTATCAGAGAAGACTTCTCTGTGTAAGAAAGGTCCAACAATATCAGAAACTATAGTGATAAGCTATGAAAAGACTGAAGGAGATTGGAGATTTTAATAATCTGGAGCCAATTGCTCTGATAGTTACAGACTAGTTGGGTAACATCATTACATGTCTGGATATCAACTGCCAAAATTCTTAAAAGACAAGGACTTGAATGAGACTGCTACTAAATTTCAGCTATCTAACCAACACATTAAATACATAGTTTTGATTTTCTTTTGTCTGACAGCACAATTTTATAAGTAAATGTCTTTATTTGGTATTTTAAAGTATCTTTGATATTTCTATTCCACAAAAAAGGGAGTGTTCTTAGAAGTAAGACTTCTATCTTTACTAAGTAGCGTGTTGGAAGAGAATTTACTTGCCAGAAGTACAGAATATGTATTGAAACACTGAACAGTAACACAAAAGAAACTGATGGTGTCTCTTTCTTTGGAAATTGTTAAGAAAATGATGAGTAGTGGTTTTTCTAGGATGTAGTTGTGGGGAAGAGAGAGGGAGGACTGGATGGCTTTTAATCTATTCGCTGGTGGACTCAGTGAGGTAGGAAATGTTACAATTGAAGGCATTTTCTCACTAAACTGGATAGTTATCTGTTGATTTATTTATTCTACTATCTTTTGGCCACAAAATGCCTGTAAACTCCAGGGCAACTAAAGCAATTGTTTAAAAGGAATTCTGACAGCATGGCATCATCTAAATGTTAATAAAATTGCAATAGCCAATAAAGCCCTTGATAGTTTGTTAAGACTTGTCTTTATTATCGTGTAAAGAAGGAGAATCTGTGTCAAAGAACTTTCTGATTCTGCCAGGACAGAGCTAAGCAAGTAGGTGGTGACAAGGGATGGACAGAGAAATCCTGCAGAGTCTATCCCAGCTTGATGGAAGTCAGTATTTATCTGTCACAAGTGCCCGTATTATGCGATTAAATAAGGAGCCAAGTAGTGGAGCTAGAATTTTTTTTTTTTTTTGATCTTTGTTGCTTCTCTAACAGAATGACTTGTTCTATTAGATGACTGACTTAAACATTGGAAATGTTTTCCAAACTTTAGTTACACAAATAACACCATCATGAGATATATAAATATGTGTGTGTGTGTATACTTATCCATATACTACCTGTACTATTATTCATTTAATATTTTTCTTTGAATAGATTCATATTTGTTACTTAAATCCATTTATTCAAATTGGAAACTTCATATTAGCATGAAAACAGAAAACAAACTGTAAATCTATGAAATAACAGTTTTGCTGTACTATTTTTTTCTTATATACAAATATTACTATCAAATTTTAAAAATATACATCCACTTACCCCTTGAATTACCTAGGGGTAGTTTGGAAAACATTAGTTTAAGGTCTACCAAACCTTTTGATTTCTACTAAGTCGTTTTACTTTTAGTCATAGGCCATGATTTTCTATTTATAAAAGCACAAATGACACAAAACAATGAGTCCAAGAAAGTATTCCAGATTTTGGAAACAAGCCATTGATTATAAAAATAGTAACACCATTCATCTGAGTGGAGCTTACATGGTATCAAGCCTTTCAGATATATAATCTCAGTTAATCATCATAGCAACCCTAAAAGATCAGCAGGGGATCCACTGTTCTAAACATTTTACACATGAGGAAACCGAGGCTCAGAGGAGTTATGTGACCATTTCCTAGGTTATGCAGGCAGCAAGGGGCAGAGTCAGCTCACCGCGCCCCCATTGGTCTTTCCACTAGAGGACGTATACCATGCTACACCCTAGAAGGGGAAATTGCATCGGCAGCTAGTGAATCAGGATCTACAGCTCCCTTGGAATTGCTGTGTATGGTGATGTATTGATTCTGATGGATTCACAATAAACTGGCATATCTATATCATAGTCTTTCTGAGCTTCTCTTTTTTATTTAATAAGCCTATATTTACTGACCACCTAATGCAGTTGTCTGTAAAACAGCTTTTTATGCTGCTCCTCTTTCTATTTTCTTCTTGTGTATGTTCTTCCAAGTGTAACTTGACAGGCTTTAAGGATAGGAAGTAAAATGGTAGAATGCAGTATACAAGTACAGGTATAGCCTCTGAAAGTCCCAGAATGCACTGCATTCAGAAAAGATGCCGCTGTCACTAACCCAAACAAATACCCTCTAGTCATCAAAGAGAAAGATACTGTTGCTGGTCCAGCATTTGAGCCTGTCACTTTACTAAAGTATAGGATAAGAAATTCTGTCATTTTTGTGCGCTGCCATTGTTTTACTGCCAGCATTTGAAAAAAGAGACATAGAAAGGATGGTTAGGACTAGAAGCAAAATAGCACTAAATCAGCAATGCAGGCAATAAAAGATCTTTTCGGATGTAATTTCATTATTGCTTAAACTGTATATATCTAACCACAGGCTTGCTATTGCTCTCCCAGGATCCAAGCAGATAACAATTAAAACTACCTTGAATGAGTTTCAGTGTTTTAATATTTAAAATGTGTATGTTGCCTTAGCTGATCTCTAAGATCCTGTCGTAGATCCTCCAGCAACCTATAAAACTATGCACTGTTATTAATTTGTTAAGTCAATTAAATTTTTCTTATTATTTCAGACTATATCCCTTCTTGAAGAGAAATTCTAGTGATATGCATCTAAGCAAGAATACATTTATAATATAAGTCACTTTCTAAAAAATGAGGTACTTTATCGTGTTTTCCACAATAATTAAATTTAAAAGATATTTGTGGTCCTTTCTCACTATGATAGTTGTCCCCAATATTTATTACTCAAGACTGAGAGTTATACAGGGAAAGAAGTAGTCTCTTAGATAGCTCATAGCCAAAGGCAGCATAAATGTAAATTTTAATACTATTCTTCACCTATTCCTTGCCAAAGAACAGAACACTATGCAATAACATCATATGATACAGCAGGACCTTGAGTAGAACAGCCAGGAAATAGCAACAAAAGAAGACAGTTGAAAGAGAACAGACACACAGAGCTCATTCAGAAACATTGGACTGGTTGGTTTGTAGTGCAGAAGAAAAGAGCAAATGCCTTCAAATTTTGAGTATAATAATCATATTTTTAAATACATGATGCTAAAAAATGAAATACCAGAGATAGCTCCTTGTGGCTATGTTGGATAACATGTAGCAGACCTATACTCCTGCTGAGAAAAGTTATTTTTTAAATGGATGAATATATATTTTGGAAAATATCTGTTTTGAAGCTGTCAGAGAGCTTCCCAAGCAGCAAGACCTTGAGGGGCCAAGATCCCAGAGATGAGGGAGGTCAATGGAGTATGCTCAGCATTCTTTAAGCTGCTTTCCTTCTTGGGGCATCTGCCTATTCAGTACAGAAGTTAAAAAGAGAGCAGCTAAGAAGCAGAGAAACTAACAGTTCTCACTTGTTGGGATGACAATAACTGAAGTTCAGGGCTGCCAAAATAGCCAGGGCTCGAGGACCAAGTTTTATGAGAAAAAAGAGGCACAGAAAAGTGAGCAATCTTCCCTTGAGGCATGTGCCTAATTCTTTTCCCCCCTTTATAAATATTGAGATATAACTGAGATATAAGATGAAGAATTTCATCAAAGAACTTTTATTTTCTGGATTTAAAAAGATTCAACTATATGCTACCTCCAAGAGACACACATTAGATTCAAAGACACAAATAGGTTGAAAGTGAAAGGCTGGAAAAAAATATGCTATTCACGCTGTACCCGAAAGAAAATTGAAGTGGCTATAATAATATCGGACAAAATAGACATTAAACAATGAGATACCACCTCACACCCATTAAGATGACTATAATCAAAAACAGAAAATAACAAGTGTTGACAAAGATATGGATAAACTGGAACCCCCACACACTGCTTGCTGTCACTTTGGAAAATAGTCTGGCAATTCCTCAAATGGTTAAATATAGAGTTACTAGATGATCCAGCAATTCCACTCCTGGGTACACATCCAAAAGACACGAAAACTTATGTCCACACAAAAACCTGTACACAAATAGCATAGCATCATTATTGATAATAGCCCCAACGTGGAAACAAACAAAATATTCACCAACTAAATAATGGATAAACAAAATGTGGTATATTTCCATACACTGGAATATAACCACAATAAAACTAAATGAAGTACTGATTCATGCCATAACATGGATGAACCTTGGAAGCCTTATGTTAAGTGAAAGAAGCCAGTCACAAAAAACTACATATTGTATGATTGCATTTATATTGAAGGTCCAGAATACACAAATACATAGGCACAAAAAGTAGATTAGTAATTATCTAGGGATGGGGGTGAGCAAGAGTTGGGGGAGGGAATGGGAGTGAGTGCTCATGGGTACAAGATTTCTTTCTGAGATGATAAAAATGTTCTGGAATTAGATAATGGTGATAGTTGCACAACTTCGTGAATGCGCTAAACACCACAGAATTGTATACTTTAAAAGACTGAATTTATAGTGTGTGTATTCCACCTTCATAAAGTTAGTATTTAAAAATTGGAAATTCTAGAACTGAAAAATAGAATTACTGAAATTAAGAAATCAATCATTGAGTTTAATCACATACTCGACATAGCAAAAAAGATTTGCAAACTAAAAAAATAGGTCAATAGAAAATATCCAAACTGAAGAATGGAGAGCAAAAAGAAAGAAAATATTTGTAAAAGAGCATAAAGGATATACAATGTATGGTGAGACCTTTTAATGTATGTGTAACTGGGGTCTCAGGAAGAGAGGAGATAAAATGGGGCAGAAGTAATATTTGAGAAGATAAAGGTTAAGGAGTTTTGAAGAGGATTTTTAAAAACTCAACTTAAAGATTAAGAACTTTAATGAACCCCAAACAAAATAACTGCAAAGAAGACTACACATGTACATATTTTCAAATGCTGAAAACCAAACATGGGGAGAACATATTAAAAAGCATCCAGAAAATAAAAGTATACTTTCAAAGGAACAACTATATGACTGACAACTGCTTCAACAGAATTGATGGAAACCAGAAGACGAATAAATGGAATCTTTAAATGTCTGATTAAGAAAATAATTGTATACTTAGAATTCTATTCCCAGCAAAAATATCCTTCAAATGTAAAGGAAAAATAAAGACATTCCCAGACAAACAAAAACTGAGAGAACGTATCATAAGCAGACTTGCACACGTTAAAAAAAAATCCAAACCAACACCAAAATAGAACAAGACACTCTTCTGGCAGAAGAGAAATATTTCCTGCAAAAGAAAATAATTCAAGAGAGAAACATGAAAATGCAGAAAGGAATAAAGACTAGTGGAATGGGGAAATATGTAAATCAGTATAGAAGATGACCAAGTCAGTCATATCTTCTGGGGTTTGAAAAATATACAGAAATAAAATGTAATACAAATAGTATAGTAACCATTAAAAGAATAAGGCTAGTAAAATAATGTAAAAAATAAAAAGGCTAACAGAGGAGAAATTAGAATGATAAGAAAGTAAATATATATCCAAATATGTAAGTAATTACATTAAATAGTAATGATCCAAATACTCCAATTAAAAGACAAGATTGTAAAACTAGATAAAATATAAAACTCAACTACTGCCACATACAAAAGCCATGCCAAAAAATAAATACACAGGAAATCTGCAAGTTAAAGAATGGAGAAAGAAACATAATACGAATCAACATAGAGCTGGTACAGCAATACTAGTATCAGACAAAGTAGACTTAGATAAGAAGCATTACCCAAGATAAAGGGGGACATTTCATAAAGATAAAATGGCTTATCCACCAGGAGGGTATAACAATTATAAATTTGTATATGCCTAATAACATAGGCTCAAAATATATACAAGCAAGAATTGATGGAACTGAAAGGAGAAATTTAAAAAATGCACAATCAGGGGGAGGGTAATAGCTTAGTGGTAGAGCACGTGCTTAGTGTCTATGAGGTCCTGGGTTCAATCCCCCATACCTCCATTAAAAAAAAATTCATAATCATAATGGGAATCATAATACACCTCTCAACTGAGCAGGTAAAAATCAATAAAAATATAGAAAACAAGAACATGATTACAAGTGTGATTCAATCAATAATTATAGACAACTTTGTACAACAAAATATACATTATTTGTGAATACACATATGACATTCACCTAAATTGACTCTATGTTGGGTAAGAAAGCATCTTAATAAATTGTAAAGGATTAAAATCATTTAGAGTGTGTCCTTTGAGCACAGTCAGATTATCTAGAAATAAATTAAAAATGGTAACTAGAAAGTCCCCAAATATTTGGCCATTAAGCAATATACTTATAAATAACTCATGCATAAAAGGAAAAACAAAATGAAATGAGAAAATATTTTGAACTGAATGAGAAGGAAAATACAACATGTGGTTATAGCTAAAACTGCATTTAGAAGGGAATTTGCAGCACTTTTCTATGTACGTTATACTTTAAAACGTATTTTACTTTTAAAAAATTAAAAACAATGTACTTTTCTAGGAGTATCTAGTAGCTCCCTGGATGGATATCTAGGAGTCAGGGATTACAATCCAAGTTCTAAACTAATACTGAGTAGTTGTCAAAATAGAGGCAAAAGGAAAAGTGTCTCAGTGTAGAAAGAGAGTGCAGGACTTGGAGTCATGAGTGTCTGGTTCCAGTGCTAGACCCTCCTTTAATTAGCAATGTCAGTTTGTTGAATCAAATAATCTTAGTTAAGAGCTAAAACCTGGGAGCTTCTGAGCTAAATTTGGTTGGCAGATATTTATTTGGATGTTGCAATAATTTCTTAAGATTTTATTTTGAGTATCTTTAGATGATGCACATACATCAGCAAACCACAGTCCCTACCACATCCTGTTATGTAACAGCCTCCTGCTAAAGATATGGTATCCTAACATGTAAAAGCATCTGAATTTGCAACTTCTGGGCCATTTGTTTTCTAAGTTCCTTCCTGGTTTTAATATTCTTTGTTTCTATAACTTGCATTCAATATTTTGGATATACTTCCACTAAATATTATTCACTGTTTATCTTAAATTCAAATTTAACTGGGTGTCCCATATTTATATTTGCTAAATCTATCTAGGAATATCTAGATCCCTGGATCTTAAGCAGGATGGCTAAGAAAGTGGTACCTACTGTGATGTCTGTTGGGAGAACTATCAAGTAAAGCTTTATCATTTTGCTTTGGGACCACTAAAATTATCCTTTTAAAGCCTTTCAATGGATGCTTCTTCCATACAGAGTGAATATGCAGATTCCTTAGCACATAGATGAGGCTCTTGGTGATCTGTCCATGTGACTGTCCACTGTCATCTCCCACCACTTTCCTAGATATGCCTATATGAGATGCTCTATTCACTACTACAGATCTTCTCAGTCTCAGTGGTCTCTTATTCTAGTCACCATTCCTAGAACTAGTTCTACACTGTCCTTAAATACTTCCACTCAAATGCATCTGATAGATGACTTGTCTTGGGCCCTTGGGCCTGTGGCTTCCTGTCTTTGATGCAGAGTTTTCTGCAGTCATTTCTGGTTTGGGCTTCGGCAGATTCACTCAGCACCCATGTAAATATAACCTAGAAATGAGGGAACAGTGAGTAGTCAATGCTGAATGGACATTTATCTTTGGCTAATGCAGGATAGGAATCTAAGGACAAATGTTTCTCTCTTTCCTCCCCTGGATGATGGCTCTGAGACATCTCTCAACATGGCTTCTCAGATGTTCCCACAGGATCAAACAACCAGATGGACATAGCAGTGGCCAAGTCAGGGATGCATCCTCAAATCAGTTCTCCCTCTTTCCTTGTTTTAATGCCTTTGCCCCACACTTCTACTGCTTGGGATCACATCTCCAAATGTACTACCTGTGTACAAGCCTATCTCTTAGACTTCACCTTCCCGGGAATTCTGGCTGACAATATCTTACATGGCAGCGAGGCAGAATCAGTTTCCTGAAGCGGCCATACTGCTTAACAGCTCCATGCTTTGCATCTGCCATTCCATTATCCTGAAATACTTTCCTGCTCCCTGACATTCTTTTTGATGAATTCCCACTCATCCTTCAAGATGCTCCCAAAGAGAGTAAACTGTTCCTCTCCATGTGGTTCCATCCTCTCTAGAACTTAACTCTAATTACTTTACTTATTATAATTCTGTGGTAATTATGGGATAAATAATGCATAGTAGGTATTCACAACATATGGAGTAAATCAAGATCATAGAGACCCTGCACTATATAACATGTATGCTCCCAGTTCTAAGATATCTCATCTTATATTACATATATATGTGGTTTCTGATACTGGTGGCTTTAACAAATAAGTGAATGTTTTGAAGGGGCCTCTATTTGCTTATACTTTAATTTTTGAATGGGCGATCCTTGTCATATTATAATCTGAGACCCAGTACATCAGTCCACATACAGCTCAAGCTATCAGAGGCCAGAAAATGGGGAAGCTACCCTTTGAGGGTTTAGAATACACAGTTGGGTGGGGGATGGGGCTGCAATTCTGGAGTTAAACTGAAAATATTGGTTCACTGACATTAGAAACAGATCAGAAAAAATGAAGATACTTTCTGCTGGATATATTTCAATGGATGTCTAAAAATACTGTCGGTTTGAATATATCCTTTCCAAGAGCAGACACCCCTCTTTGGTGTGAAGAGTGATAGGGGTGAGATTACGCTGCTATGTGAAGAATTGTGCTTTTCACGTCTAAGTCACAACTGTTCCAGGTCATGTGTGGTCTCTCACTGTGATGTAGGCTGTGATGTAGGTGAGGAAGTGTGGACAGAATACGGACGTTAGAGCCCAACATTGCTGAGATTCAGTCCCTACTCTACCATATTGCCACGTGGCTCTGGAAAGGTACATCTCTAAACTTCAGTTTTCTCATATGAAAAATGGGCACTTTCACTTACTTTATGAGTTGTGGTAAGGATATGTTATTGACTGAATATTTGTGTCCCTTTTCCCCAGATTTATATGTTGAAATTCTAATCCCCAATATGATAGTAATTGGAGGCAAGATCTTTGGGAAGTGATTAGGTCATGAGGGCCAAGCTCTCAGAGATGGGATTAGTGCCCTTACAAGAGTCCTCAGAGAGCTCCCTGGCCTCTTGTCCCATGTGAGGACACAGCGAAAAGACTGCTGTCAATGAACCAGGAAGCAGGCCCTCATCAGACCCTGAATCTGCCAGCATCTTGCTGCTCTTGGGCCTCCCAGCCTCCAAAACCGTCAGAAATAAATATTTGTCATTTAAGCCTCTCAGTCTATGGTATTTTTGTTATAGTGGCTCAAGCTGACTAAGACAGGATATAAAGTTCCCAGCATAGTGCCTGCACATGGCAAATGCTCCAGAAATGATCACTAGCTATTATTATTTCCCCAGCAGAACAGCTGTTAAAGTAATTTAAAGAACAAAACAAAGCACAAAACTCCAAGGCTATATCTGTAGATACCCTGGGCATAGCAAAATTTGCTGCCTCATCTGCATTGTTGTATCTAGGAATAAAAATATATAATCTGTGAAAGATTTTATTTGGTTAGAAAATTGAAAGGTGTCTTGTCTGCACTGAAACAGGTGAAATAAAAAACGGAGAAGACCGACCTAGAAGCAATTTACTAAAAAAAAAAAAAAAGAAAAACCAAAACCCCCCCAGAATTCTCTGTGTTGTGCACCTGAGAATTTTATTTATTCTCTCCAGTATTTGCTTGGAAAAAATGTTGAACACACTAAGAAGTTTTTGCATTACAATTTTGCTCTGAAGTCTCACTCCAGCCAGCCGAAACATTCTTCAAAGTTTTCAAAAAGACAAAGCAAACACAATCATATCATTTTGTTTAAACAAAGTCACACCAAGTTAACTAACTTGCCCCAATGAACGAAGAAAAATGTAAATAAAATCATGAGTAATGGAATATCTACTGCATGCGAATTTGTTAGATTCTCACAGATTTTGTGTTTAGGAGGAGGAGGTACAATGTTGTCTACAAAAACAAGTTCAAGTTATTTTCGCATAAAATGTGAGCAGCAGAACAAAGGCTGGATGGTCAGCCGTGTTACATAATAAAAGTTTACCCTATTCCTTCTGTTCAGCACACTGACTCTAGGGAGTGATTCTGTTATGGGGTGAATCACTTTCTTCCAAAATTCACACCTCAGAATGTGACTGTATTTGGAAGTAGGGCCTTTAAAGAGGTAATTAAATTAAAATGGGGTTGTCAGGGTGGGCTCTAATCCAATACGACTGGTGTCCTTATAAGAAGAAATTAGGACACGAGACATCACAGACCGAGGGACAACCATGTCGGAGGAAGAAAGCCATCTGCAAGCTAAGCAGAGAAGTCTCTGAATAAAAACAACCCTGTTGACAACTTGATCTTAGACTTCTAGCCTCCAGAGCCATGAGAAAATAAATTTCTGTTCTCTAAGCTGCCCAGTCTGTGTATTTTGTTATGGAAACACTTACAATTTAATACTGAGTCTGAAGACAATATGCCAACAACTTCCAGCTTAGACATCTTTTCTTAACTCCAAACTGCCTACCCAACACCTCCACTTGAGTAGGTACTTCACATCTAACAAATTTCAAACTGAGTTACTGATCTTCCCAACAAACCTATCCACTCAATCTTTTCTATTTAACTGGTGACAACTCTATTCTCCAGGGCTCTTGAAAGGACCCAAGTCAAAACTGCCAGGAGGAACCCAAGCAGAAGCCCTATGTGAGTTGTACCTCTGCAGTAAAGTGCTAGGGGATGAGGGAGTTGCCACAGGAGATTAGTCAGAGAGTACACTGCCTAAAATGGTAAGATGCGGAGGTTCCCAAAAAAGCCAGTATTTAGATATCTGTCATAACAGAAGATATTCAACAGCCAAGAAAGAACTTGAAATAGCACCAAGCATTTAACACGTTATTTTCTTTTAATCCCTCCTCCACCCACCCTGGATGAACGATCATGAGGAAGAAGGGAGAGGAGGAAGCAAAACAATGAAAGTTAAAGCAGAGTCTTCCCTTTTATCATCCCCAAACTATGCGTCAGGCCCACGCTGAGGGAGAGAGATGATTCGATTGAATGAGAATCTGAAGTTTTGATCTGAGTTGGGCTTTTTCACATACATGAGTGTGTGGCTGCTCTAATCCCTTTACAGGACTGGGAAGGCAGGGTCCGCCAAGGGGTGAGGAAGGTAGAATTCTCTAGGGTATGTTTGAAGAGGGTGTTGGAAAGAAAAAACACAGCTGTTCCTGACTGCACCCTACAAGTTTAGCCAATTCAACACGTAGGTTATACTCTAGGTTGCTCTGTGGTGTTACTCCCTAGACTCAGCTTAAGGCAGACCTTAGTAAGGAAGAGCACTATGCAACTCACCTTTGCGTTTACTATCACCATGGCTTCTCTACCAGGACCCTTTAGGAAATATCTCTAGAATCTTAACATCAGGGAGAGTTCTGCTTTTCTGGACCAAATGATGTACTTTTATCCAACTGGATAGCAAGTGAAACTGAGCGGGTCAGTGACAAAGCTCTATCTTCAGGGAATATTTTATCACGGACACTGTTTACAACTGCTGACACATGGTGATAATAAGAAGCAGATCAACTTTTCATCTGTTTTATTGTAGCTTATACATTTTCTACAGAAAATGCACCCCCTTATTACCTCTTGGTGGGCTGCTCCATCTGTTTCCATCCTAAGAACACTGTAAATCCTGTTTTACAGATAAATTTTCCATTTTTGTTTCAGCTGCTGGAAAGCTAGAAAAACTGATATGTCTTCTCCTGTGTCTGCCAGCATATTTTTATACTAGGCCTCAGTCTTGGGCTCCAGATTACTTATTCATATTTTTAATTTTTATTTTTTGGGAGGAGGTAATTAGGTTTATTTATCTTTATTACTCATTTAGTTAGTTTTTTGATGGAAATACTGGGGATTGAACCCAGGACTCTGTGTATGCTAAGTACCCACTCTACCACTGAGTTATACCCTCCCCCTGGGCTCTAGTTTAGAACACCATTTTTTTTTTCATTTTTGTCCCTCTCTCTTTTATTTTTAAACCTATTTCTAATTAAATTATCTTTGTGTACATATTTTTGTAAGCCTATCTGAATCATTTTTGCAGCCAGGTTCACACCAATGTCGTAAACAGAAGGAATGACTTGAAATGCATGTACTGAACTACCCATCCTACGTGTGTGGCATCACATGTGTGGTTCATTCTAGACACAAGACATCATTTTTCACATTTCAAAAGGTATTAAATGACCCATAAAATGCTATGTCCGGTTTCCTTAGGCACTAGCATCATGTGGCATAACTCACCTACCCCAGTAGTGTGATCTCCCTTTGGTCCTGTGTAGGAGGTGGGGGTTTCTCCCCTCCTCCTGTGCCAACTGCTCCGATTTCTTCTTTCCTGAGTAAACGCACATTCATCTTGTTCGAAAGTACACTCTCCAGGTGGAGGTGGGAGTCCCTCTGCAAGGAAACAGCAGGTGTTGCAATGGCTGAGGTACTTTCAGTGAATGTGTACCCCAAGGCTCGCTGGAAATCTACTCTGCATGTATGCGTATCGCCTGACCTTATGCCCCAGAGGGAGAGGCAGCCCCCTCACCGGCAGCCCACCTTCGCCAAGCTCTTGCCTCCAGCTGGAGTTTGGGCTCCACCCTGGGTCCTGCCATAGAGGCGGAGAACAATCAGAAATCTAGATCCAAAAGTATTGGGATACTTTGAGAAAGCAGCTTTCTCAGACTTGTGAATCTACTTGTGTGAAGGAGCTTACAAAGCCCTGAAAATTGGAGGTACTGTGCCTTTATGGAAACATAAAAATAATAAAATTCCATGCAGGAGCTTTCTTCAGAAATCCAGGAGTGATAGGACTCCTTAGAACAACTTTATCGTTGCTTTGGAGGAGGAGGAAGATGTGAGAGAACTAAGTGTGTTTTTGGAGACATAGCTTAACTTGTGTGGAGCAGGTTACTTCATTTTTCTGTGCCTCAGCAGTCTTATTTGTCAGGCGGAAGAATTAATGGGATCCACTTCAGGGGGTTGTGAGCATTAAATGACATGAGGCATGTCAAGTATTTAGAACAAGGAGTTCTCAATAAATATTAGCTACATAAATATTAGAACTTGGTGTTTGCCTACCTGAAGCCTTGTTTTCCATCTCCAAAAACAAATGTTTATGTCTTTGGTTGCCACCTTCAATAACTCTAATAATGATTATAAGATAGGAGAGTGTTGCCACCTCCCAATTTACTGGGGACTTCTGCTGAACTTGGCTGTACCTCTCTATATCTGAAGTCTCAGCAACTTTCTCTAATAAACAGCCTTCTATGTCTCTTGCATGATAATTATTTTACTTCATTTTCTTTTACATACACTACAAGTTGATGAAGTCTCATTCCCTTTTCTATGCTTCAAACGTATAGATTTTTATCTTGTTCTTTGTGTTGTCCTTGCAGTCCTGGATAAACCAAGGGACTAGAAACAAACTACCTTTTAATTAAATAAACATAGAGATTATGCTCCAGTGCCAGACTGATACCATAATTTTCCTGCTCATTAAAGAAATGGATACCCTGTGATTTAGGATGCAGTGGTAATTAGTAGTTAGAGACCAATGATCTGGGTTGAGATATGCACCATCTTCTCATTAGACATAATATCCAACACATAGCTACCATATTATTCACTATCATCAATGCTTAGTCCATTGTTCCATTGTCATTTAATTCATGTAGACAGTATTTATTTTATTTTCATTTAGAAATTACATGGTTAGCATATCTATGTTTAATTACAATTTCATCAATATTGCTTGAAAATTTACATTCATGTAAGGCAACGATAATAATAGTATCAATATTAATTATAATAGAAGGCATTTGTTTTTAAGGCACTGTTTTGTGCCAGGCCCTACCCTAGGGAATTTATATGTTTTAGTCCCACTATTCAGGTGGGTATTACTATCTTTCTTATAGACGAGGATACAGGGATCAAGTCATATGAACAAAGTCACCCACTGCATTCAAGTCATCATTTCTAAATGAGAGGAATTTCTGACAAGAAAAGCAAAGGAGAGACTAGCATAGATTAAATGAATCAGCCAGGGAGACAAAGAAAGCTGGAATGACAGCCGTCTTACCTGGAGACCAGCAGCTACCCAATTCTACTGTAATGTCATCCAGGGCTACCAGTCCACAGTCCCAGAAACTTTTGCACAGGCTCATGAAAACCACCTGCAATTCAGAAAAATAAAACTATGAATTTTGTTAACTGAAAACTGGAAACTGTTACAACCTGGGATGTAATTAGCACAACAGGTGTGCAGAAGGAAACTACAGGCACCTCTTTGCTGCCCAGGAACTACAGATGAATAAAGGTTAACTATTTATACATGACCTTGGAATTACTTTCATTTTTAAGCAGAGTCAAGCCCACAATGATATGTTGTGTACACTAATGCTGACATTAGTTTGCATCATTTAAAGAACTGAGAGAGGAAAGCAAGAGGTTAACAGGATGGCAGAGGAAAACCAGGAAGGTTTTAAATATTTTCCCCAGATAAACTGCAAAGTGCATACAGGGTTGACGGTAGTCCAAGAATTTTTACAAACACTTCCAGTGCAAACACTTTTGATTTTTTTGGAAATGACTTTCTGGCAATGAGTTTCATTCATATGGTGAACAAAGTCCCAGTGATTTGCCATCTGGAGATTTAGGTTCCATTTCCAAAGTAAAGATCTACATCCCTTGATGTTATCGTTAATAAAAGCCAGAAATGCAGTTATTTTACCAGGCCAAACATTTGTACTGTTGTATATGAAGGAGAAACAAATCTACCATAAGTTACTAAATTCATTGTGCCAAAGAGAGAGAGAAACGTCTTGCATTTCTTTCCATTAAGCCAATTTAAAAGTCTTCTTTTCATATTTCGGATGAGCCAAGAGCACTTTTCAAAACATTTATATTAAATTTTTACTGTACTTTGAGGTTTACAAAGCTGCTTCACCAGGTTTAGGAGGTTAATGAGCACAAGGTCATTTCAATCCCTCCAATACAAATATTAATTCAAACAAAGACAAAGAAATATAACAGAAAACAACCCAATTTATGAAAATGAGAACATTTTATTTTTTTAGGTTCTAATATTCAGTATATTATGCCTCAATTTATCCATGTTATCAGTAGGAATCCTTTGCTCTGATCAGATCCACCAGAACATAGACTTTATTTAAAAAGAAATTTAAAAATCACATGAGTCTACCACTATGCAAAATATAAAATATCTCAAGCCAATATCTTCAGCATAACTACTAATTGTTAGATGTCTGAAATTTTACTGGGACTGTATTCATATTACTTTAAATTACAAAAAGGATAGCTTGGAGATATAATAATGTATGACTATATATATTTACAGGGAAAAAAATAAAAGGGGATGTTTGTGGTTTTTTGTTTAAATTCCATTAATTTTCTTACTTCATAGATTCTAGGGATGATCTGAATATGTAAAATATTTCACTTGCAAGATTTATGCATGGGAACTTATTCTGCATCTGCAGAGCAGAGTTCTGTGTCATGAGCCCTGAAGGCAGTAACATTTTATCAGCAATTTTTCTTGTTACATGGGAAGGAATAGTAATCTGTCTCCTAATTTACTGAATTAATTGTGCTGCAAAGAGAAAAGTCTTGGCTTTCTTTTCCTTTGGCACCTTTAAAGTCTATTTTTCACATGAATAGTGAAAAAGTACTTTTTTTCAAAATGAATCTGTGGTAGTGAAATGATTCACCATGTAAATTATTACCTAAATAGGACTCAGACATTTTGCATGTAAATGTATCCTAAAGAGGAGAAATGTTAACAGACTTTCACATGTTTACTACAGCATTATTTTATAATGACCATAAAATCAAGCAAGCAAGCAAGCAAATGCAACAACCCAAGACTTCAAAAATAGAGGAAATAAACAAACTACGGTATGGCAATCTAAGAAGTAGGCAATCATTAGCTCTGATAACTTGCAAATATTATTTAGAAGTACAGAAATATATTCCTCTCATAATGTTAACTGGAAAAAACAGTTCATAATAGCTGAAATTAAAATAAAACAAAATAAGATAAAAATACATAGGAAAAAACCTGAAAATTAACCAAATGTATAATGATTATGTTAGATTTACGAAATTATGGGTATTAAATAGAATTTCTTATTTTCTAACATTCTTTAATTTTGCTACTTTTATAATTGAGGAAAAAAAGAAGGAATCAGGATGTCTATAATTAACACATGGAATAATGAGGTATTGTTTTTCAGATTGGCATTGTTTATTTATTTTTTATTTTTTTTGCGAGTCAAAAAACATTTATTGGTTCACTCACTTTACTCCCACATAAGAAAAGCTCTCTGTTGTTTTCAGTCATTTGATATGTACATAATTCCAGTAGAGAAATCCTGAGAAGATGACAAAAAAAAAAAAAAAAACCCCAAAAAACAACAACCCTGATTCTTATTCTCCTTCAGTGTATTTCAACTCATTGGCTTATTTCCAGGTTTAAGATCCAAAGGCACTATTTGTTGGAGGAGAATTGACTTTAGGAAATATACCAATATCTCTAAAGTTAACACATAGGAAAGTTTGTCTCATTCATTCATTCAACAAATATATGTTAAGCTGACAGGTTTGGGCAGCACACCAGGCTAAACACTGAAAATATACCACTAAAGACCAGTTCACAATTCCTTATCTACAATTTGGAAGTGCTCAAAACTGCAATTTTCTTCTGAAATTCTGTGCAAAAATTAATTTGGCTGCAAAACTAGCTCTCAGCTAACATGAGGCGATATATGGTCTCAGATTGGCATTGTTTATTATAACACCCATGAGGACATGCAGCTGTTTAAATTTAAATTAAATTAAATTAAAAATTCATTTCTTCAGGTGTACTAACAACATTTCAAGTGCTCAATAGCCAGCTAGAGCCAGTGGTTAAGTTGGACACAGCAGATATATAACATTTCCTCACTGCAGAAAGTTCCATGAGATAGAGCTTCCTGGCTCCTTTTGGACATTCTAAACAAATTTGTGAACTGCTGCTGTGGGTTAAGTGAAAAGCTAAAGATGTTCTGAACAACAGCAACCGACTCTGTTATTCCTATCTTAGAGCTTTTTCCTCACTTAGAACACTGGCCAGACCACATGCTGTTCTGCCTGATAAAAGATCCACAAAGTCAGTCAGCTATGTACTAGCCTCAAACTATGGCCTCAGACCTCACATCTGTTTGGCAGTTGTCTATCAGCATTCCAACACACAACAGAAACATGACAAGATCAGCTTGTTTGGTCTAACACATTGGATTTCCAACCTGCTATTAATAACACCAATAATATCAGCTCCTGTTCTTGTGCTGCCATCTTACATCTTGAGGGCTCCTTGAGGTGGAGGTTATTTTAGGGCAGTTGGTGACTGGGTAAGCTGATGGCTGACACAGGCAAAGAGAAAGCAAAACATTTTGGTCTGTTCTTAACAACTCTGTCCCTGGGTCCCATTAGAATGTGACAAAAAGAAATTGCCTATGGTCTAAATTCTTGAGGGGATTAACCTCTCATTTATTTATAGATTTTTTAAAAACAGTGTTTATTTCATTTGAAGCAGTATTTCAAAGCAAACAGAATATCTCTAAAGACTGGGGGAAAAAATTGTAGGCAACTTGAATGTATAATAATCTCTATCTGAGAGACGAGAAGAAGTGGGACAAAGTAAACCGATATCCCTTAGGTGTTCCTGATTTTATGCAAACTTAAAAGTTAGGGGCAAATTAGATTTGTGTAAATCAGTTTGTTTCAGTGCACTAAAGGTTCCAGTCCTTAGAGACCGGTGATACTTTAAAATTTTTGTTTTGATAGACAATATGAATTGTTAAGAAAACTTACCTAGACTAACTTTGTAAATACAAATAGGCAGTGAATGGAGAGCTGTAAAAACGTATCTGCAAGCAAAGAACTTTAAATATAGTCAAGTAAGGATCAAACTACTATTTAACTTACTTTTTATCGTACTAAAAATAGACATTGTACACGCTCATTTATCTACAGCAGTGTGTTCCCGTTTCAGCACTATTGATATTCTGAGCTAGATAATTCTTTGTTGTAGGGGACTGTCCTGTGCATTGCAGGATGTTAAGCAGCATTCCTGGTCTCCACCCACTAGGTACCAATATCACCCTCAAGTTATAATAATCAAAAATGTCTCCAGATATTGCCAAATGTCCCTTTGGGGAGGGGGCAGGGCAAAATCTCCTCTGGCTGAGAACCACTAGTCAAGGGTGGTAGAAGATTGCTGTGTGGATTATAAAACCCCACTTGCTAAATTGTATTATGCATAGTCCCTATGTGAGGCACTTTCAGATCTATTTCCTCCTTTTGGATTCACTATCAATTTCAACCAATTTATTCTCCCTAGTCAGAGCAGGACAGTTGTTTATGTTTTAAAAGCAGACTAGATGGAATTAGTTTTCTCTTCCTCTGCACATCACCAGGTGGTGGTTCTAATGAGCAATGAAATATCCTCAAGCTCTGGAAATAAAAGGCAAGGAGCAAAAAAGCAAAAGTGAGAGAGACTAACACTTCAGCTGAATAATCATCCCTGAGATGATTAGGGCTTTACTGTTCCAATTTCCTGCTTCAGAAAACTGCAGATTGTCAAAGGGCAGAGAATCTCTTCTAGGTTTTCATTTGTCTCCCTTTAAAAAAAAAAAAAGAAAAAAAGACCTACTCTCTCAAAATAACATAATGACAGGCAGCAGATTCTAAAGAGCAACTGAGCAGACTTTCCTCATAGTATATAATTTTATTTCTCTCCTACAGTTTTTTTGGCAGGTGTCAGGAGCAGGAGGAATAGATCGGAGAGAGGGTCTGCACAGAAAACTGGCCACAAGGCTGTGTTAATTAGAGGGGCTGGTTAAAGCATATAGGAAAAAAAAAAAGTAGAGAAACAGATCTGTCAAGTACTTATTTTCCCAAACCAAATCAGGCTGAATGTTTAAAAGAATTAGGGTTACTGATTTTAACTTTATGAAGAATCAGTTTAAGTGCTCCTCCACACAATGAGTAGAATTTTGCTGAGAGGAGGGAATGAAGGTTTGCAGGGAGCTGTGGGAGATACAACCACAAACCTTTGCCGTGTAGTTAAAAAAGATTATTCATATTTAAGAGCTAAACACTGGCTGAAGTGACTGGTTTTTCACTGGCTTTTAAAGTAGTTTCCATGGCCTGCCCGAGAGATATAGTCGGCCAGGTTGCTGGGTTTGTGCACCACCTATTTTACCAATTGAAGAGCCCCAGTTGGGCCAGTAATTAGTATGTGAATGATAGTTTCCAGAAATGGCCTTCCATCTTCACACAGAAACATTTCAATTCCATGCCAACAATACCATAAATTACCCCTGTTCACAAAACAAACCTGGGTAGGTTCTTGTTATAAGTGGTGGACCTCAACAATTTACCAGAGGGTTTGATTCTGGGTTAAATTTAACTTCTCTTCTGATGAGGTTTAAAATCTTTTAAAATCATTTGCACAGACAAATTTGGATATGGTGACTAGAGAGTTGGTAGAATAATTATTCACAAAATTACTATAATCCAGTCAGTGAAATTCCAGAGCCCTTCATTAAGATGCCAGGGACACAACTGCAGGATATCCCATACTATACTATATAATGCAATCATATTCATTTAACTGTCTGATAATAAGTTATAAGAGAATTTTTAAAATAAAAAAATTAAGCAAAACAGAAATGTCAACATCAGAGACTTGGCTAAAAGGGTGGAATTTTCACAAATCCCTAAAGACAGGCTGTGTGGAGCTTTATCTAGAAAATGAGTATAAGACTTTAGTATTTTTAGAATCCAGCCATGTTTTGGGAAATAGTTGCTAAACTGTAACAGCACGCCTTCTGCAGATACTATATTTGGTCTTCAGATCCCACAAAAGGCAGAATAACCATGTGGTTTTAAATAAGTCTTTAGCTGACCAACACTTTTTTCCTTAAAAGAGCCATCTGTTTTGTTTTTTCCTGTTTGAAACCCCATCTGATTTAATTCAACTCTTGGCTTTGACAAACAACAAAGATTGAGCAGCTTGCAGCTTTACCAGCATGAGTCCTTCAGGGTAGAGGGCACCCTGTGGTAGACCTGCAGATCTACAGCCAAAGTTTTTCATTGCTGTTTGGGTAGGAAATACCCAGATCTCTCGACTCACTGATTTCAGAAATCTGCATTATTTTCAAATCGTTTGGTCACTGACAAAGGAAGGGTGATTCCAGAAGAGACCTCAGAATTGGTCAATATTTAAAATGAGGAAAATGCCCAGAGACCCTGTGATATAAGCTCAAGGTCACACAATGGCCAGCTGTAGACACAGGCGTGAAACATCACACTCCAAATCTCTGATAGACCATATCTCATTCATTATACAATCTGCTCACTTTCTCCTTTTTGCTTGAGTTATTTTAAAATACGATTCTGAAAGTCTTGGAACTCTCCAATTAATAGCAGTGGACCAAATATGACTTTGACCTGTATTTGTAACTAGCTTCCTGTCATTTTGCCTTGTGTCTGTTGACAAAGAGTTTTTGATCACCTAGCACAAAATCCTGAATCTTAAATAGCCTGTGACTCAATTTCAGGACTGGCGAATGTCGAAAGCTCTCCCCTCAGGCAGTGACCTCTCCTCTCCATAGTGGGTTCCCTCACCTCAGTGATATCCTTCTCTCCCTGAGCTGATGACCTGATATCTGCTCCACATGGAAAATTTAGGCCCACAGGAATGAATCTCCTCAGCTCCCCACATCCACACCTTTGGTCTTATCTTCATTTGCACCCGTTTTCACTTCCTTTCCTTTGTTTTGGGAGCAAGGTCTTTCTGACTCCAAAGTTCATACTCTTCTTATGTGGACCATAAATGAGTAATTCTGTACAATTAGCATTGAGGATCTAAATGGAAAACAGACATGAAAAGCCTCTGAAAAAAGGAACATTAGACAAAGGTAAAATGGTATCATTTCTAGTGTTTTAAAGTCTAATTCTACACCCTAATAATAAGGACATTATTAGATATAATTATCCCATAAACCTTTCATCATTACTGAAGGAAATAGGTGTGAATGCCTTCCTGGACATACAATGTGGTTTATCTCTGGGCCACCTCCCTTAGGGAGGACTCCTGGTCAAACACTACTATTTTATTATTTTTAAAATTTCCTTGATTATAAATGAAGTTGGATACATCTGTGTATTTATTTTCCAGCAGTATTTTTTTTTCGATTTGCCTGTATACATTCATTGCCTGCTTTCCTATTTCTTAGTTCATCTTTGCTTACTGATTTATTAGAGTAAATTTATATATTAAATGTATTAGGGGTTTATCATATATGTTGCAAATTTTTTTTTCCTGGCTTGACATTTGCCTTTCAAATATGTTTCTTAGGCAGTCCTTATTTGGAGAATGAAATTAAGGGAGAACTAAATGTCTTGGTTTGGAGACTGAGATGAAATAGGCAGACCACAAATAGTAATGTGTCCTTGAGCACCACGTAGATATACTTGTAACCTGACATTGAACAGAAAATAGGAGCTCACGGCCCATCAATGGTGCGGTGGGAGGTGCCATAGGGAAGTGGCTTCTCTGGAGAGAAGTACCTGGAGAGAGACTTCTACTAGAGGTGGGTATGGCAAAGACTGAGCACAAAATACCCAGAGAAAGTCACACAGGAGCAGGAGAAAAAGATGGGGCCATCTATGCAAAAAAAAAAAAAAAAAGTATTCCTTCATAGGGAAAAGTAGAGAGCATCTTTATAAATGTGCGAATTGTCAATTTCCAAGTAAATGAATTGAACTTACAGCTAGAATGGCCTGCAGATACTCACCTGGTCTAGGAGCTCAGAAAACCTGGTCTATGAGCTCAGAAGAACCACAGAGAATCTCAGTGTGAGCATCAATGTGCCTCGTTCAGAAAACTTGGGAAAAGATTCCCCCAAAATGCAGCCACTGTTAAGACTGTAAGATCCTCACAAGATTGGGAATTTGGAAGTGTGGAGGGAGGTTGTGTTTTCAGGTTTATAACCAATCTTGGGAATAAATGTTTGTTTAATTAAGCTTATTAATAAAACTATGGAGAAAGAATGCTTATTCTGTCTTTTCAGACATCTCTATGGTGCTGGGAGGACAAATGTGGTGATCCAGTAATATTCCATGAAATTAATTCCTTGGGAAAGTTATGAAAGAATGCACTGACATACACACTGTGCTCATGTGAGCTGTGTGTTAGCAACTACCAGTTGTGCTAATCCATCTTTCCAGTCATTTCCCCAAAAGTTGACATGAAACACAGAAGTCCTCAACAAATACATGAAAGGAGATGAAAGAGAAGGAAAACCAGTGTATCTCAATCCTGCCTTACTTGCATTTAAAGTCATTTGTAATTCCTGGACCGACAGCTGACAGTGAGTTTAGCTTGGAAGAATGCAACACTAGGTTCCTTTTCCAAACTTAGCGCCTCTGTTCAATTTCCCATTATAACTTATTCCACTTGACAGTGTAATTTTCCTGGCTCTGTGTATGGAACCACTCTAATCTGTTCTACGATGTGTTGATTATCTTGTCAGAAATTAATGATCTTGCTATTTCTACTTTGTACTCAGCTGCCCTGCTTTAATTATGCTGAAACATTAATATTCTGCAACAGCCATTTCCCAAAGTTCCCAGACATCATGACATGTGATAGGAAATCTATCTTTTCTCATCTATCTTGTCTACACATTGGTTTTCTGGTTCCTTAAGTCCATTTTAGCAGGGTGTCTTGTTATTAAATAGCCAACTATTTATAAATCTCTCCAGAAACACACTAGACCTGTTCTTGTATCTGAGCCAACTGCTAAGTCTTGTCTTTACAAATTTTAGAACCCTAGATGTTTTACATCTAGTTAAACTTTCATTATTAAAGTGCAAAGTGAAAAGGAAGATTTTAAAAGCAGAAATTCAAATTACAGACTTAAATTTCACTGATGTTTTGCTAAAAGAAGATGATGAATGTGAGAGGGAAAAAAGAAATAGAGAAGGCTTTCCACAAGGACTGTGCTGCACAATATTAAAAGATAGTTCCTGACATTAAGATGTCTAAAGATATAATAAGAGGTAGAGGAGACTTAGTGGACATCTTAAAACAGGTTTTTATTTCATAGAGAGGTGACATGACATTCTGATTTATGTCAATTCATGCCAGAGTCAAGACTGAAGCCAAGTCTTCTTATTCCTGACCTGGAATCTTTTATTATACAATCTCATTCTAACAAAACATGAGTTAATGACTTACATAAGGTTCAGAGAGGAAGGGGCTCTTGAGATGGAATTTGAGAGAAGGGTAGGATTTTCGCAGGTATGATGATTCCTGTAGCAAGATCAATGGAAGTATTTGCTGTTGATAAACCCTTTGAGGGAGAATTGGGGGAAGAAGGCAAGGATCTGAAGAATAAGAAACTGCACTGGAGCCTAATCAGTCATTGAGGGCACATTTCCCAAGACGTATGAAGACTCAAGGAATGGGGTAAGTTGGCAACTTAAATGGGTAAAAAGGTGAAAGGAAGGTTTGCTGTCTGTTTGTCTGACCAACATACGTTGGCAGTATGCAAAGGACCAATGGGAATTGAAGATTTATGGCAGAAGGAACAATTTATGAAATAAGGTCCCAGAGGAGACACAATGATTAAATCAAATGTATAAATGACTGGTTGATTTTGACTAAGAACAAGGGTAGTGCTTCCCTTGTCAGATTCATCAGGTGACAAAGAGAGGCAGGTGAGGATTCCGAGAGGAACAGAATTGAAGGGGCTTGTGTTCAAGGCCTTCATTCTTTTGGGAGATGAACCCAAGAGGGAGGTCACATCCTAAGAACGAGGTAGAGAGAATCAAGTTGGAAACTTGTGAATGAAGATGGATTTGAACCTTGAGGGTGGGGAATCAGAAAGGAAGTCAGTGAGAGATGATCTGAAGAAAAGGCTTTCCCAGCAGCATGGAGGGGACAGTGGAGATGAGTCTTATTTTTCACAGCTGTGCTGAGCAGCTCAGGAAAAAGAAGAAAATAGCTGCTGAGGTTCCCAGGGGTTAAGAGAACCAAGGTGGGAGAAGCCAGAGGGACCCGTGGGTGAGGAGAGTATGACGTGGAAGTGAGTGTACCACTGACTACAGCACAGAAGGGAGGATGGAAGATCTGAGTTGGGGGACAGGGAAGGGATAGGAAAATTGAGAGGGCTGGTGAAACCTCCTATCATCTTTAGGACTAGGTAAACGGTATCATGTAAGCTGCTCCAAAAAAGAAAAAAAGAAAGTTACAGCTTTTGGTTTTAATACATACCATCACAAAAAGCCCCAAACCAGACTCAGCATATATGTGTCTACATGTATCCTTATAACTGCTCCAGCAGCATCGTCCTGCATTACAGTGTTCACCTTCAAATTCCTTGCAGGACAAATTGTACAGGTGCTGGGCAATGAGCGATTATGGTTTATATGATCCAAAGACAGAATGAGTTAATCTTCCTTCTTCTTTTGATGGATTTAGGTTGTTCTTCCTTGCCATGAACACATACTCATTGATAGTTCAGTTCTCTTTCCAACTATGTACTGAGTACCCACCCTGTTCCAGAAACTGTGTTTGCATCAGAAATAAAAATAATAAATGAGACACAGATCTCAGTTCTCCAGAAGCTGACAGTATGATGTAAGCTAATGTAGGCAGGCAGGTAAGCAGACAATTTCAATATAATGCATAATGCTATGACACTGATGCCAAGAAGGGCTACACAAGACAAGGGCTCTACGTCCAGTCCTCTGAGGAAACTGCCACCTTACACAAGGTTAAACAGGATTCCTTAATGTAGAACTTACCAGAGTTCCTAATATGTTACTGTGCGGTGTGACTCTTCATGTGTGTATGTAGGAGAGGAGAGATTTAGTATGCAAAATTTCCCCAACTCATCTGACCACGGAACCCTTTTTCCATTGGGAACAACTCAAGGGATTTGTACTCCATGGGTCATACTCTGAGAAGTGTTAGCATAAGGTTCTTGCTGGGTAAAAAAAAATGTATTTATATTTTTCAAGACTGACCAGATGGGGATTTTCTGCATCTCCATAAATGACTTTTGAAGTTTGTTTTTTAATCTACACTGGAATAAAGATGTAGACTTCCCAGGGTTTCCCATGCAGATTTTAATGACTGCTGAGCTGATCATTAAGCCAGACCCAGATGAAAGAGAGTGTCTGGTCATGCTCTCATTTATGGGCCGTTTAACTTTTTTTTTTTTCCCAAAAGGAATATTTAATGAATACACTATTGAGTTCCTCCCAGGGCTCCTAATTAACAGACAACTTAACGATCTTTGTTAAAGGGAAAACTAGCTTCAGGTCAGAAAATGTTGCAGGACCTAATATACGTGCTACAGTGACTGAGTATAATGTCAGTCCAATGATTTGAACACTTAAAGGCTAATGTCTGTGCTCCATCCATGCGGACTTTCTGACCATGGCTCTCTAGTCTCTCCTGACATTTGGCTTTTAGGAAAAGCATTTTGGAGTAAATTCTTCCCTCTCCTCATGACCATCTCTACAGTATAAAAGTCTCAGGGTTAACTCTTGATTACCTGCTCTCTATTTAGTAATGTGCTGGGGGAAAACAGATCAAGAAAAAACCATCTCATGATTCATGCCCTTTCAAAATGTTTCTAAAACATTATAAATAAATTGTAGGCAGTTGATGATTGTGTAAATGCAGCCATTCCATTAAGAAAGTCTAGTACTATTAAAATAAAGATTTATTTCAGACCTGATTTTTAGTTCAAAGACTACTTCCCAGCAAAAGTCAAGGAACAGAATCATCCACATACTAAAGCGATGTTGCCTATGAAACTTCATGAGAATCAGGACCTAGAAAAAACACTTCAGTCTCTCTGTCTCTCTCTTCTCTCTCTCTTTCTCCCCTCCTCTCTCCAGCTACATTTAACAAATGCTAATTATGTGCCAGACACTATGCTTAGCACTTTCCATGATGCTTCATAATCCTGTGAGGTAGGTACTACTAGTAGACCCATTTTATGCATTAAGAAAAGCAAGGCTTAGCAAGAATCACTTAAATTAGCCCAAATTATAACGGCATAAGTGACTGAGAACCCACATCCAAGTCTCTTAAGCATTATGCTATATTCCCCTCCACCCCACAGATCTCCCTTATCTGTGCTGAACCATTTTGAATTTTGACCCCTCCTGGGAGCCAAAGTTATTTTTAAAATAGAGAAACACAGTTAATAATAAAGCCCTAGACATTTTTACAAGTCTGGAGTTTGGGCTGGGTTCCCCTTCTTACCTGATCCTACACTTTAACATTAGCCAGGAGAGGGCTGGGGGGCATAAAGGTACAGTATAAAAAGCATGGATTCTGGATTTTAATGGAAGTAGTGGGGATTGAACCCAAGACCTTGTGCATGCTAAACACACACTCTACCACTGAGCTATACCCACCACCCTAGATCCTGGATTTTAGATGACTGGGATTTACCTCTCAGCTCTGCCTTTTAATAGCTTTGTGCTGTTGAACAATGTCCCTAATTTCCTGCACAAGCTTTTCTCATCTGTTAAATGGGGCTATAAGGCCTTCCTTGCTAGGGTGTTGTGGCATCAAATGAAGTCATACATGACGAATGCTTAGCACAATGCCTGGCACAGGGAAAGTGCTCAATAAAAGTTCCTGTTATTGTTGGCAGCTGTGACATCATGCAGAATCTCTCCATATGCCAGAATAGTCTCAGGGAAATTCTTACCAGTGCTATCATTCCTTAAGTAGAAATATATATTACAGTTTCCATCAAACATTATGTAGGGAAGATAGCAGGGAGCTATTAACTGAATCAGCTCTCTGTCCTTAAAACAATCTGGGTAAGAGCTAATATGGAAATAAAGGTAAAGAAACATCTAATGCAGCTGGAGGAATAACCCTCCCAGACTTCAGACAATACTACAGAGATACAGTGATCAAAACAACATGGTATTGGTACAAAAACAGTCATATGGACAATGGAACAGAATAGAGAGCCCAGAAATAAACCCACAAACTTTAGGTCAATTAATCTTTGACAAAGGAGGCAAGAACATACAATGGAGTAAAGATAGTCTCTTCAGCAAATGGTGTTGGAAACACTGGACAGCTGCATGTAAATCAATGAAGTTAAAAAACTCCCTCATGTCACACACAAAAATAAACTCAAAATGGCTTAAAGACTTAAACATAAGACAAGACACTATAAACCTCTTAGAAGAAAACATAGGCAAAACATTATCTGACATAAATCTCAGCAATGTTCTCCTACGGCAGTCTACCCAGGCAATAAAAATAAAAGCAAAAGTAAACAAATGGGACCTAATTAAGCTTGTAGGTTTTTGCAAAGCAAAGGAAACCATAAGCAAAACAAGAAGACAAATTACAGAATGGGAGAAAATATTTGCAAAAGATGAGACTGACAAGGACTTAATTTCCAGAATATATAAACAGCTCATACAACTCAGCCATTCATTTCTAGTAGAACATGATCTTGGGTTAGTCTAACTTTGAATTAGAATGCCAACGGCACTAAAAGGAGATATTTTACATCACTTACAGGAATGCTATGAGAATTAAATAAAATAACAGATGGTGCCTCTGCCCCAAGGCAGGCTGGGGGCCTCACTTTCTCCAGCTGAGTGAGAACAGTCTTCTTCAAGACTGAATAGAAACCCCGAGCACTCAAAGATACCTGTGGCCAAAGGCAGCCTTCAGACATTCTATAGACTATGGTTCAAACCCCAGCTCTGCCGCTTACCAGCCTTGGAAGGCTCATTCTTTTATTTTATCCATGTTTCATTTATGGAAGAAGATAGATGGACAATGAGCAAGTAAACAAACAAATGACATACTTTCAGATTGGGGTAAATGCTAAGAACAAAATAAACTAGGCAATATGATGAGAAGTAATTGAGGGGGTGGGTTACAGACTGGGTGGTCAGGGAAGTTCCTTTCTAAGAGGAAGCACTTGACCAGGACAGTAGAGTGAGAACTGGTTAGACACAGGATAGCTGGGGGAGGGGCATCCCACACAGAGGGGACTGCAAGGGCAATGTCCCTGATGAAGGAAAGTCCTTGGGACTCTGGGGACAGAGAGAAGACCAGTGTGACAATGTGGATTGTGTGACTGTGTGAGCATGGGCAGGGTGAAGGGAGATGAAGTGAGTGCAGTAGGCAGGGACCAGGGCCTTATAAGCCACAGGAGAGAATGGTGCTTTATTCTAAAGACTATAGGACAGTTCCATGCAGGAGAGTGGCCTGATCCTATTTCTGTTCCAAGACGATGATTCTGGTGGTTGCATGAGAGTGTGGAGAGCAAGGTGGAAGCAAAAAACCAGTTAAAAGACACAAAGCCGTTTAGGTAAGAAATGATGGTGTCTTAGACTAGGGCAGTGGCTGGGGAGATGGAAGTGGGCATATATGAGATGTGTTTTCGAGGTAATAACTATAAGGATTTTGTCTGGATTTGGGGGGACAGAAATAAGGAAACAACCAGAATTGAACTATTTTAACTTTTTAAAACTTCAGTTTCTTCATTTGTAAATTTGTAATATACAGCATGGTGGTCATAGTTAACAATACTGTGCTGTAGATGTGAAAGTTGCTAAGAAGGTGCTACTGTATAGCACAGGGAACTGTATTTAATACCTTGTAATGGCTTAATAATGAAAAAGAATTTGAAAAGGAAATATATATATATATATATGAATCACTATGCTGTACACCAGAAATTAACACATTGTAAATAGACTATATTTCAGTTAAAATATGTGAACAGGAAAGAGACTAAAAGAAAATGTGTGCTAACAGCAGTTATCTCCTAGAGGAGGGATTATGTACAGTTATTTTCCTTTTTTATGATTTCTTGTGATTTCCAAATTTTCGGCAATATGTTAAGCATATAATTTAAAAATAAATCTCACGTAAAAATTTTAAAAAAGAAACTTGCTAAGAGGGCAAATCTTAAAAGTTCTCCTCACAGGAAAAAACTTTTGTAACTATGTGAGGTGATGCATGTTCACTAGACTTACTGTGGTGCTCATTTCACAGTATATACAGATCTCAAATCATTATGCTGTACAACTCAAACCAACATACTTTTATATGTCACTTATACCTCAGTTAAGGAAAAAAACGAAGACTTCAAAGCCAGTAAGTGGTAGAATTGAGATTTAAAGCCAGAGAGCCTCCTGTGTCACTGCCCCTAATTACTGTGTTACCCTGTCTCTGAGATGATGGAGGAGAGGCCTAGGCAGCCCAGGGAACACTAACCTGTTCTGGGGAGTGGGCCAGCGGAGGAGTCTCTGTGGAAGGGAGGTTTAAGCCATGACTGAATTAACAAGAGTCTATGCAGAGGAAACTGGGTGTGCAATGACCCAAGGTAGGAGACAGCAGTGTGTTCCGGGAACCGACTGCAGTGTGATTAGAAAGGAGGTAGTAAGAGGCAAAGCTGGGAGGGGCAGAGCGCGAGGGCCTTTTCCCTAAGAGCAACAGGAAGCCAAAAGGTCACTGCAGGGGAGGCTTCCTCATCACCCCTCTGCTGCTGGACAGAGCGCAGATCTGAGGGAGTAGGGGTGGAATGCAGGTGGGATTTGCTCCTAATTTCAATTTTCAGGATCGACTTATAGAGCAATGGTTTTCATCCAAGGATGGCATGGCACCACAGGGGCCATTTGGAAATGTGTAGAAATAATTTGGGTTGTTACTGTAATTGCAGATGGCAAAATCCCAGTCATGTGAGGCATGGCCCTCACCAAGGAAGAACTGTCCTCTTCCAAATCCCAAGGAGCCCATAATGGGAAATCCTGCCACTGGCAAGGCACAAAAGGCTTCATTGTAGGAATATAAATGTTTTAGCCATGATTGTGCAAAAGCAATGGTATAGCTGAAAGAATTGGGAAGTGGAGGGGACAAGTGAGGGAAGTGGAAATTCAGGGGTGAAAATATATTTGTCTTACATAGTGGGGTGTCAAGGGCCACTACCTAAAGTTTATGGGACTAAAATAGATGGTTAAGTGTATTAGTGTTATAAAGGGAACCGAGAGAAAAGTCAGAAATAAAAATATAACAAAATTGTGACGAGGAGAGAGAAAAGGAGAAGAAACAGTATAAATAAGCTAAATTCCCTATCTTTCACAGCAGGGAGTCAGCATTAACTAAGCACCGCTGAGGTTAATGAATCAAGAAATGGAGGCGGAAATGCAGTCTTTAGAATTATAGAGGAAAACATTAGAAAATCAGGAGAAAAAGCAGAATTGGAGTTTGAGTTGAGGGGTGTGGAGTGGTAAGGGAAACTCTGGCTTTTTATTTTATCCCCTCTCTGAAATATTGTTTTATGTTTCTTTCCACCCGTATATGTTGCTTAAGTCAGTGAACTTTAGTTTCCTGCCTTACTAAATCTCCCTCTATGGAGAGCAAATGGTTCTCTCACTCTCTGAGGAGCTGATGTTTAGCAGGGACCCACCCCAAACTACTGGCCACCTTCAGATAAGAGTCCAGAGTTTTCTAGTTTTGAACTGTAGCATCTCCTCATCCACATCGGGGCCGAATCCATAACTAGTTCCTTCTGAGGCTGTAAGAACTTGCCTGACCCCACCGGGTCTGGATCTAGTTTTCCTTAAGCAGCTGGGGAGCATCTGTGTGGTTGCTGGGAAGGTTGGAAGTCAGCCAAAGAAGAAAAGGGCACATTCTCTGGGGCACCATTATTAACCGGGGGGGCTTGCTCCCATTCCATGGGAGATGGGGAAGAGCCGGGACTCACTCTAAGGAGCGGGCAGATTACTAAACAATCTGTGTTTTGTGAGGAGAGGATATGGGGGAGAAGGGTGGAATGGGGCGGGCAGGGCATGAGCAGGAGTTAGAACCCAGCATGGCCTGAACCCTAACCCTCCAAACACCAGCTCTGCTGGGTCTCTATTGTCATTATTTTTCATAAGTCCAATTGGTAGAAGTACTTCTCTGTTTTTCTTTTCTCTTTTTAAAAAATATTTCTTTCTTCTAGGCTGAGAACAACATATACTTTAATTACATATGAATCAATTTTTTTGAACTATAGTCAGTTTACAATGTGTTACTTTCTGGTGTACAGCATGGTGATTCAGTTATACCTATATATACATTCTTTTTCATATTCTTCCATTATAGGCAATTATAAGGTACTGAATACAGTTCCCTGTGACTTCCCTGTTTTTCTATATAGCCCTTCCGTGAGACCATGAGGTTATACCGTTGTTAGTGGCTTATGTATCTGTATCTTAACTTCCTATCATCTGTGATCTCCTTCTCAGAAGTGGGCTCTGAGCCTCATTTATCTACATCCCCTGCACTGAGCATACACCTAATAAGTGCTGGTTGAATAAAGGAATAAATAAATGAATGGATAAATGAATAAGTAAATGAAAGTCAAATAAATGAATGAAATATTTATTATACTCTCCCTTTTTAAACAATTAGCAACACCGGGTGTGGAGTACAACCAAAATTCCATTATTTTCTGGTACATCCCTGATTATGTGGATCTAGTGTATGTTTGCTGTGTGTGTGTGTGTGTGTGTGTGTGTGTGTGTATTGTGGCTTTAAACTAATGTATAGCTACTGAACTTGGATTATTCACGTATTCCCTGTCTTTGGACTATTCTCAAGGAATCTAAGTTATAAACAACAAGCAAACTCCCTAGGTGACCATTATTCTGAGAGACAGAAAACTGAAAAGAACTGAAGGGTATAATTTGTGCATCGCTGGGGACAGGGTGTGGGGATGGGGCTCCCAGCTTGAACAGAAGAAAAACAACACATCATCAGTTGAAAATAATTAAACAGAGATTCACTAATCCAGTGTAGCAACAGAAAATTACGGAAAGGTTTTACTATACCTTGGTAGGCATGGGCTTCTTAAAGGTGATTTCAGCTTGCATCCAGACGCCCCTTGGAGACTCCAGCACAGACCAGATCTTTTCTTGAACCACGTGGTTCTCTTCAAAGATATAAACTGCTAGGGTGTCACTCATTTTTAAAAACCCATAGATGGCATAATAAAAACGTAAACAATACTGTAAGTTTCCTGGCAGGGAGGGACCGTAGAGCCTTCCAATGTAGCCAGGCTGAGATGTAAACTTTGTGTTGGCCAGCAAGAAATACCCTGCGAACAGGACATAGCATTCAGTGCATCAGCAATGGCAAACCTAAATAATCCAGCCCAGGTTATCAAGTGGGAAAACTTGGCTAAAGCAGTGGAATTTGCCAACAGAGATTATTTCCATAGGCTTTAAGTGATAGAAAGCATTTTCTAATGTCTGTGCCTTAAGTGATAAAAAAAATCTATGTGACTCTTTTGCTAATAAACCTTTTCCAATTCTAAGTAAACTGTATAAACCAGTATACATTTCCAACTGCATATGCTCGGATTCCAGTTATCAATCAGGATTTAAGCTTTTCATGAAGCAAAAAGGGTGAAGTCATCTTGGGGCTCCCAGCTGCCTGGGTCAACCAGCCAACTTAGACTGAGTATCCAGTCTTCAGTGGTAGAGAACATAAAGACCAGGGCAGATTCTCCTTCTTACCTCTGCAATGACCAGTGGACAGGGAGAGATTACAGGGCCTGGCAGTCCTTGAGTGGGTGCAGCTTGGGGTGGTTTGTATGTCTGGGCAGAGCTTACTACTCTCTTGGTTATATGTTAAACCTGCCCCTAAAAAGCAGGTTTTTAATCAGATGGACCCTCCAAGGTGCTGAAGTTCAGAATTCTTCCCTGATTTCTTCTAAGCAATATAAAGAAAAAAATAAGATCACCAACACCACCTGCTCTACCACCCACAATGGTAGACTTAAAATAGGTCCATGGGTCCTATAAAGCTGGGGCAGAAAAGAACAAAAGATTACCTTACTTTTTTTCCTTTCTCTCTTCTGATCCTCCTCCACCAATTTTTTTGGGGTGTCTCAGTCTTTGCTATACAGTTTAGTTTTACCCCATTATCTAATCTGGCAAAAAGGTCTTTGGTTATTTTACATGAGTGGTGTTAATGGACTGAATGGTGTCCCCCCAAATTCATGTTGAAGCTGTAACCCCCAATGTGACTACATTTGAAGATGGGGCCTTTAATAAAGGAGGCAATTAAGGTTAAATGAGGTTGTCAGGGTGAGGCTTTAACTCCTGTGCCACTGGTGTCCTTAAAAGAAGAAAGAGACCACAGAGATCTCTCTCTCTCTCCACGTGCACACACACAGGAAAGGTCATGTGAGGACACACAAGAAGGCACCATCTACAAGGCAGGAAGAGAGATCTCACGAGAAACTCACCCTGATGGTGCCTTGAATGTGGACTTCCCAGCCTCCAGAACTGTGAGAAAATTAATTTCCGGTGTTTGTCACCCAGTCTGCGGTATTCTGTTATGGCAGCCCGAGCAGATGAACACAGGTGGCCATACAACAGCCAGAACGATCTTTCTGAAACTTTAATTTAATCCCTCTCTTCTCTACTTAAAACCTTTCCATGGCTTCTCTTTTCCTTTACAGTAAAATCCCCATCACTTACTCTGGCCTGCCACGCCCACAAGCTAGCTCGCTTTCTGAGTTCATTTTCCCCCACTCTCCTCCCCACGGTGCAAGCACACTTAACCTTCCAATTCCTGGGGGCGTCAAGCTCTCTCCAAACTCCAGGCCTTCACACACTTGCTGCTCCCTCTGCCTGGACCACTCCCACTCCCCCAGCTAAAACCCACTTCCCTGATTCCCCAGCCAACATAAGGTTCTTTCCTCTCTTCTCTCTCAGAGCTGACGCTTCATTTCTTTCACAGCCCACAGCACAGCTCGGACATATGACTTTATTGGTGTATATGTTTGTCCAGTGTTTCTGTTTCTCTTGCCTGTTGAAGTAACTGTCAGCCCACGAGAGTGGGATTCATACCTGATTTTTTCACTACTCTATCCCCCAGGGATTAGTCTGGCCAAAGTCAGAATAGGTTTCTGTCCTGTAATTCTACCAGTGAGGCAATCTCTAAGCAAAAAATTCACAATTACAAGTATAAAATGGCCAGGGCCCCTTTCAAGGCTTTTCCCAAGCAAGTGAGGGGCCCTGAAACAAGCTTCATTGGCTGGTAAGTCAACCCAGTGCCCAGTATATAAATAACTGTCAAATAAATGAATTAGACACTAACCCTTTGAGAACAAACACTTTCCATCAGCCTCTACTGCAGTGGGCCTCACAAGGGCTGCCTTTAGAGTGATAGGTGATCCTTGTAAAAGGGGAGCTCAGACTGATTGCTAAGGGCTTCTTGTAGGTCTGCCCATCAAGTGCCCACTCAAGCATTTCCCAATAGCTGCAATGGCTCTGATGCTCCACTATATATTATTTATCGCAGTAAAACCCACATAACATTAAAGTTACCATTTTAACCATTTTAAAGCATATAATTCAATGGCATTTAGTACTTTCACAATGCTACCTACTTCCAGAATTTTTTATTTTTATTTTTTATTGAAGTATAGTCAATTTACAATGTTGTGTTAGACACTGGTATACAGCATAGCAATTCAGTTATACACACACACACACACACATACATATATTCTTTTTCATTATAGGTTACTAAAAGATACTGAATATAGTTCCCTGTGACTCACAGACAGAAAACAAACTTATAGTTTTCAGGGGAGAAAAAGGGGGAAGGAATAAACTGGGAGTTTGGGATTTGCAGATACTAATTACTATATATTTCCAGAATATTTTCATCATCCCAAAAGGAAACTCTATACCCATTAAACAGTCACTGCCCAGTTCCCCCTCCCCAGCCCCTGGCAGCCACTAATCTGCTTTCTGTCTCCATGGATTTGCCTATGCTGAATGTTTCATATAATTGGAATCTAATAGCTTTTTAAAGGTATTTCTCCAACTAGAGTGAAGAGCAAGATAATTTCTGAAGTTTGACTATTTAATTAACTGGTAAATACTGCTATTAGCACAGTAGCTTGAATTCCAGTTTTGAAAATGGTCAAACACAAGATTACCATTATCTTTGCTTCTTCACAGCTGCCCCTGCCCCTACCTCCCTTTTGAAAGTCAGGGTCTCAGTGAGAATTTTTAAAATTAATTTATTTATTATAATGGAGGTACTGGGGATTGAACCCAGACCTCTGCATGCTAAGCATGCGCTCTACCACTGACTGTATCTACCCACCTCAGTGAGAGTGTTGAATGGAGCATGAATACTACCCGCCATCACCCCCAACCACGTCCCCACACAACAGACTCCTGATTTACCTAAGCCTGAAGTGTGGTCTCCTGCTCGATACATGTTTGGTTTTACTTTCACTCGGGTCCAGCCTGGACCTTCTTTGTCTTGGTAAAAGTTGCAGAGATCGTCCTCAAAATTGCAGCTGGCTTCTATAGCACTGAAAGGAAGCTCTGAGCAAAGGAGAACTAAAGTTAAAACAAGTCAAACCCAAGGATCTCAAAGGACGACGTCAACTGATTAACAAATATGTACACATTTGCACCAGGCGAGCTTGGTGAAGTAACACACAACAAAAATATTTTTACCCTAATGGCATGCTGATAGGTTAGCATCAAACCCACATTTCAGCATGACAGGAAAATTGTTCCTTTCCTCCCTAAAGGGATGGAAAGGAGGAGCTCTGTTCACATTCTCTATAAAAATAAAGTACCAGACTACAAAGGAAATTTCCTGTCCTGATGTAAAGACTGGGAGCATTTATTCACATACTTCCTCACAATTGAAAATTCATTCATATAAAATTAAAAAGAAAGAGGAAAAGTAAAGATTTTATAGACTTCTGAATTTCTCTTGAAGACAGATATTTGAGAAATAATATTTTCCAGAAATAATTTTCCTTTGTTGATCAATTTGTGTCAGAAGCACAGCCACTGTCTATTTTTAATTGACAATAGTAGTAGGAGCTGATCTGTTGGAAGAAAATCATTACTCAGTATAAATCACACCATTCAAACAGTCACACCAATTCTGTCATGCGAACTGCTATAATTTTGGCTCTTGCTGAGTTCTGCTGTCATTTACTCTGGTCTTTAAACATCACCTCATCCCAGATTGCCTGGAGGAAAGGGAACATAAAAAATTTCTGTTCTTTCAGTAATAACTTTGTCCTAACAACAAGTGATCGTAACTTGGCTGTGCAGATTTCTGTCTGAGTCCAGAGAGGGTGTTACTGCAGTGGTTTGGGACACATTCAGTCAGTGTAGCCAAGCCTGACACACACTGGTCTAACCTTTTAGGGCCAGTGAGAGAGGGCACTGTTTTGAATAAGCGGAAAATCATCTCTAGAGAAACACTTTAATTCTGGGTGCGGGGACCTGATGAAACAGAGAGCGGTTAAGGGACAAAGACTCACTATTCTCTCAATTTTTCAATTTCCAAAGCAAGAAAAGATTCCACTGGGCTGAGGAGCTGGCCCGGACAAAGAGGACAAAAGACACAAGACAATCAAATGCTACAAGGGATCCAAAATTCAATCTTGATCCTGGAAAACAAATAGCTATAGAGGACTTCATTGGGGCAACTGGTGAAATTAGTGTATGGACTATCGGTTAGTTGATAATATTGTATTGGTGTTAAATTTCCTGAAGTTTATAATTATCCTATACCATGTTAGAGAATGTGTTTAGTTTTAGAAAATATCCACTGAAGTATTCAGGGGTCAAGGGACATAATGTCTGCAACCTACTCTTAAATGGTTGATAAAAGCAAATGTGGCAAAATGGTAAAAATTTGTAAATCTGGGTGAAGAGTATACAGGAGTTCTTTATCATATGCTTGCAAATTTTGTCTGAGTTTAAAATGATAAAAAGTCAAATGTTTTAAAATGCTAAACTTAAAAAAGTAAGTGACTAACACCACATACAAGAAAAGAATAGGAAGAAAATATTCCTATCTCACGGGAACCTGATCGTATCTGAGACAATACGCCCTAGCAAGTGCATAAGGAGAGGCCCCCTCATAGGAGGAAAGGAGGAGAATTCTCAGTGCTCTAAGACTGTGGGTTAGCCCACACACTGCTCTGTTTGAGTCTGTCTGCATCAGGGTGTATCTTTAAGCCATTAAGATGAAGTCACAAAGATATTCATTTGATAATGAAGATGATGTCATACAAACAAGGATCCTTTGACATGCCCGCCATGGAGATTTGAGACCATGGGCAACCCTATGATGATCTCCAGTCTTAGTCACCCCTTCTGCCACCTAATGAAAAAGCAGATGGAAATTCAGAATCTACAGATGGCCATCTAGCTCAGAAAATGGCGTGAGACTCCCAAAAGCCATGTATAAAGAGAACGGAAGGTCAGTAAAATTCCTCAGTGTATCCCAAGGACTACACATCTGGGTGTCCACAAGAGGACCATAAGCCATTTATTAGGTGTGTTGGAAGGGGTGAGGGGTGGTGTTAAAACGTGAAAGGAAGCAAAGATCAGTTCTCTCCATGGTGACAAACTGAGTCACACAGAGAAGATTTCTCTGAGGATGTGATTATGTTCTTTTGCTAAACACTTAGTCCTAGCAACGGATTTGTCTGAGATCCTGAGAAGGTCTGATAAAAAGAAAACCTCAAGAGCATAACTCAGTGCCTAAATCCTTGCCCCCAGAATGCTTCTTCTAGCATGTGACCATATCTAATTCCTGAAGATGGTGCCAGAGGGCCTCTGTGTGACCCAAAATGAGTTCCCCAAAGATCTGTGTGCATGGAAAGCCTTTGCTTCAGGCTTGTTTCAGAAGCATGAGTCAGGTGGTGGTCACAACTGAACTTGGGGAGGCACAGTGACATATCTGAAGCACAGGGAGGAATCAGAGGCAATTAGAAGCCCATGAGCATCAGTTGAACACCCCTGCCTCCCCAAAAAAGAAAGTCCCTTTGAGCTACATATCAAAAAGCATCACAATGTGAGATTTAGTTAATTACTTGATTTCTGACATTTAAAATTTTCAGAATTGAGAAGATTTGAAGATAATCGAATCAGATTGGGGGGTGTTACAGCTTGAGAAGAATGGCTGTGAGGATTTCTCATCTTTTCCTCTGCTCCGTGGAGTTCATGGAGATGAACTCAGTATCAGTCCCAGAGCTCTAAGAGGCTTATCAGCCCCTGTATTGCTAGCCACTTTGGGCATTGTGTGCTCTTTAGGTGGCTAAACTTGCACACTGGTTTTATTTTAGCACAAGACAGCCCAAAAGCAGGCTGGGACAGCTCAAAGCTGGCAAGGGAAGAGAAAGAGAGTGAGTGGACCTGGCACCAGATGGAGGAATCATGATGGAGCAGGGCTAGGCCACTGACCAGGCTAGTGAGACGCTTGGGGGCCTCAGAGCTAAGGAAGCCTGTGGCACCTTCAGCTATAACCTAGGCAACAGTTGGAGCCAGGTGTCCAATTAGACAAGAAGTCTGTGCAGTGTGTTGTTGTGACCCTCCCCAATATGGGGGTTTAGGTCCAGGTGAACACCCTTTGAGAGGTGTATCCATGAGCTTCAGGATCCTCCCAGGCCCTGGCCCGGGTGTGGGATGAACCCAAGCCCAGAGAGGAAGTTAGGTCTGCACATGGCAGACAGTGGGGTTCTCAGTTTGGGGGCTGGGCATTCAGGCAGGATTCCTAGAAGTGGGTGGGATCACCTATTAGGTATTTAAGGACTTACAGACTAAAAGGAGAGCTTATTCCTACGATCCAGACTCTAGGCCAAATGTGGTGGGGAGGGAAAGTTTATGGGTGGAAAAGGCTTGGAAAGGGAAGAGCTATAACTCAAGCTGGAGGGTGGGGTGAGGTCTCACTGACCTCTGGAGGCATCCTAGGGGAATACTTGGGGAGTGACATGCCACTGGTGCTTAAGACCTGTGACTCTGTGATGGGCCTCAGGTCTGGGAAACTGGATTAATGCTAAGAGCAACCAGATGGTGGGAAGAAGATGCTTCATGTGTTGAAATAATTCCTGTCTCAGCCCATTAGGGAGATGAGGGAAGAAAACTCTAGGTCCAGTTGGGAAAAGCGGAGACAAGTCTGGAGCTAATCAAGATAAGGAAAAGAATGTTGGCACCTGTTATAAAACAGAAGGGCATAAACTGTGAAATGTAAGAGGAAGCATGAAAACTAGAGGGCTTAGCTTCTAAGGCTCAGAATGGCCCACAGCTGCTTAATGAATGGTGCAAAATTGGCTCTAGCTTACACATTCATTCAGGCAGTGTCATTTGCTGGTTCTCTTTAGCTTCAGTCTGATCCCCTGATCTTTAAAGAATGGATGGGAGTATTTTGAAAATTAAGTAAATAATATTAGGTCTCATGCCCAAGCATTTTCTGTGTGTCATACTCTGCTAAGGCTGTCCAGACATTAACTCATCAATCTTCCCGACAAACTATGACATAGATTCTTCCATCCTTGTCTCATAAATGTAGAAACAGAGTCTCAGAGAGGTTAATTAACATGCTAAAGGTCACGCAGCTTGTAAATGACAGAGTAGGGATGGGAGTCCAAAGTCCTGGTTCTCAAACATAATGCTTTGATCATGCAGTTAAGCCATTTTAAAGCAAAGTTGTTTTGTTGGGAAGTTCTGGAGACCGATATGGAGCCTTGTTTAACTTAATTATATAAAAATGTGAAGCCTTGGTGGTCCCTACAGAGGAAGGGTCTTTGTGTGGCCTAGATTTTACAGACTGAGGGATCACCAGTACTCTTAACAAATGGTCCTTATTTTGCTGGCATCTTTCTTTTCACCAGTCAGTAGGAAAGAGCTCATATCTATTCTATATCTTTTTTTTTTTTTAAGGGATAACATTTCTAAACATTACTTCTAAGGTGGCTTAGTAGATTCTATCACCTTCCAGCTGCCTCTTCACCCCATCCCCTACCCAGTACAGATGCTGAATAAACACCTCTTCTCCCACATGTATAACCTGGAAATATAAAAACAGTTCAACATAAATGCCTAGTGACTGAGAAGAGAAACTTTCTAAAAATAATGATAAAGAGATCGTGAAACTGCTACTAACATCACTGAAATATCAGCTGATAGAATGCAGGAGCAATCAGGTTTAGAGAAGTACAACAGTTTTGGTTTCTGTGTTCTGTCAAATTTAGAGACACTTTTATTCTTTGATTACAGCTTGTATTAAATCATTTTAATGACAATATATAAATATGTAAATCTAGTCTGGTTCTCTCTCACTAATTTTTTTCAAATTAGAATTAGTAAAAATAATATTTGGTATCAGCTAATTAGTATGTTTCTCTATAATTTGGAGTAACAGTTTAACTTGAGTAGAAAATTCTCTTTCTCAATTTCCTTTCTTATAGAATGTATTTAAAACTATATTAAATTAGAAACTAACTCGATCTTAAGTGAAAGTTAGACTACAAGGGCCAAGTTCAAAAATTTACTTCCCACGCTCCAAAACCCAGAATGAAGTCCCCTTAATAAGACAGATGACCACAGTGTCTTCCTAGGGCCTCTCCAGGAAACAAATCCACAAAAGGCAAGGTCAATTGCATTCATCTGGGTTATCATTAATATAGTGTCACCCTTCTTATTCTAAAATATTTGTTTTCTAATTCACTTTGAATCGATCTGCTTGCCTATTTTCCCAGAAAGTAAAAATTTCCTCTCTTTTCCAAACACTAAGTTTATGGAAATTATAAAATTGGCCATGATACAATAACACAAGTGTTCACTTAGAAAGAGAAATTCAACTGAATACATACTATGAGGCCAAAAACCATCATACAGATGTATACCAAGCACTAGCATCTTTAAACATGAGGACATTTAAAGATCTTGGATTCATAAAGTTAGAATTTTTATAATTCTACTCAGTAGATTTTGAGAGTTTTTTTCCCCACCTACCCATCCACCTGTCTATGGACCCAAGATGCCCTTTAAAAAGAAAGATTGAGTGGGAGGGAGTTAGCATTATTTAATTTTCATTTTTTAGTAAGTCAGGAAGATGAAAGCTCTTTGTCACATGATGACTGACCTGCGTTGTCAGAAAAATTACACTCACTGTGTGAGGGGATAAAAGAATAATATACCAGAAAAATGACTATTCGGTTAAACACCTTTTTAAGGACAACAGGAAAGGTGAGGAAGTTAGAAAGAATTAAAGCAAGTTGTGACCGCAGGCATCTATTGAGAAAGGAAAATTCCACATGTGAGAAAGAAGACGAGAGTGCATACCTGTCTGGTTTTGGCAGTGAACAGGAGAGAAAGAAATATCATCCAAGGCAACATACCCGCCTTTGGGACCATTGAAGGCAACTTCAAAAATAACCTGCAGAGGAAAGTGACAAACCGTTACTTATGTATATATTTTCTGTTAGGCTTCAGTGCTTGTAACTATGATTTTAAATGATGTGTCAATCAAGCCTGGTGATGCCAAGTTACAGGTACTTAACGAATCATGTTCCTAAATATAGGCATTCCGGCAGCTCCTTCCTCAACCCACAGTTTCTTTTGGGGAGAGTGAATTCTAAGCCCTAAGTTGCATTTTATGGGTGGATATTTCCCCCTCCCTTGAGTATCCAAGTACCTCCATCACTTTCTGCTAGAACTACAGAATTGACAATTTGCATTACGAGCTTTAGTTAAAGAAGCAACAGGCTGCTTGCAGAAAGCAGGCTAGCTTCACCCTCTGCCCTTTACAGAGAACTAAGCCCCTCCCAGGTCCTTTCCCTTTTTCATGCATAAGATTCTATGTCCATCTGGACAAAGATGCAGCAATCAGAGATGATCACTGGACGGCTAAGGCAAAATCAGGCCCAGAAATCCTATGTGTGGATGTTAGGATTTCAGCATGTCCAGGCACGTTCAAATGGTTAGAGAGAACCCAGGGTCAGCCCCTTTAGTTGTACTCTGTTCTCTGCCACCAGCTTTAACTACGAGTTCCATCAACGACCTTCTATTTGTGACCATGGGGATCAGGTGGGGTGAATACAGCATTCATCTGTGCTGGGAAAACCACTCAAGTGTGCAGTCTTCTCTGCTGAACTGATGACATGAGAGCATATAGTGTTGAGCAGGAGGTGGAAACTCAAATGTCTGCTGGGGCCAGGCAGGTAATTTAAATGTTTGATAAAGGTTTGGTCTGATGCAGCAGGAAAGGGGGCTGACTGTGTGAGATGGGGAGCAAGGCTCATCTAAAGGGGCGGCTGCTACCAAGCTTCGTCAATGGCTGACGTGTGGGAACTCAGGCCTCTCATGCCTGGATCTACCAAATTGTCAAGAGGACCTGGATCTCTGGATTTTCATTTGACGTCTTTGGATTTTTCAATGTTACCATTAATTCAAAAACTAAAACAAACATGCAAAAAACAAACAAAGAAACAAATACCACTACAGCAACCAGGCAGATCACTGCAGGCTGGATTTGACCCAGAGGCCTTCAGTTTTCAACCTCTTCCAAAGAGAATGGTGTCTTAGAGGCAGACAGATAAGAATTCAAACCCCATTTCCATCACTTAATAGGTAGATGACCTGGGGTACATTGCTAACTCTCCCAGGGCCTTGCTTTTCTTATTTCTAAGATAGGTATAATAACACCTACCTTGTAGGACTTGAGGTGATGAAATGAGATCATGTATACAAAATCCTAGCATGGAGTCAGGTGCACAACGTGCTCTGAACTGAATCCATGCCTTTTCCTCCAGGGTGACCCTGTCGTGAACCCACATTCAGGTCTGAGCCTAGTTAGCCACTAATTTAACTCCAGCAGGTCTCTTCTCCCCTCTAGGTCTCAGTTTCTTAATTTTTGAAAAAAGAGTTTGGACAAGATGGTCCCTTTCAGCTTAACAATGGTCCTTAGACACATGGCCTCTGCAAACTCTAAGAGGGGTCCTGGAAGCTTGTCACTGGCAGCAGAGGAAGGCTGAGAACAAAGGGAACAGACATGGACGAATGAGAAGATGCAGATTAAGTCTGCAAACCAAACACATGTCCATGACATTTCGTTTTCAAGGTGCTCACTGATAAAGCCAAAGATGGAAGTGATCTAACTCAGCCTGCAGAATATTTCAGATCATAATTTGCAAATCACAGCCCCCGGGCTAATGTGTTCTCTCTCATTCAGAAAGAGGGTCTCAAATGTTTGTTTTCCTTTCAAAAATTGATTTGAGAACCTGAGGACATTAAATTAACTGATTTCCACAAGGTAAGTCTCTTTTCCTGGCAATTACCAAGAGCAATTAATCCCGGGGTAATGTGTCCTGACTGCTACAGCAGAATCACGCATGTGTGACTCAAAGGGATGTATTCTGAAGTTTAGTGGTAAACTTAAGCAGTAAACAGAAAGTGTGATTTTTCCATCATTAATTAAAAAGAAAATTCAGCAAAGTCTCACTCATATAAATGTTGCCCCAGGAGTTTATGGTTAGATGAAAGGAATTTGCAGAGACAACGGCCTTCACTGTCCATGTGACTCATTTGCCTTTAATAGAAGGAAAGCTTTCTGAAGCAGTATGTACATTTCTTTTCCTCCTTATAACCGAGCTCACAGACTTTCCACTGGGCTGCAGGAGCAAATCAAGGCCTGGTCAGACTTTGGGATAGGTAACAGCACATATACTGCAAAAGGCCCTTTTCTGGGGCTGTACTGGGATGGCCAGGGGGCGGGGGGCTGGACAGAGTGGGATGGGAAGTGGCAGGCACACCGGCAATAAAACAGTTGGAAACTGAAATTCAACCCCTACACTCACTGAAGCTCCACATTAGGTGAGTGGATGGAACCACTGAAAAGCATCCAGAGGATAATCTGCTTCTTTTGCACTCTAAACAGACTTGGAAAGATATTGCAAAAAGCGCTAAGTGAAAGTAGGGAATGTTAACCTGTGGAACTAAGACTCTCCTTAAGAGTAAGGCTGGGACCTGGGACCCTTTGCTGCAGTGCTTGCTCCTAGACAAACATCTCCTCCAGCAACAGAATACAAAGAAACTGTAAGAGACTAAAAATAACTGCCTGCATAGGCAGTTGGGGCAAATTATGAACAACAAGATGCAAAAAGACCAAAAACCCAACCGCCACTTCTGAGGTTTCGGGAACAAAAAGCAGGGGACTGCACATGATCCCTGCCCACAGCACCAAGGGGGTGGGCAGACCACCTAAGCTGACCCATGGATCGACCCCTACCCTCACCCCATTTAAGGGATCAGCTCACCCCTACTTGGAGCAAGTAAGGGAACCTGTTATTTGTTTTTGCTCCCTGGTGCTGCAGCATGAGTACCAATAAAGCCTCGCCTGAATTTCTCCTCTAGTCTCTTATCAATTTCTATTGATTAAGGAATCCAAGAACCCTGGTCGTAACACTTGGAGCTCCAGATCTGTAACCACAATGCTGCATCCATTGATTCTAAAGGTCCTAGGGGTCCCCAGACAAAGCGGGGTCTCCTCCCTCAGCTTTATGTCAGATTTAGTTCAAGAACTTTGCCTAGCACCTTGGCACTCACCAGCTGTGTGACCTAGAACAAAACACCCACATTCTTACACTCTCCACTTCCTCCGTTTTCATCTGTAATATGGGGATAAGTTTATCTACTTTGTTGGATTGTAGTCAGTGTAGCAGGGAAGAACAAATCTGACTCCATATTAGATCTGTTCCTTTAGCTCTAACCCTGTGCTCTGTTTCCTGTGCTTAGTCATGCTGGTTCTGCACCTTTTGTAAAAGAAGGTTGCCTATAGCCTGAAATATATAGGAGCGCCCATTCTCAAGGCTCTGACCTTTGAGGGTATAACACTTTTCTCATTCACATAGAGATTAAAAGTTGCAGAATAGAACATAACATTTGTCTTGTTGGAGATTTACAGGGATATCATGACCTTACCTATGGGACAGCTGCAGGAACAAAGGATTCTGACACTAGGAAATTTGCCACAACCAAACATACCCCCTCCTCTTTTTAATATAAAAGGAGCCTAAATTCTAACTTGGGGAAGATGGTTCTCCAGGACATTAGTCTGCCAACTCCTCGGTCTGCTGACTTTCTGAATAAAGTTGTATTTCCTTGCCTCAACCCCTTATCCCCTGATTTACTGGCCTGTCGTGCAGCAAGCAGAACGAGTTTGGACTTGGTAATATCAGTACTGGAATACATATACCAATATGTATTAATACGTGTGCTTATAAAAAAGGTCTGCAAGAATAAACGCCAAAATGTTAGTAGTTCTTATCTTTGCAGGGCTGGCCTAGGGTGTTTTAGTTTGTTTTGCTTCTTGAATTTTCTAATTCTTCTGCAATGGACCTTTATCACTCTTGTAACCATAACAAGCTTTAAACTATAAAAAGCTAAAAAACTTCATAGACGCCAAGGCTTGTTTCAAATTAGGGCCATAATCATAAGTTTATTTCTGACTTTTATGACATTATTTATACTGTAAAGGAGAAAAGAAGAAAATGAGTCTTCCTCCCCATGGCCTCCCAAATTAGGAGTATTCCCTCAGGTAAGGGAAACCTCCACAGCTGCTGCCAGGGATGGAAGTTCAAGGGTGAGTCTCATCGACGAAGGTGCTGCAGTGATCGCCTCTTTTGAACTCACCCCAACCACAACGTAAGGTTCAGAGAGAGTGTGCCCAAGAAATCTAGTTGGTTGACTGGCTTTTCCATATTTGTCCTTATTAAAAAGATTCTTGTAAAAAATGAAGTGATAAAAGAGGAAGGGAAAAGGGAGTACTGAACGAGGAAGGGAGAAAAGTGGAGGAGGCCAAGGAGGACAAAAAGAAGATAAAGATTGAGACACAGCAGAAAAGAAAGAATGAGTGTGAGATTAGTGTCTCCTGAACTCCACGCCTGGGTGTGGGTGGCATCTCTGCAGAGCGGTCAGACCGGACGCACCTAGTAGAACCCCTGTGTTATAGCAGACAGACAGCTAGACGTGAGCAGAGAAAGGGGGACACAGGCCAAAAGGCAGGAAACCATGTCTTGTGGACAGTGGTGTTCCTTGGCAGACAGAGGAACACAGGAACCTCAGGACTGGTAAGAAATCACATATTTTGGGGTGATAAGTGTCCTGGAGGCAGGCAAAGACAGGAGGGAAAAGTCAGGAATCTCCAGTGTCCAAATGTACCTTTTGGTCATTGTGCCTTCATTTACAATGAAATTAGCCTTGCAGGTTAGAAGTACCTGTCATGCACTGACGCCATGACAGTTCCGATCCAGACTAAATAAGGACAAAAATCCCTCCTCCCTTCTGGAAGATGGAGTTGGGATGAAAATCAGGGAATATGACCCCAAACCCTTCCCTCCCCAATGAATGTTCTGCCCACTCATTTTTATACCCTATGTAACCAGCTTGCCAAAAAAACTCAGCACAGCTACTCACCTGAGCCTTCCCGCTCTCCCCTTGAGAGCGTACTGTCTATCTCTTAATAAACCCTCACTTTACTTTCTCGACCACTTTCTGCAACTGGCAGCGCTGGCACACCTACCTCCATGGGGTACGGAGCACTGAACTCCACTTCAGCGAGGTTCCAGGCAGCACTCCCCGGACTGCCCATTTTCCAGATCTCCTCATACACGCCAGCCACATCCCGAGTATACACGGAGAAGATGTGGTCATTCCCCTGCTGGCGCTGGTAGTAAAACGATAGGCAGCCAGACATGGGGGCCGTGGTCATCGGGGAGATGAGCTGGGCTACCTCCTGGAAGTGCTTGACGTAGACCGAGTCCACATACATGTAGTGGCCTGAAAATCACACAGAAAACACAGCTGAAGCCAGGCGGGGGATTCCAATGAAAGGAGGCAATTCTGGGATTTACTTCAAAATAATCCAGTGGGAATAGAAGAGAGGAAACAAATGGGTTATAGATGAAAGAAATTTGGCCATGGGATGATGAATGTTGCAGCTGGGAGATAAATGCTGGCGTTCACTGTGCTCTGCTTAGTATATGATAAGCACCATTCTTTTTCTCTCCCCTACTTTTTTTTTTATTGAAAAGAAAATATTTTTATTATTTTTTTAACAATTTTTTATTGATTTATAATCATTTTACAATGTTGTGTTCTCTCCCCTACTTTTGATTGAAGTAAAACATACACAAAGAAAGGTAGATGTATCATCTGTATCAGAGTGTTTGAATTTTTACAAGCTGAACACAGCTGTGAAAAAAAGCAGAACATTACCCCAGAAGGCACCCTCCAACAAACCTTCTTTGAGTTACAAGGTTTCTAAGAGCATACCAAGCATACCATCTGTTCTGAAAATTGCACAGAGGAACCCTCCTGCATGTCTTGCCAATATACACAAAATTGTGCTGCGTGTTCTTCGAGTAAAACAAAGATTTTGAATTTAAACAAGAGGACAATTTGTACTTCTTTAATAGAACATGTAGGCCAGTCAACACGGTACACAAGCTTAGGATTTGGAAGGTTGAACTTGGGGTATCACTCTTGGCAAGGCCTTCGTGGCCTCCAGACCCAGAGGCTGACCTCCATTAGAGGGAATTTGGTGGAATAGAGAAACCATGAGATGGAATGGGGAGAGCTTGGACTCGGCATTAAAAGAACTGAGTTTGAATCCTGCTCTATATCTTACTAGCCCTCTGATTTTGAGCAAGTTACTGAATATTTCTGGGTTTCCATTTCCTCATTTCTAGAGGAATGAGAATCAAATATTTCTCTCACAGGGTTGATCTGAGTATTCAATGAGATTACGTATATGAAGTGATTAGCGTGTGCCTAGCACACTCTGAATACCTTCAACAATACCTAACAAGTAATGACATTAATGTTTTTAGTGTTATGCTTTCCCCAGCATATTGTACTGTTATTGTTAGCAGTTTTGTCTAAATTTATTTGAGCTGCAGTGACAAGGAGTACTATGTAAAGCAGCTTTGATAGAACAGCCTTTCTGTTTACAAGCTCAGAACAAATACAGCTGAATATCTTATTACATTGTGCCTGGTTTATAACAATTCCTTTTATCCTCAGCAAAATAGCAGTAAGGATATTAGAAAAATATATGCATTCACACACTGGACCCTTACATTGCACCTAGCACACTGCCTGGTATGTGGCAGGTCCTCAACAAATGTTTATTCAAAGCACAATTATGGTCTCAGGAAAATCCTCACTGCAACATGGCAGAGAGGAAAGATGGATAACTCAACGCTCATTTTCTCCTGGTAGCAAATGATTCAACACCCTGAAAAATCTCCCTTGCTTAAATAGAATTTGTCTGATCATCTTGTCAAGCCACGCAACTGTGAATAAATAGAGATCACAAACTCAGATGATAGGAGGAGCCAGCCAGATCAAGTATGTGATTGAAGTGGAGTGGGTCAGGGAGAAAATAGAGTGGTAAACTAGCTGCCAAGGTTGGAAATCATACTTCACCAGCAACAAGAAGCAGAAATTAAGTTTCTGCAGAAAAATCAGGAAATCTGACAGTGGGGGGCCCATATCCTTGGGCTGCAGCAACCAGCTGGTGGCAAGGAGAGCTGGCCTCTTGCATGCACCTGTGCTCATTCCTGGGAGCCCATCCCTCTACTTCCGACTGATGCTCTGACATCCAGCCAGGGGCTGCAGAGTTTTCCCAATGAAGCTCAAAATCCAGATTTTTATGGCAAATCTATCCATTTTTAAATGATACCCCCTCTATTAGTTTGCTAAGGTTACCATAACAGAGTACCACAAACTGGGTGGTTTAAACTAAAGAAATTTATTGTTTCCCAGTTCGAGAGGCTACAAGTCCAAGGTCAAGGTATGGAAAAAAAGAGTCCCCTCTGAAGGCTGTGAGGGAGACTGTTCTAAGCCTCTCTCCTAGCTTCTCTGGCATTGGCAATCCTTGGCATTCCTTGACTGACTGATCTCTGCCTTCGTGTTCATGTGGTATTCTCCCTCTGCATGTCTCTCTGTGTCCAAATTTCCCCCTTTTATAAAGACACCAGTCACATTGTATTTGGGGCCCACCCTACTTTAGTATGACCTCATCTTAACCAATTACATCCGCAATGACTCTTATTTCCAAGTAAGGTCACATTCTGAAGTTCTGAGGGTTAGGACTTCAACATATGAATTTTGAGGAAATAAAATTTAACCCGTAACACCAGCCACCGTAATTTTTTAAACTTTGTGTGTGCCAAATAAACATTTCTGCAAGGCCAGAAACAGCTGATGGGCTCCCACTTGGCCACCTCTGGGGAGGGATTTTAAAGGAAGAATCCAAATGTCAGACTAAACAAATCAGTAAGGAAGCAAGGCCACGACTCCCCCGCCTAAGCTCCAGTGCCCCCCACAGCCCTGCTGGTGGCCAGACAGCCCCGACTGGAACACTTTACTGGAGCAGAACTCCTGTAACCAGCTACCCCTGTAACACGCCACTGTTCACGAGAACTTATGTGAGTAACAAAGGCAGAGAGGAGGCCTTTATGCCCTTTGTAATTTGTCTCACCAATGAAGCAGAGTCTCTTTAAAGATATGCAGTGGGGGAACTGGTTGGAGGCGCTATCATACACTGTTTCCTTGATACCTCACTGTAGGGACCATGCAGGTGGGCTCCTGACGTCTCCTGCTAATGAACTTGCCGCAGGGACCACAGCTGATTTCAGCCTCCATCTGCTTCACCTTTGGATCCACAATAGCATGTGTGCCATGCCACACCTGGCTGTCCTCAGCCAGTGACCAAGCAGAGCAGGGGGTCCCAGAGTTAAGCCTATCTACCTTACATGGGGCTTTTCAGCAACTCCCCATCAGCCTGGTCCCTCTCTGTCACTGGTGTCAGCCTTCCCTCCCGTGCTGCAGGCTCTCCCACCCAGGTGCATTAGGACTTCTGTGGGGATGCTAGGCACTTTCGCTGCTATGGGTCTCTTTCTCCATAAAATATATTAAGAGTTGTATTTTATAACTGCATTCATATAAGCATGAACATAACCTTGGCTGGACTTACATTTGTTATGATTACATTCACTTTCTTCCTTCTGATTTTAAAATAAATAAAATTAAGATATTCTCATGGGCCCCTAAAAATGTCAGGGCTCCCAGGCACTGGGACTTCTATGCCTAATGGCTACACCATCCTGGGCCCAGGCTCCTCCAGCTCTCTCCCCTTTATCTTTCACAGACAGTTCCCCCAATCCCAGCTGAGTGTCTGCTTCCTGCAGGACCCGAACTGACATAGCCATGAAGCGGGAAATCAGTCTACCCAGGGTGAGGGGCACCTCCAAAGACTCCAGGAGACTCTCAGTGAATCTAGGAGACCTCACAAATCCACCTGAAATTATTCATTCTATTTCTGGAGTGCCCGTAACCGTGTTTAGAACAATGTCCCACACCCTGTCCCATGATAAATTTGTCTTTCTTACAGTTGACAGAGATCTGATAGCGTTCTTTAAAGGCTACTTACTCACCTCCTGTGTGGACAATATTTTCATCCCTGAATTTGCGGTTAAGTGCCTCATTAACAACCCATGCACAAGACACTAAGCCAAGTGAGCCACAATCACATTTCTGATACAAAACAACAGCAAACACAATGTGACCTGCCCAAAGTGAGTCAGAGAGGCAGCTGGGAGTCGGACCAGGACTGCTGACAGCAAGTCTCACGTAGAACCACTAGACGAGACCACATTCCGTTGCCCCCCCCCCTTTCCTCTCCATCATTCATTTGTTGCCAAAGTCGGGTATTATTTACTGACAATATGAGTAAGACTGTTTTTCACTGGGAAACAAAAGGTAGCTCATCATAAGTTTATCATCTCAGTTGAAGGGGCTGAGATGATTCAGAAATCACCAGGTGTCTGCCCCGGGAGGCTGAGTGTGTGTCATCGGGTATGATCTGCTCTGAGGAAGAGGAGCCAGTGGTTTCAGGGAGGGGTTGAACAGACACCATTTTGTGTAACTTTCCATGGGGAATGAAGAAGGTCACCTGGAGTCCTTGGGAAACTATGTTCAGTGTCTGGTATTATGAGAATTTTTCTGCCCAGCTCAATAAAGTCAACCCTCCTAACTGGTCTAAGGTTCTAGAGCTGCCAGGATCTCTAAAAGAAGCAATTTTTATCAGATCCTTTAAGTTTGAGTAGATGAAACTAGGTACAGATAGATCTTAGGTGAAAAGGATCCTGTAATCAACCAAATCGTTGGGGATCTGGTTGGAAGATCAAAACTCTGGGGGATGCCAGCCAAAGCTCAGCCCTGTTCCCCACCGACCCCCAATGGACCTCCACCCCCAGCATAATGCCTGCAGTGACACCACGAGTACACCAGCTTCTGAAGAGGACTTTCCTCCTTTCTTGCTGCAGACTTCTGTGTTAGCTCAACTTTCCATATGGAACCAGTGGCCCTCGGTAGTTAGCCATTTCTCATCAAATTAGGAAAAGAACTTTGAGGGCAGCTCCTGAACTTTTGTTTTCAAACAGTCTGGCTAACCGGCATTCCACAAAGATTGCCCTTGGCTTGGCAGCGATGCCAAAGGCATCCTCTGACTCAGCTGTGATTCGGCCCCGCTGGCCACGTTTGTGCTCCCGTTGCGATGTCCGCATCTGTGTCATGGTTGTCTGGACAAGCTGTCTCCTGGGTAAGGGGGCAAATCTGGTTTGAGGAAACATGCCAGCTGGTCTGTGGCCACCATGAGGAGACAACGCCTGGAGGCAGCAAGTTATCGTGCCTGCTCTCCCAGTCTACAGATCCGGCAGTTATCCTTACGAACACTGAGTTCCAAGGGTTTGGTAAGTTTTACTGTATACAGTCTGACTATACAGGACATGAAGTGAGGCTTCTCCTAGTTTCTGCTAAGACCTCAGTGCCAAGAACAATGGGCGCCAAGTACCTCTATTTTCTAAAGACTGGTGCTAGACCATCTGTGTTGAATGCACTGCTTTGTGGCAGACTTGGCGTCTAAGCCAGCTCTACGAGATTTAGATCACTTCACACCTCCAGCCTGTATATATGAGGCCAAGGAGGGACCAGAGAGATTGGAGACAGAGTTTCTTCCTAGAGAGTTGTCACGGAGCTGCGCTGTCATGTGTTTCCTTTTGACCTCCCAAGGGAACAAGAGGGGACCACTTCCCCTTTCCTACCCTGATCCAAGGGAAAGGGCTTAGGGGAACCACTTGCAGAGAGGGCAGGGGATGGAAACTACCCTCTAACCTCATCCCCACCCACACTTGCAGAAGTTTCTGTGTCCTGCGATTGCATTGGGCCTTGAGAGGAGGGTGGCAGGGTTATTGGGAGAACTTAGTCAGTGATGACCGGAATCTGTCGGGTACAGAGGCTGCGTACAGCACGAGGCTGTAGGGACTCGTGGAGGCAGAAGGGAGAGAAAGGGTTTTGCTGCCAGTGAGCTGTACTTCCAGAGACTGATGGGACAAAGACCTGAGTTTTCCCCAAGCCTAAGTGGGCAAGTCAGGAGGTAGCTGGGCTAGAGGACCGTAGGCATGGTGGTACCCCAACAGAAAGGGGCAGTGGGGTGTGCCTCCTAACAGGCCCTTGGGGGGATTCTTAGATAGCCAGTCAGGGCACACCCCTGTCACTAGTCAGGAGAGGAATGACCAGCATTTGGCCACCTACAGTGTGAAGAGCATCGACTCCAGATTAAACAGCACTGGTCACATCCAGCCTGTTGTCCTCTTCCCTTCCATTTCTGTTCCCCCCATCCTCCCTCCCCAACCCTAGAGGAGCTAGACACAGCACAGTGAAGGAGGAAGAGGAAGAAAAAGCAAAGGGAAGAAGTATGAAGAAACAAAGCCCAGTCCCTTCTCTCTCCTGCTGCTCTGTGCTCTGGTCTGGGGGAGGATTTGAACTGGCTGAGAAATTGGAGTTTTGCCTTGACGAACTTAATCCTCAAAAACGAGGCTGCTTGTTAATACCTGAAAGTGCCTGGAAAGCCAGGGTAAAGTCATCCAAGGACAGAGAGAGGAGACCCAGCAGAGAGTGCACAAAGGCAAAAGTAAGAAAATTAATAAAGTTACTTCTCTACTGAGTGCTTCTGCAATGAACCAAATGGATCAATGCTGAGAACGAATGAATGGGTGCGGTTAAGATGATGCTTGAACTCAATCTGAACCAAAATGAGAAAAGTGTCATGAGTTACAGAAAGATGCTCCATCCATCTCATAGTCTTTGATGTAATAAAACAACTCTGACCTTATTTTACATTTTGAAACCTTGTTCAGCTCCTACAGTGGCACCATATGTAGATCTGATTTTTAAAATCTCACCAAGGAAACAGATTTCCCTCATTATCTTTCTAGCAATATCTTCCTTTTGCTAAGGCAGGTGAGAAGCAGAAATAATCTGAGCTGTCAGTAGGTTATCCCCTGAAAGATTTTGTTTCATTTGATAAAATATTAACAAAGGGAAAAAGTCCATATGTGATGCATCAGAATTGAGTAGGATGGATAGAGATTGTCGTTCTAAGTGAAGTAAGCCAGAAAGAGGAAGAAAAATACCATATGATATCACTCATATGTGGAATCTAAAAAAAGAAAAAAGACACTAATGAACTCATCTACAAAACAGAAACAGACTCACAGACATAGTAAACAGTCTTATGGTTACCAGTCTTATGGTTACCAGTCTTAAGGGGTGAGAAGGGATAAACTGGGAGTTCAAGATTTGCAAATATTAACTACTATGCATAAAAAAGATAAATAAGTTTCTACTGTATACCACAGGGAACTATATTCAATATCTTGTAGTAACCTATAATGAAAAAGAATATGAAAAGGAATGTATGTATGTATATGTATGACTGAAATATTATGCTGTACACCAGAAGTTGACACAGCATTGTAAATGGACTATACCTCAATTAAGAAAAAAAAAAAGAACAGAATTGAGTAGGAAAAAGGAAGACAATATCCCATCCCTTCCAGTATTCCAAAGATGCCCCGCCATAATCTTACTACATTATTTTAGTCATTTCCACCATTAGATAAGAATTTGGAGACAAAGGGCTCATCTGAAAAATCTGACTCACTGTTTGGGGCAGTTAAAACCACCCAGCCAAACGAAGGAAAACATATATTCACATCATATTTTTCAGATATTACATTCGCTATTTCCCTTTTCTACACCGCAGAGGCCAGAGGCCCCAGGGAAGACTTTCTCCAACCCTCTCGGCAGCTCTGAAGTTTCTGAGCAGGCACACAGCATCCCTCGGCCCTGCTCTTTGCTTCTCCAGTTTTCACCCAAAAGCAAAGGCATCAGCTGCTTCAAGGATACAAACGGACAGGGGATGTGTTTACATAGAGCAAAATCTGCTTCTGTGGGCAGACATCTGAACCACTGAATCTTTACTTTGCCACCCAAATTAATGGAGCTTAGGGAAAATCAATACACCCATAGAAGGCAAGTGTAATAAGGAAGGTAACCTCTCTCTTGTTTAGAGCATGAGGATTTCCCCCTGAAGAGTGATCCTGGTCAAATCTTTGAGTCATATGAGCAGAGAGCTTTTCAAATAAAACATTTTAGAGTATTTAGAAGTCATCTTTTTTAGCCCTATCCTCTGAAGGGGTAAGTCTTACATAACTTACATAGGAGTCTGGGCATGAGGAGTATGAGTGAGTGTGTGTGTGTGTGTGTGCGTGTGCGTGTGCGTGTGCGTGTGCGTGTGCGTGTGTGTGTGTGTGTGTGTGTGTGTGTGTGTGTTGGCTAAGGACTGCACAAATAATCACTCCATAAGTTGAAGAGAGGTTGAAGTGAAATAGAGAAGGGTTGGGAGAAGGCAGTGGAATGTGGGCATCCAGGCTTCCTGCAGGTCATAAGCAGAAACATAACCTAGGATTTAGGGCATCCTCTGCCACCAGCATACACCCCAGCATTCTCAAAGACTCCCCAAAGGTCAAACAACCCGTACACTCTCATGCCTGCCACCTCTGCATATGCTGCACTTATTTTCTCCTTATCCGTCTTGCCAAATTCCTGCTCTGATATTACTTCCTGCAGAAAGCATTCCCTGAACTCCCAACGCCTAGGCAGTCTTTCACTTTTCTGTGGTCTGTATCACTTATTTCATTCCCCTATTAATCACACATCACTGTGCATGTTTACATAGCATTTCAGTATTTGAATATTTTGAGAAATACCATTGTATACATTAACACAGAACTATATTAAAGGCACTGAGAAGTCCTGAAATAAAGGAATCTGTTTAGTTTTCTTTTGTTCAGGGCTTCCCCAATTTATTTGATCAGAAGAAGGGCTATATTTGTATGAAGATTATTATACTCAAGTACTGGTATTCCTGGGAACAGCACTTTGGAAGAGTTCGTTCCTATGATCTCTTTGAGGTTGGTGACTGTTTTTGTACCACCAGGATATGCAAGAATACCTGACGTATAAAGAGTGCTTAGTATGTGTTTGTTGAATGAATGAATGAGTGATCCATGAAGGAGCCTCATTCAGCTGTTTAGACTCTGACCAGGGTGACTACAGAATCTGGTGGATTGCTGGAAGGGAGGTAAAATTCTCCCTAGATTCCCTCCCTTCAGGCACAGGGGCACCCACTTCTTTAGGCCTTGGTATTGACATCAGGGAACTAAGCAGTGCAGGTAGGCAAAGCTGCCTGCCTTTGGGGGCAGGTTTTAGAATAGCCAAGGAAAAAGAGGAAAGATAGGAAAAATTGAGAGAAGATGGGGTGGGGAGAGGGAGTGGAGAGGAGAGAGGCGAGTGCCTATGGCAGGGGTGACGCACCGGCTACCACCAAGTCACAGTGTTCCTCGGGATGGTCACATCATCATACTTATCTCTGGGTGCGGATGTTAGAAAATCTCCTGGTCAAGATATTAGAAAAGCCAGGTCCTCTTTTTCTCATTCCTCAGTCCCTTTACTCCTCCTTTTTCTTTTTCTAATTCCAAATGCAGTATGTTTATATATTCTCAGGAGGGATCCAAAGCGTTTTTGAAATAGATCTCACTGGGTGGTAAATTTGGAGATTTTGATGTATAAATTTGATGTATAGCATTAGGTAAAGAGAGAAGAATAAAATATTAGAACTCAAAGGCATCTTAGGGAATACGGAATTCAAATTCTTCATTTGGAAACAGGCCAATAAAGAGCCTGAGAAGTTAAGGGATTACCCAAAGCCTTGCAGGGCATTTGGTCCTATTCAAAATGTCCATGGAGATATTAGGTCCACACCAAAGGTCCTTGATATTTGGTTCTGTCCAAAACCATCTGGCATGGACCAAATATGCTTATGGATGTTTCGGAGAGGACTAAATTTCAAAGATCTTAAGGCATGGATCAAATGTCTAGACAAGACCAAATGTCTGCTAATCACCCACAGTAATACAGTGCTCTGATGAGTGGGTCTGGAGCACAAGCCTTCTGACTCCTAGCCTGATTCTCCTTCTCTGTCCCTTGTTGATGCAAATATGGTCAGAATGTTCTGTGGTCACAAATGAGATTGAGGAAGAACTAGGGGTGATATGTTCTTTAAAGGATGGATTACACTCATGCAACATAGTCAAATGGATGATTTGACACTAGTCCGCAGGTGTGTTCTCTCTCAAGACATATGTGTTCTCCCAGACAGCTAGTCCTCACCATCACTGAGAATGAAAAGTGATGCATTGAACAAACAGTCATTAGATTATGACATTGCTTACCCAGAGGATCTGACTTTGGAACTAATTTTTAAGTGATTTGGGAAAAGTTCTCTGACACTTCCCCATACTTAAGCTTGTACCTCTGTGATAAGGACACAAAGGGTTATTGCAATTTTAATGATTAGTCTTTCAAGATTTTCTCTCCTCTTTGCACTAGGATTTTAAGATATGATAGAAAACAGTCTCAAAATCAGCCTATTTCCATAAATTAAGAAAATGTCATCTGGCATTTCATTTTGAAACCCCCAACACATTGTTAGTTGTTTTATTCATTTAAACAAAGGTTTGAAGAGGGAGTAACATTATACTGTTTTGACTTAACCCAATTGTCAATTAAAATACCTATACAGATACATGGGTTAATCTGTCATGGCAGGTTATCATCCACTCAACACATTAACACTCATTTTAAGTGTGGGTCCCACAGTGGCCCCAAGTGGAGGGTTGTGTGTCTTTAGGATCAAAATATGGATATATATGTAGAAACTCAAATCTTTTGTCATTCTCCAAAAGCGCTAAACCTTACTTTGAAAAGAAGGAAAACTTTTTTGTCTTTCTTCCAATCTCAATTCCATATGTAAGTGACTACAGATGCACCTGGGGCATTTTTTGTTCTCTTGTTCTACGTTTCAATCCTCCATCCACTGAGATATTCCCCATCTGGTTAATCAAGCTAAAACATTGCTGCGATTGCATCTCTCTTCTCAAAGACCTCCAATGGCCTCCCATGGTCAGTAGAATAAAGTTAAGATCTCTTTCCTGGCATTCAAGGCCTTTTAGAATTTTCCCTTCTCACTGCTTTCTCAGTCGCATCTCTCCCTCAGCTACCCCTCGCAATTATCACCATGTTTTGTTGCTCCTGCCGTCTCTTACCTCTGTCTGTCAAAATCATGCCCAACCTCCAAATATACTTGATTTCTCTCATCATGTTTTCAGAGGATCCAAGCAGGATCCCTCTTGTCTGAATATCCAGCACATTTTTTTTTCTTTTTTCTTATTTTTGGGTAGGGAGCACTTTTAAAACACTCAGCACATACTACTTTGTCTTACATCCCTTTGTGGTAGACATCTTTTTCTCTTTCTCGAATGTATGTTCCTTGAAACTGGGCAGGAGCTATTGTCATTTTAATTGCCATTTTTCCAGTCATACCTAATACAGGGTCAAATGAACAAAAATGCTAGATCCAAAGTTGGCTTTGTCTTAAACAGGTAAGTCATGAGAGAATCCAACCTTTCTTCTATACAGTTACTTATAAACATTTTGCTCTATGAAACCTGAATATGTTGAAAAAGAAAAGGAACATACAAAACAAAAGTTTGCAAAGCAGAAGTTAGATAACTGGGTCTGACCTAAAGATGTGTTTTCTTGGTCTATTCACCAACTTAAAAAATTGGGGGAAATTTCACAGAAAACCTCTGCCTTCCTGATTATTCTCAGAAAATCGAAAGATCTGGCCCCCTGGACTTACAATCTCACATGGCAGCAATTAACTGAAGCTGAGTATTCTTTGTACACGGTCTGGGCTCTCTAGTTTGCCACAGTCCTCACCCAGCTGACATGTCACTCTCTTTATACCATCTGCTTGACTCCTTTAGGAAACTGAATGTGAGACCCTGGATATAAAGGAGACAGGACAGGACCAAAGAGAACAATCAGGACAGGATAAAGACTGCCCAGAGCCAAGATAAGCTGCAGGATGGACACTTAAAAAAAAGTTGGAGACATGGTTAAAAAATATTCATATGAAGAGAAACTACAGTGAATGAGGAATGAAGTAAAGAACATAAAAAGTTGTCATGTTTTCAGGCAACTGAGGGGACACACCATCAGCAGCAGCAATTTATTGGGACTGAGCAGATCACCTCAATATCCACATGGCAAAGGACTGAAAGGGGAAAAGCTACTGTTTGCCGCAGGACCAACATTCCTATTCTGTTCTTGATGGAAAGCTAGTCACCAGAATCTTCTCATAAGTCAACAAGAACTTAGAATTGAGGACGAGAATGTCTTGCAATCGTGGGGAGACCTAGGCTTTTATGCTCTCAACCAACGTCCAGGTGAGAGCTGCCATAAACCACTGGGGAGCAAGCCCTCACCCTCGTCCCCCTTCTGTGAGACTTCCTCCTCCACGTCCACTTCTCACTGACAACCTCTCCTCTCCGTTTCCCCTGCAGAGCAGCAGCCCACTTGGTCGCTAGGGGGCCCTGTTAGACACCACATGCAGGACTCATGGTTGGTATTGGCTCACCTCCCCACCCCTTGGGAGGTTTGGAAGGACTTGTTCCCATCATTCAATCTATTTTCAATGAAAAGAAACCTAGAGTTATTCCAGCCTTGTCTTTAGAAATAAGAAGTATTGAACAACAAACACAGGGAAGTAAAGCATAATATGGAAATGGCAAAACAGCAAGACGAGGTCACAAGTGAAGAGAAGCCTTAAACATTAACATGTATAAGATAGATAAACAAGGACCTACTGTATAGCACAGGGAACTATATTCAACTTCTTGTAGTGAGCTGTAATGGACAAGAATCTGAAAATATACATGTCTTTGTGGATATGTACAACTGAATTGCTTTGCTGTACACCTGAAACTAACATTGTAAATCAACTACACTTCAATAAAAAATAAGGACTAAAAAAAAAAAAAAAGCAAAGCCTTTAACTAGGTGGCCTTCTCCTGAGTTATAGAGCTCACGTCTGCAGCTGTCGCTAGCTCATGGCTTACTCTTCCCTCCTCTTCCACCAGGTTCTTGGTCCCGACTCACCCTCCTCTCTCTCCCTCCTTCTCTGTGGACAGAGGCACAGTCAGGCCAAAGCAGGGGAAATGGCTCAAACAGTTATCCTGGAAAAGGGACTCCACTTGTCCCCAGCTCACCCAGTTCACTCTTGAAGGTGTGATCCTGCGGGAGAACGGAATGGGAGTTCCGAATATTTCCTCCTCCAACAAACCAGTTCACGTTGGGGTTCCAGCGGTTCACAAAGCCACAGAGATGATTTTCTTCAAAGTCACATTCTGGCAGAAGAGGAATGAAAAGACACTTCGCAGAGATGCAGTTATGCCTGTGTACACCCAGACCCACTGCAGTGTGCTCTTAGATATTCAGATATGTTTCTCACTCCCTTTGACCACTGGGACCTTCGTACCAGGACCCCTGGACGATGTTGGTCAAGAAGAGAGATCCTGTATAGAAGAGTGACTATAATCCATCATTGCTTCTTTGGATTGTGGCCCTTCCTCTCACTAGCCATGTGGTTTGCAGTATGACTCTCTTAGCCTCCATTTCCTTATATGTGAAATGGGCAGAACACCCCCTCCCCCGCATGGGGCTGTTGTAAGTGTGGACAGACGCCCGCACAGTGCCAGGCACAGGGTTAGTGCCTCGTGTATCAGCCAACTCTGTTTCAAAGCACTGTTGAGAGCTGTGCTCTTAGCTCCAGAAATTTTATCCACCACCTTTCTGGTAGCACAGTCCCCCATCCCTTTCTCCCTTGATGGCAGACTAGATACTAGCTAAAGGCTAAGGGGCATGTTTTTAGACACTAAAATCCTCTACTTTTCTTATAAGCAAGAACCCAGTCAGAATAGTTGGCACAGGAATATCTTAGGCCAGGGGTCCTTCTGCAGCTACTAAGTGGGAAAAAAAGAGACAACAAGGAGACTTCCTTCCCCTTTTCAGTAGCATTGCCATGTTTGCACAGATAAATTGTTCCCAGTCAACAGACTCCTTTAGTGGGAACAAGAAACTCATAAGCCAGTTCCTCCACTGATGTCCATAATGACCAATTGAAAATGTGAAGGATGATTGTGTTGGTCATCTCCATATCCACCCACCTTTTCCCACCCTGCTCCATCCTCCAGAGGTTGCCCTGTATGGACTTGTATGGGCTTCCCACTGAATTTGACCAATGGAAAGTAGAAGGAGAACGAGTTGGGGGTGTTTATTCCTCCAGCTCCCTCCCTGCCAGGTTGCCGCGAGTTGGCTGTGTCCCTTTATTGAGGGACCACACAGCTACTGTCCCCAGGTTCTGGAAACCCCTCCTCCCTTGCCCCTGCAGACCTAAAGATGTTGATGGTTCCTGAGTCATCACTCTGACTAGTGCTGGATTACTACTCTATCTTTGGCTGGTTTCCTTCACCTGCCCACACCTTTGCAGTCCCTTTAGTGAGTTTTTCTCAAACTACTCAGGTTGAATGTACTCTGTTTTCACTTTCCTGCCAGGATTCCGACTGTTAGAGTTATCACTGTGCTTTTGCATTAGCAAGCATTGAACATTTTTAAGGTTTTCATTTCCAACTTTTCCACTCAGCATTCGCCAACCATTGCCCAATATTTGGTGCCAAAGGCTGCCGCAGAGTAAAATAAAAAGCCAGTTATTTCTCAATGTGCCAGACACTATTCCGAGCACTTTAAATGTATTAATTTATTTAATACTCAAACAACCCCATGAGGTATGTACTATTATTAACCTCATTTTACAGAGGAGGAAACAAGAGAAGCAAAGATAGTGCACAGAAAGAAAGGTGACGTGAGAGTGAGATCACCCAGGTCAACAGGATAAAAGTATCAACACTCAAGGAGAGTGTGTAGCTCAGTGATAGAGCATGTGCTTGGCATGCATGAAGTCCTGGGTTCAATTCTCAGCACCTCCATTAAGAAAAATAAAACTTAAAAAACAATAATCTTTCATCAATCAATCAATCAATCAGCACTCTTTTTGTTTTTCAAACAAACAAGAAGTCATCAAATAATTTGAAGAAAGGAAATGAACATTTTTGAGTGCCCAGGACTGTGACAATCACCTCCATATCCATGATCTTTTAGTACTCACAACAATCCTATAAGGGAAGTATTTTATCCCCATTTTGCAAGTGAGAGGCTGCGGGGCGCAGCGTGTGGACCGAGCCAGCAGGTGGCGCTCCACCAGGTGTGTCGGACTCAAGTCTGTGGTGTGTCCGAGACCCAAGCAGCCAGCACTAAGATGCTGCAGGGAGGCTCAAGGAAGGAGACACAGTCTAAACTCATTGTATCTGCAGAAAATGGTCACAATTCCAGTCTGTTTTCTTTCACTTCCATTAGCATCATCACTGGCAGGTCAAACAAGAGAAGCGAGACTCGGAATTAGCAAAGGCTCTTTTTTGCTTAGAATCCTCTGTGACTCCCCTTTCTTTTCCTCTCCAGAGCCATTCAGCCTCCAAGTACTGTCAGTGCTGAAAAATCTGTCAAATCTACCACCTTTTTTCCTACCCCACTGCCAACCCCAATTTTATTTTATTTTATTTTGGGGTTGGGGTGGGGAAGTAATTAGGTTTATTTATTTACTTCCTTATTTTTTAATGGAGGTACTGAGGATTGAACCCAGGATCCCCTGCATGCTAGGAATGCACTCTACTACTGTGCTATACCTTCCCAACTGCTGACCTCAATTTTAGACCCTAGTTATGTTGCCTCGGTAAGGTCACAATCACATCCTAGTGGGGTTTTCTATCTCTTACATATTTTCAACTCATTTTCCATGTGGCCACCGGATTCATCATCTGAAAATGCAGCTGCAGGCATCTTCCCCGCTGACTGACTTTTAGCGCCTCCCAACCACAGAATTCAGGAATCCGAGCTCCACAGCTGGGATCTAGACTCTTTCGTGTAATGGAGTCCCTTAGCAGCCCTGATTCTCACTTCAAACACTACTCAGCCTCTTGCCTTTGCCGGGACCGCTCTGTGCTTTCTCCCCACTGAGGTCCATCCAGACAGTGCTTTCCTTCCTGCCCTGCTCCTCCACCTGCCAGAATTCTACTCTTTGAAACTCTGGCTCAAATGTTTCTCCTGTATCAGTCCTGTCCGACTTCCTCCCCTCCTCCCTGCATCTCCACAGCAAGCCTTGTCCTTCTCCAGCAGAACTGATCGTATATAGAAACAGCTTCAGCAGGAGACAAATAGAAGGTGAGTGTCTTCTCTGTACGCCTCTCAGAAGCTGGCACATCACAGGCTGCTAACCAACCCTGTTCAAGTGGAATCTAAGTGACAATGTGATTACCAAGAAGGAGCAATGGTGTGTAAGAGAGAAATGGAGCAAAGTGGGGAAAGGAGGTAACACAGAAGCAATACGATGCCCGCTTTTCTGGCAAATGCTACAAAAAGCTGAATTTGCAGCAAACTGGACATTGTTTGTATTAGAATATGTTGAGGTTAAGGCGGCAACTCAGGTGACAGTTACTGCACCTACTTTTTTTTCATTAACCCAGCCAGGCCAGGCAAACTCTAAGGGGCCTTCCTATGCTCAAGACTGAAAAACTACAAATGACATTCAAATGAACAAAATTCAAAATTCATTAAGCAGTGTAGTTTATAAACTACTCTGCCTTTAGGATTGATTCAATTCCCTCTGGCAACAGTAGATTTTCAGAAAAGCTTCACGTTCTGCCACAATGAAAAAGAAACCCACTCACCAATACAGTAGCCAGTTGTCATCTTGATTTCAAAGAGTGCAATGCTGGCTGTATTTCCCTGTCCAAGCACACCTTCTATTAAAATCTGCACAACACATGTGGAGAAGAGAGTCAGACTTCAAAACACCCCATGTCCTTGTTCAGTGTTTCAGTTACAGTCAGGAGCTCTTCAGCAAATCAAGGCAAAATGAGATTGTCTGTCTCAGCTAATTGCTATTAGATGGTGGACTTTATTAAAAGAAGGCATGTGTGTGTATGTGCATGCATGTATACAAAGGCATACACATCTTCTCAGAACTTTGAGGTGAGCAAGGTGTCCTCTTTCAATATATTTTCATTTTTTTATTATAGTTAATGTTTTGTTCAAAATTTATAGCAAACAAACCATTAGGAAGATAACGTAAGCACATGCTACACACAAATTAGGAGGATGAAACAAAATTGTAAGAAATGAAAATGTTCCCTAAAGCTTACTGGAAAATAAATTTCCATTGAAGAGGTTGGTTTGAGCCCCATTTAGGTTCTTACAGAAGTCCCACTTAAATAGACAGAAAACATGGTTACCAGTGGGGAGAGGGGAGAGTGGAGAGAGAAAATGGGAGTTCGGGATTTGCAGATACAAACTACTGTATATAAAATAGATAAATAACAAGGTTCTACTGTATAGCACAGGGAACTATATTCAATATCTTGTAATGGCCTATAATGAAAAGAATATGAAAAGGAATTTATATATTATTCTATGATGCATTTCCTGTAAAACATCACATCCTAACAACAGGAGATAACTAACTTCAATGGCAGAAGTTTTCATAAGATCTCAGCATAACATAAAGCCAAATAACAAGCCCTGCACCTGAATTCCACCTACTTTGAATTTCTTGGGACTGTTCTGCAAATCCAGGCTGGCTATGAGCCAGCTGTCTGAAGGTTCCTTGGCTGACCAAAGCAAGCGATCAAAGCTTTCATCTTCGTATCTCACATAGAGGTTCAGCCGGCTGGGAACTGATGGAGACCCCAAGGACGTGGTTATCTGGTAGACCAATCGGAGGCAGCTCCATTCCTCAGCCTGTAGGTCAGAACTTAGCAGCACAGCTTTCTCCCCTTGCTTGGCAAAGGAGGTGTCCACATAAATGTAATGGCCTGAAAAGAGAAAGGGACGCAGGTAAGAGATCAATCTTCTGTTCACAACACAGGAAAATATACAACTGCACTGCAGTAAATCTGAGGGCAGACACAGCCTGCAGATGCTTTTTCTTGGCCCACTGAATGTTGCCTGAACACAGGATGTCTGCTTCTGGTGAAAAATCAGCAGGTCCAGCAACACAGAGGCTACTTCCCCATGACATATGACAAAACAGTCCAGAACTGGGGAGTGTTGCCTCTTTGGAGAGTGGCATGTGGGCTCCATTTTGCCACAATCTGCACTCCTCCCTATTACCTCCTGGCATTGAAGCCAAGTGTCTGTTGCCTGTATTACCTTCTAACAGGCCCATTTAGCACATTGCACTCATCTTCCCAACCCCTATAGGCATATGAGTTTGAGAATCCGGCTAAGGGGCTTCAGACTCTGGAGGAGCAGCTTTCATCTGCTGGAGTCAGAACACCTTAGTGGGCTTCTTCCCCTTCCATAGCTACCCTTATACGTAGTGATTCCATCTGCATTCAACTTGCATCATTAGAGTAGATTAAATTGATTTGGTTCCCTCAGATCTTGGCTCTAAGGCAGAAAAAGTTCATTGTAAGCTAATTTTGAGTTAGGCATGAGACTCTTCTCCTCTAGACTCTTCCAAGACCAAATCTCATAATTCTGACAACTAAATGAGAAAGCACATGCAAACCATGGAGGACAGGGCTTGGAAATCAGTAGACACACTGGCACCAGCAGTCATCATTTCCTTCTCCTCCAGCCCCTTGTCCCCTACCTCACTCCCTCCTTCCTCCCCTTCCCTTCTGTCTTCTCCTTCCCTTTTCTTCCATCCTCCTCCCCTTTTCTTCCATTCTCCTCCCCTTTTCTTCCATACTCCTCCCTGACTCCTTTCCTTCCTCTTTCTTCACTCCTCTTCCCTTCTCCTGCCTCTCTCCCCTCATTCTCCTAATATCGACAAGGGGCGCTCTGCTGACTATATCAGGATGCAAAATGGCATTTCTATGACCAAATAAATAAATAAATAAATAAATAAATAAATAAATAAATAAATAAATAAAAATTGGTTCTAAGAACTCTCACGTGAGCCTTGCAAATCTGACTCTAGTCACTGGCCTCCTGTAACAGTGATCTGACCTGCCTGTGCGTCTTGGGGCCCCACCACCTTTCTGACCTGCACCCTCGTGCTTGCTCAGAGGTTCCCACGATCATGGCCAGCATCAAACTAGCAGTCTTCTATCATGTAACCACCCACCGACCCCTTGCATTTTGGACTAAATTCTTACTGAAAAGGCCCTAGAAGGCCTCTTTGATTTGCTTGATGTTTCTAGCCCCTCCCCCCATGCTTGTTGCACCAAAAACGGATCCTAGCCGGGATCCTGAAGCAAGTGTGGACAGGCCCACAGCAGCTCAGCTGATGACCATCCTCACAGTTAGGGCATTGTCTTCCAGAAGCCTCACTTGCTTGTGAAAGCTTTCAAGATCAAGATCTCTCTCCAGCTGGCAGTCTTCTTAACATAGCAACCACTCAGTCGGTGCAAACAGTAACTGCTTCTGGATGCCAACCCAGGCCCCCTCTATGGATAAATCTGGCCCTTGCAGAAATCACCACCAACACCATAACCTCCTACGTACAGTGAACACTCATGATGAACCAGGTGCTGTTCTAAGTGCTTCACATGCACTTACTAGCTGCAGGGCCTGTCGGGTTTTGAAACGCTAAGCTGGGGTTCTCAATGCCAGCCTTTTTTGGAAATATCACGTTGGTTCATTGTGACATGAGGGAATGTAAAAGTGCCATCCTCCTTTCCCCACTCTGCTATTCCCCCAAAAGAAGAGATTCTAAGCAGGCTGGTCGTGGGGTAGAGAGGGGATGGGAATTGGGGGAGATCCTGAGAGCACTTCAGTCCCTTTCTGAGGAAGGAGAGAGCTGATCCATGGAGAACGGAAGAGGAGAGAAACAAAGAAAGTCCCTGCTGTGTCCTATGAAGGCTCACATCGTCTGCCAACTTGGCTGGCAGGTGAGGCCCACTTCTCCCTGGGGCACCTGCCCAACTCCTCTCCCTCCTCCTTTCCCCATTCTAGATGGGAACAACTCACAACAGTGGCTCTCAGACTTGAGCCCAGAGTCACCTGGAGTGCTTGTTAAAACACAGATTGCTGGGCTCACTCCTAGAGTTTCTGATCCAGTATGTCTGGGGTGATGCTGCACTTCTAACCAGCTGCATTTCTGGAAAGTTCCAGGTGATGCTGACGCTGCTAGTCTGGGGACCACAACTGGAGGACCTCTAATTTACAATGTCTGACAGAGAAAGAGGACCGCTTCTCAGGACATTTATCATCTGTCAAAGAAAGGGCAGGCATGGAGGTAGCATATAAAGAAGCGGGGGGACAGTTTTACTTGGACGTAAAACTCAGACTCAAGTAAATGTGTGTTATAGTAGGCACAATGAGTCCATCTACTGGTGATTATCTTGATTTTTCAGCAAATGCCATAAAAAATCTTTCTTGACATAGTCTTTTACTATATCAGATTTTATTATAAGCATATGCTAATACTCTCATATTAAGAACCTTTGCGAACACACAGTATATAAAATGTATTATTTATAATACCTTGATATTATACAGTATGAAAGTCAGTGCTATTTACTGAGTGATTCTGACATCTCAGCCATAAATATGGGCTATTTCAAAACACTGGGATTTTGCATGTAAACTACAGACCTCAAAGTCACTTTGAGGTCATGCTGTGTGGACATACCTATTAGCTGCATTACAGTTCATCCAATGATTTATCCACCCAAGTGGTTTTGCATCCACTCAGCAGAACAATGCATTCTCCTAGATCAAATAACAGCACATGTGCTACCCACCTCTCCTACCACTGCCAAGCTCAAAACAGATTTGGTTAATTAATCACTACATTTTTTTCTGCCCAGCCTGGATATAGCCTCAGAATCCTTCTATATATAGTGCTCCATGTAAGCACTAGCAATCAATCTGAGTTGACAACTGAGTTGGAACTATTTGAACTATTTGTTATCCTTGCTTGTGGTCATGTTAGAGTCAAGCCAAACTAGAAGGAATGTGGTACATTTTGAAGAAGTTTTAGAAAATGAAGAAAGAATGAGGAAGATACTGATATCAGGGATGGTGCCTCTCCCTGGACTGTCACTAATAAAAATTGCTAACCTAGAACAAATTGATAACATTTTTGGTGAGTTGTTTCTTCTGACATTACTAAAAATACACATTTCGCCACTTAGAGAGTTAATGAAGTTTCCTTTGTGTATGAAAATATTTCATTTATTCCAGCCTAATGACACTGACATCTGGCATTTAATCTTGGACATAATTTACATACAATAAAACTCACCCCTTTAATGCAGTTCAGTGGCTTTTAATATACTCACAAAGTTGTGCAACCATTGTCACTATCTATTTCCAGAATCTTTTCATCACCCCAAAAGGAAATCCCATAAGGTCATTTCTCATTTTTCTCTTCCCCTACCTCTGGAAACCACGAATCTACTTTCTGTCTATGTGGACTTACCTACTCTAGAAATTTCATATGAAGGGAATTTTATAATATGTGGCCTTTTGTGACTGACTTCCTTCAATGAGCACAGTGTCTTCAAGGTTCATCATGTTGTAGCATGTATCAGAATTTCATTCTTTTTTGAGGCTGAATAATATTCTATCCTATGGATATACCACTATTATTTATCCACTCATCAGCTGGTGAACACTGGACTGTTTCCACTTTTTTGGCTAATATGACTAATGCTACTATAAACATTTGTGTACAACTTTTTATGCAGACATAAGTTTCAATTCTCATAGGTATATGCCTAGGAGTGGAATTAGGTCATATGGTAACTCTGTGTTTGACATTTTTGACGAGCTGCTGAACTGTTTTCTAAATTGGCAACAATATTTACATGTCCACTTGCAATGTAGGAGAGTTTAATTTCTCCACAAGTTCACCAACACTTGCTATTGCCCATCTTTTTTTTTTCATATACAGCCATCTTAGTAGTAGATGTTAAGTGGTATGTAATTGTGCTTTTGATTTGCATTTCTCTAATGACAAATGATGAAGAGCATTTTTTATGTGCCTATAGGTCATTTATACATCTTCCTTGGAGAAATGTCTATTTAAGTCCTTGGCCCATTTAAAAATTTTGGGTTATTTATCCTTTTATTGTTAAGTTATAAGAGATTCTATATAATCTGGATACTAGATGTTTTGGGATATATGATTTGCAAATTTTTTTTTTACTATTCTGTAGGTTGTCTTTCCACTTTCTTATGGTATTCTTTGAAGCACACAAGTTTTTCATTTTGATGAAGTCAAATTTTATATTTTTCTTTGGTTGTGTGTACTTTTAGTATCATATTTAAGAAGTCATTGTCTAATTTAAGGTCATGACAGTTTACACCTATGTTTTCTTCTAAGAGTTTTCTAGTTTTAGCTCTTACATTTAGATCTTTGATCTATTGTGAGTTAATTTTTGCTCATAAAATTGTCTTGGCACTTTTGTTGAAAATCAATTGAGCATAGACATAAGGGTTTATTTCTGAACTCTCAATTCTATTCCATAGATCTATGTTTCTCTTTATGCCACTACCACACAGACTTGCTCACTATACATTTATAGTGGTTTTGAAATTGAGAAGTGACAGCCTTCTGACTTTGCTCTTCTTTTTCAGGACTGGTTTGACTATTCTGAGTCTCTTGCATTTCCATATAAATTTAAAGATAAGGGTAGAAATAGGGTAAGTTAAAATACCACAGAGTTCACTGTTCTGATACTCAGTCAATCTTTTCCTGAATAAATGCTCCTGAATGTTGCAAGTCTTTGGTTAATTTCAAGTTCTTAAAGAGCTGATTTTGACAATTGTTGCCAGTGTTTTTATTGCTTTTATGAGGAGAGGGTTTTCTGAAGTCCTTACTCCACCATTCCTGCTGATGTCACCCCCTTTTTCAACTTTTTAAATAAATAAGAATAGAAAACAATGCTTCAGAGATGTTGAAGTAAACACATACAAGTAAGTAAAAGGCAAAGGATGGCAGAAATCACGTGTGGATTGGGTTGTGTCACTATGACACATTGGGCCAAGGATCTGGGGGAAAGTTACTAGCCACAGTATTGAAAACATGATGACGGGAAGGAAGGATCCTTTTCAAACACTGCTGCTTAGATAATTTGAACTAATTTATGAGACAGTTATTGGGAATGATAAGATCTTTATAAGGGGTCAGAAAAGGGCCATAAACTTCCAAATAGATTTTTTTTAAAGTAAGTCAGCGATCAAAACCAGTAATCAAATCATTCTGCCACAATGATCAGGTTCCACATGCCTCAGGGTCTGAATGTGTCTTCCAGTCACAGGCAGGCATCAGAAAACAATAAGGGAAAAGGCTTTTCTGTTTCAGTGAAGGCAGACATAAGGAACTGAGCTGTGGGGTCACACCCAAATGCTAGACATATCTGCACAGCTAGAGCCCAATGTATTAATGACTTCCAGTACCAAGACACAGTGTGATGGTTCTAAATCCCAGGCCATCACTATGGTGATATGGCCAGGGAGTAAATCATAGGGGACTTCTTGGTATCCCTGAAATCTTTTTTGCTAATGAATGTACTGTTATTCAGGTGTGGTGATCATGCCAAAGTGACTGAATGGTGCAGAGCACCCCACCAAGGATTTGTAAAGTATAACCTTGGCTTAAAATTTCACCATGCATGTGCTAACTGCATCATTAGTTTCTTTATCAGCAAAATAGTAATAATAAACAGTGGAGTCCTATTACACATACGTTCAATATTTGGGAAATCACCTCAACATACTCCGAAAAAAAAAAGCAAAAAACCAAGTGAAAACAATCCAACCACTGCAATACACACATATTTGTATGAAATAAGTTTTTCATATGAATAGCTACTAAATGAAATATTTTACGTATTTCCAACACAAAAAGGAAGATTGGCTGTATTGCACATAGACATGGTATAATATAGAGAAAACCGTGTATGCTATACTCTGTGCAATTTAAGGAACTTTCAAGGACAATTTTGATGGTATCCAATTTTTACTTTTCATGCTGACTTTAGAACGTAAAGCTCAAGTGAGAAATGACTTCATATCTACAGGGTTGTTGTCAGAACCCGATGAAAATAATGTATATAAAAATCCTGTGTAAAGTGTAATGTTACTTGTCAATTATTTCTCTTCTCATCATTGGGGGAGGAGTCCTTTAGTTGTTCCAGAGATAGTGAGAAATTTATATTGCCTTCTTACTTTTTTTCCATTCTGGTTCAGAGATGATATTTGTTCAGGTAACAGACCAGCAGCACATCTGCAATGCTGATATAGGAACAGTCTTCATTCCTTTCAACTTAATTGACTCTTTGATATTGAAATCTATGCCTTTGTCCTCTTGAGCACTGGGGCTGTCCTGACTACCCATCCTCGGCAGTTCCCCTCCTCACACACTCTTACCCAGGACTAACCATCATCTAAAGTAGAATTCAGTATATTTACCCCTGATCTGATTCTGGCTGAAACCTTGAGACCCAGGTCTGATAACAATGCCTACGTCTCTATTTGTTTAGCTCTTGGTATCTCGCGTGTCTAAGAAAAGGACACTGCCTTCTTTTTGGCAGCTTCCTTCCCAGGGCTGAAGTCCAGTCCCTGAACTCAGGCGAGGATCTTCTTACCAGATTTCCTGAATGCCTTACTGCCTGCCTGTCTGGGTTGGGTCCTGTCTGTGGAAGCATATGGTGGAGTGGTTAAAATCGTGTGGTTATCACTCCAGCCAGATGTTGACTCAAGTCCCAATCACACTACTTACATATCACTTTCAACTTACACTATCTGAGACCCACTTTTTTCACTGGTAAAATGAAGTTTCTAAAATGCTTACTTGGTAGAGTTTTAAAGAAGATTAAATAAGATAATGTAAGTAAAGCTCTTAGCACAGTGCTAAAGGGCATGTGGTAAGCACTTAATAAATGTTAGTTTTTATTTTTCCAAATATCTGATCAGCATGATTTTCCTGATGGCTAACCCATCTCATCAACTCATGTTGGAACTCCCTGATATTAACTGCTACTTGTTCTGCTTGCTCCCATTGTCCTGCCCTTCTGACTCCAACTTCTGCCCACTGTACAGAAGAGCCACATGCAGTCTATCCATTCTCCCGGGTGCCTGCTCTACTACTGTGGACACAGCTTTTTCTAGGTCCCAGCCCCTCCCAGTCTGTTCCATCCCACTGCCCAGCTGCATTTTCTGTTGTGACAATCATCTTTAGGATCCACCAGCTGATCAAAGCAGGCTGGATAATAATATATGCAAAGCATCTGGTAAAGGCTCATAAAGTATTTTGCAAAGAACAGATTCCTATCATGGAGAGAGGAGGCCACCATACAACAGTGTCCTCAATTATACATAAGCCATAGACTCACATTTGGAAGGAGTCTTGCTTTCTTTGCACATCAAAGACTACTCAAAAATTAAAAAGTTGTATGTAATACAAACTATATGCAAAATTGATGAACAACAAAGTCCTGCGTATAGCACAGGGAACTATATTCAATAGCATGTAATAACCTATAATGAAAAAGAATATGAAAAAGAATACATGTATGTATAACTGAATCATTATGCTGTACACCGGAAACTAACACAACATTGTAAATCAGCTATACTTCAATTAAAAAAAAAGTCGAATGCATAGAAAATGCAGTGGGTGTAAGGGTTCTCAAAAACAGCTGGTTGTGTTATTGGAAAATAAATAGGATAGCATTCCTCAAATGTGAAAAACTGTAGTATATACTGGTTACCTCTGGCAAAAGAATGTTCTGTTCTGAAAATACCTAAGAAAAATCACAAATTTCTATGACTCACATAAAGTGTTCTCACCTCTGTTGGAAGTTTCCAACTTTACTATTATCCTCTGTATTTATTTAGTGAGTCACTATAGGAATATAATTTTAATCATTTGAAAATGAAGACAGCATTCAAGAATTCGTCTCAAATCATCTTGTTAAGAAACAAAGATTCAAAGGGAACTAACATTCCTTGTGCTGCAGGCACTAGATGCTTGACACGTGTTCTCTCTTAATCCTGAGGAGTGATCCTGTCAGGTGGGAATTACTACTGTACAAGGGAGGAAACAGAGATTCACAAAGGTTAATGCAGCAGCCCAGCTAGTAAATGAAGGTTCGACTCCGAGTCCACACATTTCCCTCTGCTCCGTGCTGCTTACAAATATTTCCCTGCGTATTTTGTTACTAACTTATCCTTTCACAGTTGTATTAATCTTCCTATTGCAGGAAAGGAAGTTTTCTTTCTTTTTCTTACACTGGGATCCTGAAGGGATGGATGTTTTTATATGGAAGCTCATATAGGCTTATCTACACATACTATTCCTGTTGATAACACAATGACCAGATTAACTTTTCCATTGCATTGTCTCAAATCGAAAAGAGTTTTAAATACATAGTTTTCTAAAATTAGGGTATGCCTTATAACTTATCTGTAGTAGGGCACCTTTCCCCCACCAAAAGGATATTAAGAAATCAATGGTTAGAATCAATGCATACAGAATAATGATATTTGCACTGGCACTTTGGTTAGTGACAATGGACAGAGAGATCCCACAGTCTTGGGCTCAGAGGACTCCAGCCAATACCCCCTGTAAATGCTGCTGGGGAGTGGGGAGTTGGGGAAAATGGAAATAAAGGGTTTTCAAGCCACGCAGCACGAAGGCAACATTGATGGACCAGAGACCTGTAAATACAAGGCACAGCACAGAATTTCAACCCAGTGTCTTAATAAGTATCTGCACTGAGCAGAAGGCACTCTGTGCGCTTCTTATGGGAAATCCATTTCCACGCTGGATTCAGACCTCTCGGTACCAGACAACAGGGTGCTCCTTTCTGTCCAACATAAAACAAGCCTGCCAGGCTCCCAATCTCCCTGCTAGGTTAGAAAGGTTTTCTCTGCAGAGCTTTTGCAAGGCACATCTGTTTTCAGTAAATGTTTTTGTTGGGAATAGCTTCTCTTTTTCCTTCTTTTTGCCATATGAGGTTCTTAATAATGACACAGTTTCAAGAAACTACTCATTCCCGTTCAATAAAACGGCACGAACCCCCTGGCTTTTGGTTAGCTTCCGTGGATAAGGAGATGAATGAGATTTAAGAGGTATGAGCTTAAATCTAAATCCTTCCAGAAATCAATATACTGAGGGTGGTTGATTTGTAGCACAACTTTATAGGCAGACCACTTCTGAAATGCAACGGGTAGAATGATCTATAATGGAGAAGTGAGTAGCATTTGCAGTTCTGTTTTGGTCCAAGAGGGTAAGAAAGCCCTCCCAGAATGAAACCTCCTCTAGTGCAGCAAAGAGGCTCTCGTGTTAGGAACATTTCAAATATGGCTCTGCTTCAGGAAAAAAGGAAAGCCTTCATTTAAAAAGCAGCATAAAATTGCCACGTACAGACTTCAGTGCCATCCCAGTGTACAGGGCTGGGGCAGGGCGAATGCTTTCTCTGGATGTGGAAACTGACTTTTCAGCTTTCCTAGTATGCATTTATGCATAAGAATCTGCTCCTCTCACCGATGGAGCCAGAGCACAGCTTTTGCCGGCAGAACTTCTGTAGAAACTTAACCCGTGGGGCTGGAAAGGACGCTGATGTGCGATTGTGCTGGGGCAGGCTTCTTCTCTGATACCACTTAGGATAGAAAGTGAAGAAAACTGTGAGGCCCAAGGCGGACTCGCTGAACAAAACACCACCACTGATTAGCAGTGTCTGTGCTGGTCCTGGGAGAAGGCCGGGGGTGCAGACGGGATCCAACTTCTTCCTCTCATTGACTCAGCAACTTCTCCCACATCTGGGTGTTTGGCTTTTGGACACTGAGGGGAATTTCCACAGGAAACTTGTAGCACATTTTACCTTAGAAGTGGCCCTTGTTGATAAAATCGCACGGGGGTAGCATTAACCTCTCTGACCCCCTCTTGGTCTTAAAATGCTTTCGTCCTCTGAATTCCTTAATACCCTCTGTAGAAGTTTTGCCCCTGACTTCTACTTCTGGGTCTCCTCTGTGGGATTTTCTACCTTAGTTTGTCTCTTCAGAGTTGGTACTTCTCTGGGTCTGGGTCTGGGTCTGGTTTCTCTACTCTGATGAGTCTTCCTCACTGTGGCAGGAACTGCTAACTGCCCACCCGATATCCATTCTCTCCTGCTTCCTCTCTAAAGAGCCTTAATTTGATGGGGCTGCTAAGGTACCCCCCCTGAGAGACTGTTGTTGCCATGCCCCCTCTGCATGTAGATAGAGGTGGCCAATGACTGAGATCTAGATACAGATGTAAAAGAAAGTTATTGGATGGGGCTTTCCAAAAAAGCTCCTTAAAGACGGCCTCTGTCCGCTGGCATGTCTCTCCTGTCCTTCTCCCTTCTTTTTCTGTATGCAGTGTGGATGCAATGGGCTGGAGTTGCAGTGGCCATCGCAAAACCAGGAGGTGCTGAGGTGACCAATTCATCCCAGTTAGCCCGGGAATTCCTGCCTTTAAACTGGAAAGTCTCATGTCCTGGGAACCCTTTCAGTCCTGGGCAAACTGACACATTTGTCACCCTGGCAGGTGACCCTGAGGATGGAAGCCATCATTGCAGGCAGGGCAGAAACCAAGAAGGAGCTGGATTCCTGTTGATATTGTGAAGTCTTCTAACCAGTCTTCCTACCTCTGCACTGTTCATTATGAAAGAGGAAAACAAATCCCAGTTTAAACTACTGTTATTTAGTTTTTTTTTCCTGCCACAGGCTTCCAAACTACCTGATTCACCACCCCTATGTTTTCTGGCGTCATTTTTACACAGGTGATTCCCAAGTCTACATCACTGGCTGGATCCCTTATTAACTTTTAGATCTATACTTCTAACTTCCTGCTGGACGCCTCCATTTGTACATGCCATAGACATGAATTCATTCTCTTTCCTCCAAATTCTGCTTTTCCTCTGTGTTTCAAACCTGAGAGAATGGAGCCCTGACTATCCAATGACGTCGAGAAATCTCAGCATTTTCATGGATTCCTCCATCTCCTTTCTTCTCTAAAATTCTATCGATTTTGATGACTTAGTTTCTTAGATTTCTCTCAGAGTCATCCATTCCAACAAGTTCCCCCCAGGGCCCCAGTTTAGAAACCACCTTTTGTCTAGATGATTGGAAGACTCCCAATAGGTCTGCCTGCTTCAGTCTTGCCCCACTTGAATCTGGTCTCCACACTGCATCCAGAGTGTTACTTCAACTGTGCCAAACCGATCGTATTACTTTCTGGCCTAAAGCATTTGAGAGGTTCCCCACTGTTTTTGATTTTTTCAGGCCCTTGTTTTCTGGCCTTCATATTTAACCCCTGCACTCTTTTTACAGTCTACATGGCAGCCACAGAATTCCTTATAGTTCCTCTGAGCCAAAGCACCACTTCTAGGCCTTCTCACATGCGGCATCCTTTTCCTGGGATCCTCTTTCACCTGTCTTCCTTCATACTTTCCACCCCATTACCTCCTGCCTCCTTTCCTAGCTCACTCCTACACTTCATTAAGGTCTTAGCTTAACACAGCCACAAAGTACAGTTGTGCACTGTACATGGTGGTCTTGTTTAGATACTGTCTTTTCAAGGTAGCCTTTGCAAACCTCCACCTCCAAACTTGGTTCAATATCTCTTCTAAGTCTCTTTTAGTATCAGCATTATAACTTTGATCCTTAATTTTCTGATCACTTATCTGTATTCCTCACTAGGCTTTAAACATAAAAGGGCATATACCACATCTACTTGCCTCCTAGTAGTTTCTTTTTATATTTTAAAATAAATGAGTAAACTCCTTTCTAATGATAGATTTAGTTATGTTTACATAAAAAGGACACGTTAAAATTCTTTTCTATTATGGAGATTTCTTAATAGGTTTGAATTTCATAACAGTTACTCAATTTACGGTTATTCTAGAAAGTGTGATATTTAATGAGAGCTGTAATTTCACTGGCAACTCATACCACACTTAATATTTTCACATATGCTCCCACTGTTAATATTCTCTGAAACACAAATTCTCATTGTGTCAAGATACATAAAGGAATGTTAAAAAGCACAATTCTTTGCCTTTCTGCAATGCGGAGTTTGTGAGAAGCATTTAGAAAATGTTTCAGTGTGTGACATTTCTAGACTAAAGACAGCTATAGATTTATCAGCTTCAAATTTCAAGGAGTTCCAAAGTGCAGGGATCAGCGATACATCAAGAAGTGATGAGGTCAGCATTGCTTAGATGTCTTGAATGCCATTTGGGTTCCCCCTGACAACGGGGAAATTATTCTTACACCCTGGCCAACACTGCCACGGTGATCTTAAGAGATTACAAAGCATTAAGCCTGGCAAAAGTAAAACAAATGCCAGGAGGCAATCTCCAGTGTAAACAGTGTGCCAACATTTGAAACCACGATCACAGATGTTTGCTTCACTCCTTTTCATTGGGCCTGGGAAGGATGTAGCTTTAAACCCCTCTGGCCCCAGTGGCAGTTTTAGAAGAGAAGTTTACCTTAGCAACTACCAACAGAAAGCCAAGTGATGAGCCCGCAGCGAAAGGTCATGGGGTATTTGGAAAGGGAGCTACACTTTACATAGTATTTAACAAAGAAGTATGAACACACAAGAAAAGGCTGCATTACCAGATAGTGTTTGTTCTACCAAAGACCAGTTCTCAGAACACATTTTCCACTACATGGCTAATAACACTGTTTAGAGCACAGCTGAATATTTTTGCTTGTGCATTATGCAAGATAATCTTGTCAAACAGGAGGAGTTATATACATTTTAGCTTCATTCAAACCAGAATGAAATAGGAGTGCCTATGAAAATTTCACCATGATACAGGTAAATAAATAAATCTGAATTTAAGCTAATATGTAAATAAAGTAAGTATTTATATACATGTACATATATGTGTATAGATACCATATATGTTACTTTTATTTGCACTTTATCCTTTCAAATTCTGCATTTTATGCCTATTCAAAAGCATAAAATCAAGTAAGAACAAGAATATTCAACTTAAAAAGAAAATACAGCTATAGAAATAAACTCATTCTGTTGCCTTACAGAGAAGATATAACTTCCAGTGGTATGAGCATAATAATAGAAAGAAGAGTCTAGATGAAAGCAAACCCCATGATGTCTGTAAAAGGAATGATCCGATCTAGATGCGTGGCTTCTTTTTTTTTCTCAAACATAATTGGACAGAGAAGTCCACCTATTAATAGAACAAAGAAAAGTGGTGGTGACTGCCAGGTGAGTTAAATAGTTTTATATGGTCATTTGTTGTCCAGGGCAATTTTGCCCACCAAGTCTGTTTCTTCCCAATCAACCTCCTTTACAGGGACCCTGAAACTTGTCCTGAGGACCAGGTGTAGACACTCTGACTTAGACAGTCTTAGGTCTCTCCAGTATCGCAGTCTAACATACTACAGACCAGTCACTCCTTGTCCTGCCCACTCCAAGCTGGACTCTGCTCCGACCATGTCTGTTTCATCCAGTTAGCTGGGTATTGGGTTGAGTACATGCATTCACTCTCTACAGGCCCATGTAAGTAACCATGTTCACATTGCGAAGTCCTCCTTTGCCAAACAGTCTCTGTTGAGTTTGAGAGCCAACATGCTCAACATTCCTGCTGAGCCGAGTCCTCAACCCTGAGTGTGCCTTGGACTCACCAAGAGAGGCCTCGGTCTGCAGTGTAGCCTAGACATCAGCCCACATCCCTGGAAACCCCTCCATCCTGGGCAAATTGGCATGGCTGGTCACCTTACTAACAATAGAATTTTCAGAATCCCTCCAGGTGATCTAAAGTCAAACCAGGATTAAGAAGCACTCTTTTGACCTATCAGTCCCCTCCTTTGGTCCTACCACTGCTGAATCTCAGCCAGACCACGCATTTAATGAAGGCAGGATCTGTGTCTACCTTACTCTTCCCTTTTTCTCGGGCACATACTGGGTGCTCAGTAAATACACGCTAACTGAATTAAGCAGTACACTCTGCCAGTCATTAACTTAGGGTAAAATGGTTTAAAATAAAGGCAACAAATTTAAGTCCAAAAACAGTAATGAAGAACCTGTTAATATATTTTAGAAATCCTCCTTAAATGTGAAAATAAACATATGACTATGTGCCTACGGCTTCTGAGAAATCACAGCAAAGCTGGTAGGAAACAAGCCAGTGGGTTTTATAAGATGTTTGCCATGGAGACCAGGGTTTTGATAACAATAACACCAAGAGCAGCTGTGCTCATTCTTTACAATTTTAGAACACTTAGCCATTCACTAAGCATTGGGACATATCCTCTTAGCAACCCCGTGATAAAGCTGGAAAGTTATTATCTTTCGTTTCACAGATCAGGAAAGCCAGGCTAAGAGAATACACACAGCTGGGTCCCAGAACCCATGTGGATCGCCAGGTTAAGCAATGAAAAATACTCAAGTATATCCCAGATATCGCATGAGACATACTTACGCTAAAAAAAATTAACTTGTTGTTTATCTGAAATCCAAACTGAACAACTGGGCTTCCTGCATTGACCCGGCAATCCCAGGATCCAGGCCAATTCTTTTTCTGTGAAAAGAGAGTATTAGATTTGAGGGTCACTGTGGACCTTCCTAGATTAAAAGGCTGAGACTGTGGCTCCTTCCTCCTCCCCTTCTGACCCCTCTGGTATTAGGTCTTCCTAAAGGTTCTACGCATGCTGGCCTGTGATGGGTGCCCTGCTCCTGCACAGCAGGGAGCCAAGCCTGGCAGGGAGCGGGTGGCAAAGAAAGACACACGAGCAATGACTTTCAGGACTCCAGGGCCACACCCTCCACGTGGACTCAGTGCTTTTTTATTTCATTATTATTATTTTTTGACTAGGTGATACCAAATGGTGCATAACTTAAAGATATAGGACAGTAAATGTAAGCTTTAAGCCCCCCTCTTACCCTTAGTTTCTGGGACATCTCTCTAGAGATACTTTATTCATATACTAACACATACAAACATATATTTATACATAATTTTTAGTTTTTATACAAATGGTTAACAGGAAAAAAATACTACTTTATATCATGCTTTTTTATTTAATATATCTTGGAGATTGTTACATGATCTATCTACCTACCTACCTACCTACCCACCTATTTAAAGCTGCCTCACATTTTTAACCTGTTCCATAGCTTTCCAGTGCATAGACCTGCCATCATTTCTTTACTGGTGCCCTAATGATGTACATTCACATACCTCTGATCTTTAGTTATTAAAGCAACGTGGCAATAAATCTCCCTGTACCTATGACTAAGTACACACTTCTTTCTGAAGTTGTACCAGTTTATGCTTCCAGCAGCAATATATAAGAGTATTTTCCCCATCTTTGTCAATCCTGTGAATGTTACTGAACTTTGTGGTATCTGCCCATCTGATAGATAAAAAATAGTATGTCACTGTAGTTGTGATTTGAGTTTCTCTCATTATGAGTGAAGCTGGACATCTTTTTACATGTCTTAAAGCCATCGATACTTCCTTTCTGTGTTGTCTTTGGCCCATTTCCAATTTCTAAATTTAGTTGTTAGTTTTTCATTATTAATTTACAGAAATTCATTATATATTAAGGAGATTAACCTGAAATCTGTCACATGTGTTAGAATGTTCTCCAGTTTATCACTTATCCTTTGCTTTATGACTTTTTTTTAACACAGACCTTAATGAGTTTTCAAAAACATCTTACATTTATGGGAACATAAGAAGTATCAAGGTTAGAAAAAGATCATCTTCAACAGCACACGTGATTAGCACCATAACTGTAATAGCTGCCATTTTCAGGAGAGTTAATTATGGGTCAAGCCCTGCGCTGATCACTTAAATGTTTATCTCTTTTAAGTCATAATGGCAGACCTATGAGAAAGGCACAACTGAGTCATTGTACCAATGGTTCCTAAGATTCATTTTGGACCTAAAGGTAGACCAAAAGAGAATGACAAAACCATGGGGAGTTTGTCTTTGGTGTCTTCCCAAGTTTCATCCTTCACCATAGCCCTTCTACATTCTTCTCTCTTCCCCCACCATCCCCACTCCTGTCCCCACACATCCTGTGTACACTCTGAGCAAGAGCCTATGTATAATTCCCTGGATTTCCCACTCTGCAAGGTTGTCAATATTATGTACTGTTTAGAGACTTTTCTGGGAGTTCTCTGACCTTGTTCCATCTTCTCCCAACCAAATCTCAAACTGGTCATCTCAAGCTTGCAGAGCAGGAAGGTAATTTTTTTGAGATGCAAAAATTTGAATTTATATAATGTTAGAGCTGTAATGATAAACTGATAGGACACAGGGCAGGGAGTATTTGCAGAGTCAGACAAAGCAGCTGGCTGCATATTCTATCTGCTTATGTGTCCAGGCTGTGAAGAGCATCAGAAAGCTCCTCTGGAATTTGAAGCACTGTGAATTTTAGAGAAAAATCTGCCAGGATTTGAAGTCAAAAGGTATGAGGTCCTGTCCTGGTTTTACTTTTCTGTTAGCCATGAGTACCAGGGAGAT